>NW_023339652.1:2007570-2011493 GCF_004916995.1 Morone saxatilis | reverse complement strand
TATATGATTATTATATATATATATATATATATATATAGGGAAATTCATTCTGTTATGCTTTTCATTTTGTTTGGTAAAATAGTCAGTAGCAATCTATAACAAAATGATCTGCTTATTCTGCATAAACTATAAAACTACAAATGAAGTATAAAAAAACATTCAATTCAATAAAACAAATAACTTTCTTTGGTATTTTTGTCATATGCACATATACAATGTATGCAATGCGATTCTTTAGAAAAGCTGCCATAAACTCAGGCAATAAAACTCTAACAATCCCAAAAAAGCCCACAAAATCCTGGTGGGACTGTTTATTTGATTGTATGATGAGACGGTACAATATACGGTGGCCAGGGTCCATCATAATAGCATGCACTGGGGCTCCTCATTACCGCCTTACGCCCCTGAAAGAGTCTATCTGTCTGCCATTGTCTGGACAGAACCTCTGCTGATTGCCTGGAAACATTAAGCTAAAGATAAGCCTCTTGTTCATCACCATGTTAATTTGTGCATTTTAAAGGGGTTGGCACAGTAGGCAGCTTTTTGAACTGTGGACAAAGTCAGGCTATCGGTCTCTTGATCTTTCCCAGACTTTTCCTGTAAAATTACTGCGCTGGAGCTCACTCAGAACACACACATTTCTTATTAAACTCAGTAGAGGTGAGGGGAGCGGCTAAGGGCCGTGGTTTTCCACATTCTCTCACTGTGCATCGTGACTTTTCAGCACATCTGAGGCAGGGACACACAGAAGGCTGCTCAGTGTGACAGCTGCTAATGGAACTCCAACCCGGCGACTGTTACATGGAGATGATGTTGAAAATCCTGAATGCTTCCCTATGAGTATGCGAGAGGAAGGAAATCATCTAACACTCTCATATCTTCCCACGGTGTGTCGCCATACAATAAAGAGTGTGTGGCCTGAGAACACACTCTCTTCAAAGCAGCTCATTTGTTTGAAATATTATGTGAGGCTTTTTTATTTCTTTATTTTTTTTTCCATTCCATTAATGGCTCAGGGTGCTCCTTCCTGTGAGAGAGATTAAATTAATGTCTAGCAGGGAACTTGTGGAGTTAACAAGACTAATCACCACTGTGTCAATGAAAAATACAGGGACGCGGTTCACACAGTGTAGTGATACACAGTGGCCGCTCAAATCAAATCAGGTTTGAGTGGTTAAGTCTGTTTATGCGGGTGGGTTTCTACATTTCAGATTTTGTTTCTCTTTCTCTTCACATCATCTCTCAGGCCCCCAAAACCTGTTCTGTGGAAGGAATGTGGTGTGTGTGTGCCACCACACTCATCCACACACAGGCATGTTGCAATCAATACTCGTAGCTGTCAGTCATTCTGGTCTCCCTGGTGCATGTGTCCTATTCTGTCTCACATCAACGTCATTGCACACAGTCAGACACAGTCTCATTCAGTTGTATTGATGCTCATGGCTTGGTAAGACATTGAATTCCATCAAAACATAAAGATATGTAACAGTGTAGGGGGTTTAATCTAAACGCTTGATGCAATAAGATTTCCAATTAAGTCTGCTGACGTGCAATATGATGCGATGTGTTCATGTTTGGTAGTACACGGTCAATATAAGAAACAAGTTTTATATTTTATTGACATTAAACCTCACCAAGATGTGGTAAATACTAGGGATGTCCTAATCCAATCTTAGCAATCGATATCAGCGCAGATCCAGGCATTTTTTAACTGATCGTAATGGCTATATTGAGCTTTATTGACCCGATCCGTCGTTTTACGTAAGTTTTTTACTTGTGCTTTCATGCCAGAGTATATCCTCAATGCCAGTCCATGGCTTAATTGTCATTATGGTAAAATATGTGTAAATCTATTTTTGTCTTTTGGCTCAGTATGATGTGCATTTAAAATGCTGCACACCAGCCCCGCAGGCATGAAAACACACGGACCGATTAACTCGACAGAAAGAGATGGAACGAAACAGAGAGGAGTAGAGTGAGCAGCAGCAGAGAAATGGATTTGACCAAACAGATTATAAGTTTACTTCTATTTGTGAAAAGTGTCTGATGGGTAACTGCAATGAGTTGGGATGTTGCTGCAGGGACTGGGGAAAAGGGTAGTACACACACACACACACACACCTACACACGCCCACACCCAAACACTCTTTAAAGTATGCAGTGTGTGCCAATAAGCTGTTATTTATGACATCCACTGGGTTGAGTCTGCTGTCAGCATTCCACATTTACAGCCTTGACCTAGGGTTGACCTCTGACCCTCCAACTCTGGTTTCCACTGCAGAGCCAAACAGGTGGAACCCTGGTGAGGTTACAGCTTCACAGCTCCTCTGTCTACTCCATTAGAATGTAAGGGATGTGTAACAGGATGTTCCTGACATGGCACTGGCACTGAGAGGTTCAAATGCGTGTTTAGAGCTTACAGCAAGGAATTGAACCAGCACTGCTGCTGAGGCAAGATTTCCCTCCAAGCCGACATTTCTCCATTATGCGTACACATTGTCACCAACAGCGATGCAAGAAACATTTTCAAATACACTAACTGCTGCTTTGGACTTGTGTTCTAAGCAATTGTTTTGGCTTTCACAGCTACAAAACTCAGCAAATTCTTTTCACGACTTGCTTGTTGTTCAAGATAGAATAATGTAGACTGCCCAAGACTTTGTTTCACACTGTTTATGTTCTATTTTCAGACTATTTTATCTCTGGTAAATCCACCTGATTATAAAAAAAAATGCTACCACTAGCTGTTTGTTATGATTGTAAAATGGGTCTTGTAGTGATCAAATAAATAAAGATTCTGCAATTGCCCAGTAACCTGTAGGCATTGATTGCATTAGTATTAATCAAAGACCAAAATACATACATTTCACCAGCCACTGCTCCAACTGTTAGGAGGCACTTGGGAAAAGATTTGCTGTTGAGCTGTAAAGTTGGCACTGGAGGCAGAAAGGAAGGGACTTTTAAACTGTTCAGCTGTCCAAGCTCTTTAGGGTCTCTTGCATCAAAACAGTAACCTGTTACCTTAGAATGAGACGTTTTTTTACAGATGCCAGGGATCGCCTTCCGTGGAGTCCACCATCAGATGGTCAGACAACCGAGCAGTGTTCAGTTGCAATCTGCAACCTCACTGCTAGATGCCACTAAATCCTACACACTGGTCCTTTAAGAAAGAGATTACGGGACATCCCAGTGAAATGACCCCTATAAATAGTTCACCCCATATATTGTGTCTCATTGTCTCCAGATTATCATTTAGTACTGTAGACAATAGAATACATTCATTCAATTCTCAGAGACCAATCAGTAAGTACTGTAATTGATAGGGATGAGTAAATACACCATTATCTGTATCTCTCAATCTTCAATCTTGTTGCCTTATGTGTTCCACTCACAAACTTCTTCTCACTCACAACAACTCAAGCCTGCCTATATTGCAACTGCTGCTAGCCAAAAAAGTGAAAAAATTAGGAGGAGCAAATGGCTCCCTCTGTTCTTCTAGCTGAAAGCAAGCGTGATGGTGATAATGGTCATGGAATATGTTGATATTTGTTCAAATGTGTTTTTGGATATTGGATATTTCATGTAGGCAACAGTGGATTTTTGCTGGATGACAGCTGCTGGACTGTTGCTGCTGCTGCTTGTGTTGTAGACTGCATGGTTATTATAGCAGTGGCAGGTTACACGTTGCTGCCTGCACAATTTTAGTTAGTTTGTTGCCGTGTGTGGGTTGATTATGTAACTTCATTGCATGTGGCTGTATGGACATGCAACATGAGTGTCACTCTGTATTCACTTGTTGGTCTTATCAGCCTATCAGAAGTTGTGATGCTTAAAGGGACATTTCACCCGTGGAAACATTAATATTTATTGAAAGTGGGTTATATATGTAGTCGAAATGTAACATAAATTTAGAATTTGGTGCC
>NW_023339652.1:2002004-2007470 GCF_004916995.1 Morone saxatilis | reverse complement strand
ATCGAAAAAGTATCGAAATCGCAATTCTTCACTTGGTATCGGTATCGAAATAATAATTTTGGTATCGTGACAACACTAGTATGCACTCACGCAGAGACAGGGCTTCATTTCATCCTTATCAGGCACACTCACATCACTAATGGGAAAATTAATGCAAAAAAACAAATGAGAAACATAATGGATGTAGATGCCTCCACACAGGTTTACTGCGTGATACATTTAAGTGGCTTTATTGTTCTCCATCATCACCTTCATCTCTGGAGGCTTGTGGTGGAGCAGCATCTTACAAGGACATCTTATGTTGTTTTTTCCTTCAACTCATCACCAATACGTATGGGCTGGTTAGTGTATAGATTATATAAATCAATAAAGACGCCCATAGTGCCTACAATAAACCATCTTTTCTCTATGGCCCCAGTCCAAACAACAGCACTTTAGTTAAACGCTACAGTTTCTATCATAAATAAATTCTATTGTAAACAGAAGAAACGACGAATCAAATGATCCACCCTTCAGAAACCATGAAACCATTGAATCCTAGCCGCTCCAAATCTCAGAGTACATGCAAGAAACTCAACAATCTCAACACCTCTGTCTAGATATAGAACAATATGACCTCCCTTTACTTACCCGGTTAATTACAAAACACGACTATTTCAAAATCCCATTTATTGCAGCGACTCTGACAGCCTGGAGGAAATCGAACCAAATCACTGGACACCTTACATCTTCAAATAAACTCACTCCAATCTGGCACAATCCTCAACTTTCAGAACCAAAATAAACCACTATCATTAACTCATGGAATAGAGTCGGAATCACACATTTGGAACATATATTTGATCATGGCCCGCTCATTCCTAATGATACACTCAAACAGAAACTGGCTTACCAAATAAAAATCTGCAAACACCCCCATTGGTCAAACATCTTAAATTCAGCCACTGAGAACAACAGGAGCTCTAGTTGAGGTTGCCTTGGAGGAGGGAAAACTGAATCATCAGTGCCTAGAACAAGCTTGCTTTGCACTCCCCTGCTCACCTTGAAATTCTTAAATAAAACTTCCCAGCTCCCCTTTTTGTGGATGCCTTCCAGCTGGACAGGATCCCAGACCATTCCCACATTAACACAGCCTGTTTTCAGTCTAATTGTGGAGAAACAGACACGGAATAGTTCACCAACGTGGCCAATGAGCTCGGGCAGATCCTAATATCTGTCCTCACCTGTGAACAGTCTCTGGAAAACCTGCGGTCAAGGGCTGAAGGCCTCATATCGAGGTACAAGAGGGCAGAGACGCACCTCCTGAATTGATGTACATGGACCGGGGCTGCTGTTGCGTGCACAGTGTCTCATCTTTGGAGCAGCTAGTCAGTGAGTGAGCCCAAAGTGGCGTAGTGGTGCAGCTCAACATTCACAGCCAGGTGAAATGCACCTCAGTGGACATGAGGAGAGAGGAATCATGTGTTTCTGAAATCTTCTACTGGATGGCAATTACCCTGTGGTCGGGATATGTTTATTTGAAGCCAGTAGAGCCGTTCAGATATTATTTTCTTCCATAAAGCAAAGAGTCACATTAATACAGTTAATGAGCAGCAGTGGCGCAGAGAGAACATGTAAGACGTTTCAACATCCTACATTCAGTCTGCCCCTCCTTAATAAATTAATATATTATAAAGTGTCAGATGTCCTTCCGTGGAAACTAAACTTAACTGAAAGGAAAGCATGTGAGCAGTGAGAGTTTCCACTAAATATTGCTCCACGCTCAACTCAGATTTCACCCTATTTTAGATGTTGTTCACTGAATCTGTTCTTACTTTTACTGTGATTGCACACATGATTCCTATATTCAGGTGATTATACACTAATGAACACATACATATGAATGTTATATTACATTTCTGCCACTAGATCCTCCGCAATGTTACACACTGGACCTTTAACATATGTATAACTTTAGCAAGATAATGCGAAAACGAAAAAAGATGCATGAAAACATATTGTTCAGGAAATACTACTTTTTTGTGCATTAATGTAATAACATAATAAATGATATGCTCAGTCGCAGTATGTAAATTACATAAGCTCTCTGTGAGCAAGTAGAAGTCCGAGCAGAGCGAACACAGCTGCAGCTCTTCATGTTTGACTGAGGTGGGTCAGTTAAGCTTGCCGTCAGCGCCTGTCCACTAAATCAACATTATTAATGTAATCAGCTGTTCAATCTGTCGTTAAACTCCTCTGAGAGGCAGAGAGCTCCAAACACCTGAGACAGAAGAACAGGGTAACATGTAAGGCAGTGGTTCCCAACCTTTATCCTTAAGGGACCGACCGTTTTCCATATTCTATTAACCTCAGTGACATATTTTATGCGATATTTTCATATTATATTCAGAAACTGCTACAATGAACCCAAACAGTGAACTCAGTAATTGCAGGAAGTTTGTGTAAAACAAGTGATTTGGAAGAATTTTGAGAAATTGTCCCTTGAGCTTGGGATCCTGATTCCTGTTAGAAAATATAATTTACTTTACATTTTACTTTTTCTTCACAGAAGTGAACCAAATGCTGAGATTTTTAGGCTTACGGTTATATTCCTATTTTAAATGTTCTTACATGCCTGCTGTAAGAAGGTCAGAGGAGCGATGACTCCCACAGAAGGAGCCCACCTCTTGACGATCCTCAATGCTTATTTGTAAATTATAAAACCATGTTTACATGACAGTTTCCCCATCTGCTGAACAAGTAATGTAACAGTAGCCAGAAGAGCATCCAAAGAAATCATTTAAAAAAAAAAGAGCAGTTAATTTAGAAATCTTTAATTTAGAAAGAATTTAATCCAGGTGGTGATAAACGAAGCAGAAGCGTGCCTGTCTGCTATGCAAAAATCACTGGAAAAGCTACTGGACGTGAGCCTTGGGCATGTTAGTAAGTTACTACTGCATATTGCAAGCTGATGTTGACCGAATCCGTTACCGAAAAGGACAATGTGGGGCTCGCCGCCGGATGTTAATGGGCGTCCCATAGCAGCGTCTGGGGGCCAGGCTGAAAGTAGGATACCCCCTATTTGGAAGACGAAAACGTTGGGCCCCTTCGGCAAATAGTGGAGAGAAATGTCAAGAGTGTTCGGTGCTTGAGGCGGCCGCCAGCAAGATGCCAAGTTTCGGGAACCATGACGCCAGAATTCTCCTTCCTGGTTGGTTTGAAACGAGAAGTTGGAAGAGGCGCCCCCTAACCCGGAGTATGTGTGACGCAAGCATCATTTCGTCCGAGGCTGCTGGGCGTGGCCGGTGACCAAAAGCACAACTACGAGCGTGCATCCGGGTCCGGCGGAGCCAGTGGTTGGACTGAAAGATCGGGCCTCACGCGAGACCTATTGTCGCCCATTCGCGTTCTTGTGGCTTCTTGGAGAAGGAGAAAGTGTTCGCCTGCCGGAACGAGAAGTATAGGGGAAGGGCCAAGGAGGTGGAGTCGGAAAGGGTGTAAGCTTTCTTTTTTCCCAAGACCTCCACCGGGAGTGGGCCGGAGAAGAGGAAAAGTTTTCGGAGGTGAGGGGAAAAGGTTGGCACTCCTCCTGGACGTGGCGGGTTTACTGTGGCAGCCACCCCCGGGGCACAAATGCGGCTTCACCCTGGAAACGGAAGAGCGATCAGGATTCTGATGACCACCCACAAAGCATGGCATTTCTGAATAAAGAGGTGCTGGCTCACACCGGCCGCCCGCGCAGTGCATGGAGAAGAGCCAAGAATACCAATATGCGCCAAATGGATAACGGACTGTTGCAGCAGGCGTGCCCGATGATGGATATAGAGCTACCGTGGTCTTGTTTTTACCTGTGCTTGCCCCACAAGAATAGACCAGAGTCTATGCCCCATATATATGTGGCATGCAGACCAAGTGGGTTTCTGTTAAGGGGGCGCTCTTGCATCAGATAATGTAGGCGGTTGTTACATCTTATGTGGCAAGGTCGTGATGCGGACACGCCCACCGCGCAGGCCTCTCCCGTTGGCCAAAAAACGCGTATGAGCAGAGTAAGAAGCTGGCTTACCTTTTTTATACATTTGAGGGTGTTTGATTTGGAAGGGATTTCCATTAAATGGATAAGATTGATTCTACTTGTCCCTAAGGGCATCTGTTCTAACCTAATGGCCCCTGAAATCTCCCTTCCTTTGGCCTCATGAGAGGCCAGAAACAGGGGGATCCGCTGCTCCCCTTTCCTGGAACATTAGCTGTAGCTTAGAGCAGATACAGGTATTAAAGGGGTCGGCGTGTGGGGTGGTGGGGGAAGAGACATAAGTTGTTTTTATTGCGGAATGATATTTGCTGCTTATTTCGGACCCCGGGCTAATTCTACTTCCGCATAATCCTAAATAAGATTGAAGCCCTGTTTTCCTCGAATATCTTGGTATAAAATTAATTGGCCAGAAATCGGGGTGATGCCTGTATCGTAGGGTCTTGCTCCTCAGTCAGAGACGCTCTAACTTTCAATTTGATGGATGGTGAAGTACCGCTGGGATTGAAAATTAACGCTGATCTGTCTGATATAGATAGAAATTTAATTCAAGAGATGAAAATAATCTGGAAAGATGGAAGATGAATTAATCTCACCCTTGTGGGGGCAAAATTAATACCTATTACAGATGGTGATAGCACCACAATTTAATTATATACGGTCAATGATGCTGCCAGTAATTATTCCTAGTGGCATAATACAGAACAAATATATATCAAATGGTTAAAAGATTAATTTGTGGAATGGGAAAAAGCCAAGGATTTATATTAAAAAGTTATGTACTACTAAGGGAAAATGGGGCCCTTGGCCGCTTCCAGAATGTAGAAAATATCATAATTTAGCTTTTAAAATTGGCTAAGCGCTGGTGAGGCATCCGGGCCCCTAACTATGGTTCTCAACCGGAATTGGATAATAGGATAGAAATGGCCATGGTGGCTCCTCGCAAGACCATACAGGCTCTCTCTCAGATTAAGGTGTAGAGGGTGATCCATTCTGAAGCACTCTCAATGGTGTGGTCGGAGTGCATAGGTTGATGGGGAAATCACAATACAAGCAGGGGGTTTCTTTCCATATAGGATAGACCCACGTATCGTGATAGGTAAAACAATCTTTTGTTGGGACTCCCTGGCCGAGGAAAGGTATATGTGTGATGATGATCTATATAAGAAGATGGCAGTCTTTAAGTATTAACAAGAGCTACTGGATCAATTTCTTTTTGGAGGGAAGGGGTGAATTTTGGAAATATGCTACCAACTAAGGAGGCAGTGTGCGAAGTGTGTTCCCCCTTAACGGAAGTATAGAGGAATCTAATTATGTTGCAAAACTTTTTGATTTGGCCAAACCTTCAATGCAATAGTGCTTCAATTTTTAACAAAAAATATAATGGAATTACAAAGTGTGAATACTGAGAATCTTAGATTAATATGGCAAGAGACCTTTAGAAGTGAAATAAGGTAAGG
>NW_023339652.1:1998020-2001979 GCF_004916995.1 Morone saxatilis | reverse complement strand
TTAAGCTGAAAAAGTTGCCAAGTTTCCCTTTAAGGCAGTGGTTCCCAACCTGGGGGTCCGAAGGCTCACTGGGGACTCACGAGGCCTTCTTGTGGGAGGAAAAGTAATGGCCAAGCATCAGGGACAAGAAAACACTGAATTTTTGTCAAAAAAGAATCTTAAGATTAATTCTAATCTGTATGATTGTTAGAAAGGATAAAAATATATAATACAGACATTTTTACAATTATATTAAAAACAGGAAATAATCTGCAAATCTCTGCTTTTACACAAACTTCCTGCAGTTACTAAGTTCACTGTTTGGGTTTATTGTTTTAATATAATATGAAATATCCATAAAATATGAGAGTCAGTTTATTAAATGAACGAAAAGGAAAAAGGTTGGGAACCAGTGCTTTAAGGGTTGGTGGAAATATATGCTGATTTAATTGTAATCACATACATCAATATTTGCTTGGAAAAGCCCCAAAATGAAGATATTTAAACTTCCCTCAGAAGCATACTTGGAAGCCCATTTTTTTCAATATGACAGGAAAAATATTCTGTAAGTCATTATAATGAGAAACTTTCTCAAAATAATAACTTAGCATATCAAAATGATGACTTAGTTTACTAAAGTTTCTCAATATTTTGACTGGTATCTCTTAATAATGAGAAACATTATCAAAATATTAATTTATTATCACAAAGTCAATATTTTGAGAATGTTTCTCATTAAAATGACTTAAAGAATCCTTTTTCTTTTTTTAAATAATGAATTAATTGGTGTATGAGGGAGTTTGTATTAGTGGGTTTACTTTACTTTCAGTGTACTTATCTTGATATTAATGACATTTGTTTTTTTGCCAGTCGTGTGTCCCCTGCAGTAATTTCACTCTCGTGAGGAAACCCACAGACACGCAGTGCGGCTTCATGGTGAGTAATAAATCCCATTACTGCCATCTTGTGGCTGCAGATGGGAACTACTAACTAAAAACAACACAAACATCACTGATAAAATAAACTTTATTTATAACGTACTTTTCAAAGACAAGAGCCAAATATTTTATCCCAACCGGCAGCTTTACCTCCTGATTTAAAGTTTTACCTCCCAGCAGTCCTGAGCTGAGTGTCTTTTACTGTCTGATTTAACAAATATCACATAAAGGTCACAAAGTTTTCAAATATCGGTTCCAAAGCAGAGACGGGGACTGTCTAAGCTCTTCTTGTGGATGTTTTTGCCAAGACTCAGCATCTCAAATTGCAAATCCTTTTGAAATGACATCAGCCTGAAATCCTGAACCAAACGGGGCCTGAAAGGGGCCCCGTTTGGTTCTTGTCTGTGAATGTGATACTGTTGTTATGACAGACGGCCCCAAAGTCTGGCGGTGCTCTTTTTAAGTTGCCACCATCTTTGGAGCTGTCCTACGATTACACACAATAACAAAAAGTCCAGCCTCAGATGTTTCTGTTGGGTATAAATATGCAGATTTAAAATAATTTTCAGATTTCCGTAAAGAATGGATGGTATGGTTTTATTGAGCTTTTCGCTGGCAGTTTGGATTGATGCCTCGGTTCTGGATCAGAGGTCAGAGGTCAGGTGAGGGAGGGTTTGGGTTGGTATTTCACTCTGTTGAAATCGTCCACTGTAGTTTCTACTGGAGGCGTCTTCCAGTATTCCTCCAGACCCAACGCCAGACAGAGAGCAATGGCCGCCATCTGCAACACGCACACACTCCATTACACTGCACATTATGTTCAGGCATCACGTGGTATGCTAGTTAGTTAGCTCTCTCTAGACGTTATGGAGCCACAGGTCTAGAAAATGATAACATCGTCCAGATTTATAAATTCTTCTTGAAACTTAAACTCATCTACAGATAAAATATTTTTTGGGGGGAAAACAACAAACTTGCAAAACTTTTCTAGAAGCTCAAAAGCAGTTTGAATAACTTTAAACTCACAGAAATTCATCAAAAAGCTCCTCAAGTCTCCATGAAATCCAGAAGGTTTTTCTAAACTACAGTTAGTTTGTAAAGATTTATAAATTCTTCTAGAAACTTCGAAAAACTCATCTATAAATAAACTATTTAAGAAAGAAAACTCAACAAACTAAAAGCTCTAAAACCTTTCTGACTCTACAATTACCTTTTATACATGTTTCTTGAAAAAGTCGTCCAGATGTAAAAATTCATCTAGAAATTCAAAAACTCATCTTTAAATAAAATATTTCAGAAAAAAGAACAACTCTGCAACAAAAATGCAAACTTCTCGAGAAGCTCAAAAGCTCTTTGAGTAACTTTAAACTCACAGAAATTCATCTTGAAGCTCTTCAAGTAACTCAAAAACTTTAGAAATCTAAAAGTCATCTAAAAACTTTAAAACCTTTCTAACGCTACAATTACCTTTTCAAGAGACTTGTAAAGCTTCCAGAAATGTATCAATTGTTCTAACTTATCTAAAATCTAGTTTACATTCATTCATAAACACTTCTGGATCTGCACCTCTTTATGCATTTAGTCAATCCAAGATGCTATAGTAAGATTATAAGATCAACTTCTTTCACTATTAATTTGATATATTTCAATCAATGCATTGTCTACATAAAGATGTTAATTATATTGTTTTAAAGTAACAAAGAGAGAAGAAATAGTTCAGTTAAGAAGGAAGACTGTGTGTAACAGTGTACCGTGATGGTGGCGACGGCTGAAATGATTCCTATCCTGAGTTTGATGGGGAAGCTCAGGTAGCTCTTCAGGATGGAACCACAGGGCTGCCGCAAACAGAGGTCAAAGGTCAGCATTCAATGTCGATTAAAAAACAGATCAGAAGCTCAGATTGATGTCAGCTTGTCCAGACGTACACAAACAACAACAAATGTACGAGAGCAAAATGTGAATTATAGAATGAACAGTAGGAAGGGAAGTGCAGCGGAGAGAGAAACACTGTTGAAAGAAAGGAAATGAAATGAAACACAGGAAGAGGAAAAGAGCAAAAGAAAGAGGAAGCCTGGAAGAAAGAAGAGAGGAAATGAATAGAAACGGCAATTCAGGAAGAAGTGGCTGGAAGGGAGAGAAAAATAACAGAAACAGGGAAAGGCAGGAAGAGAAGAATACCTTGGAGTGAACACACTGAGCTGTGATCTGAGAGGTCGGAGGGTCGCCGCCCACCATCACACAGTCAGCGTTAGAGTTACCCACCTCAGAGCTGTGAAACAAAGAGGAGAACAAAACCTAATCAGAATCTCTGGAACTCACGAGCCACAAAACGTTCAGTGTGATTTAAAACAGTAGAAGGTGCGTTGACACATTTTTTTTATAAATGTGGTACTAATGTCAATTTTAACAGCAGCAATGTGTTTCACCATCGTTCGTCATATATAATTCAGTTTACAGCTCAAAACACGTAAAAATAAGTCACAGAAATCCTGAAATTCATCCAAAAGCTAAAAAGTTATTTTAAAAAATCTGAGAATTCTTCAATTTTTCAAATCCAGAAATCCACTAAACCTAAACTCAAAAACCTTTCTAACATACAAGTAGCTCCTAGATCGATTGTACAATAATTGAGACATTTAGACATTTAGAAAAAGATATCTAAACATTATAAACTATTTACTATTTTAAAAACGGATAGCAATTCTTCTAGAAAAGCTTTTTGAGTTTTGATTGTTTCGTTACCTCGGCTGCGGGTTGGAGATTGGGCGAGGAGTGGGTGGCGTGCAGAAACAGGAAACAGGAAGTTGATTCTCCCAGTCCTCAAATTTCCTCAAACCACAACAAGAGTCCTGAGACACAGACAGTGATTACGGATTCAAACTCAATGTTGAGTTATGTTCAGTGTTCAAATTTAAAGATATATTTAATTTATGGGCGCCCAGTTAGCTCAGTCGGTAGAGCTGGCTACCAATATATTCCGACCTGCGGCCCTTTGATGCGTGTCATCCCCTCTCTCTGTCTACCCACCTTTCCTGTCTCTCT
>NW_023339652.1:1997162-1998007 GCF_004916995.1 Morone saxatilis | reverse complement strand
ATAAAGCCATGAAAAGGCCAAAAAGAAAAAGATATATTTAATTTAAAAAGATTTAAGTCAATTATACATAACTGATTAGTAAAGAAATATTGTCCCACAGTGAAACAGTGATACGTTATAATGAGATACTTTATTATCTATAGACTTTATAGAATAAAATTACAATAAAATATAATCAAATATTATAAAATACAATAAAATATACACAGTAAACTATGTATATAGTAGTAGTATAGTAAAATATGGTAAGCCTTTGTATGTGCAATGTGCCAAAAAAAGATCTTTCCTGATATTTTGTTATAATCAGCTGGTTGTTTGTGTGACAGAATGGATAAAGTGTGTTTGTTGGTTGTTTTCAGGAGTTTCTCTGCATAAAATGTTTCCAAAAATAGTGAAAATGTAGAACAAAGTTTGATAAATATTAATATTAGAGCTAATGGGCACGAGTAACAACTTCCTACCATCTTTCACTACTTGTAACAAACAGACTTCCTTCACTTTGTGTCTTTATGTCTTACCGATGTCTGCAGTTTGTTTAGTTCACTCTGGATGACGCTGTCGGCTCTGTGGAGGGGAGTTACGTTCAGAAACACCTCATCCACCGCGCTGTCCATCTGCAGGACACAAAACAATACAGTGGAGCAGAGATGGAGAAAATGAGTTATTGTAGAGATTTAGTGGAATTCTTTTTTTTTGTCTTTAAGAACTATAGACTATAAGAACAGGATAGAAAATAATTGATGAAATTATTTTTTCATCTCTTAAGACAGGTGAAAAAAAGATTTGACATTATGTATTATTATTATTATTATTATTATTATTATTATTATTATTATGTTTGTGCA
>NW_023339652.1:1991949-1997062 GCF_004916995.1 Morone saxatilis | reverse complement strand
GAGCACGGGCCAAAGATACCAGAAGAGAAGAGAGAACGAGAGAACAACGAGAAGAGAGAGAGCAGAGAGAGACACAGGGAGAAGAGAGAGAGAGAGAAAAAAAAAAAATAGATCAGGAGAAGAGACCAAGACCAACCGAGAAGACGACGAGAGAGAGAGACAGACAGAGAACGACACAGAGACGAGCCAGACGAGACACCGAGACAGACACAGGCAGAGAGAGAAGAGAGAGAGAGAGACAGAACACAGAGAAGGACGAGAGCAGACGAGAAGAAGAGAGACAGACCACCAGCGAGAGAGAGAGACCACATTCACCCCTGGATTCTGTTTAAAACGCAGGATACTTCACACTTCATTTTTTCTTACTTTCTTTCATTCCATTGAACACGCTCGCTCCTTCGCATCTCTTGCGCGGCTTCTGCAGCAACCTCGACTTTTTGTTTTCCCTGACTATTCTCTATACAAGCAGGCCAGAACCCAAAAAACAAAACAAAAAACACAAAATGACTTGCTTGGCTCCTTCGCAAAATTAGTCAACCAACTAACTCACGCAATCAACAGCACCTCGGGTTTCGACCACAAACACTGTACAATCGCCACCAACCCAAACAGTGAAGTCAGTAACTGCAGGAAGTTTGTGTAAAACCAGTGATTTGGATGAATTATGAGCAGATTATTTCCTGTTTTTTCTTCTTTTTTTTTTTCCAATTCTCTCTATATTATGTATTATTTTATAATTCATAAATACATACATTTACTTTTCTTCACAGAAGTAAACCAAATGCTTAGATATAGGCTTACTGTGTATATATTTTAAGTTTTCTTACAACTCTTAAAATCAAGAAGGCCTCACGAACCCCCTGTGACGCTTTGGCGACCCCTAGTAGAGGTCCCCACCCCCATGTTGGGAACACCTGTTTTCTTATCACACTGATGTATGTTCTATTGTCAATTTAGTTAAG
This sequence comes from Morone saxatilis, assembly GCF_004916995.1. Lineage (NCBI taxonomy): Eukaryota > Metazoa > Chordata > Actinopteri > Moronidae > Morone > Morone saxatilis. The sequence goes on along the minus strand of NW_023339652.1, from coordinate 1,996,100 downwards.
TAAAAGTTTGGTTTTAATAAGCTATTTGAAGCTATAAAATGGGGGTTTCCCGTCATGATTGACAGCTGAGGCCTGCTGGGCGGGACTTGAATTCCCTGGCTACCCCAGCCCCGAGTGATGGCAGCGGCTGTATCGGGCATATTTTGGCTTCATTTTTTTACAGTGTGAGGAAGCATCTCTTATATCAATGGGTTAAACACAGAGATACAGTTACCTCAGCAATTGGTATGTTGCCGTCAATGGAAGAAAATCCGACGCCGATCATCACCACACCAGACACCTGCAGAGACATAATGAAGGGAAAGAAAAGATGGATTGAACTGCTGTGACTGAGAGTTTGTTGGGTTTCACAGTAAAGAGGAAGTCTTTAGCAGCAGCAGCATTCCTCTGAAACCGTTTCAGTTTCCCCAGAGAGACGCTCATCAGACTCCCATCAGCTGGGAACTCTGACGGCTCTGAATCACAGACGTCATCTGCCTCACAGTCTTTAAGCTTTAAAGTTTCCAGGCTCTGTTGGCAGTCTTAGTAAATATTCTTACACTGAAACATTTTCTTGCAACCAGACTTTATCTGGAGGTTGTCAGTTTTTGCAGATACCGCTGTCCTTCAATGCAACAACAAATAAAGATACTGATATAATTAGAATTTCTTTTATGCTTTCATCCACAAAACACAAATATCTACAAATATATGATTAATAAAACAAACTAAAGCACAAACAATATGTTATGTAAATCTAGTTCCAAAAATGGATAACACATGCATACTAATTACTGTAATTAACTGATATAGTAAACAACAACAACACAGGATCCAAAACTGGAAACAGAACAGAAGCCAGTAAACAGAACAACACAATGGAATATTTTCAGAGTTTGTGCATTAATAAGACTAATAATAGTACATAGTGCTAGTTATTATCATAGTAATGATAGATCATGATATTATATTAGGTAAAGTGAACTTTGGCATTTTGAATTTGATAATTAATACAGTGGGAGGGAAGAAGAAAAGAAAACAGGAAATGAACAAGAAACCTAAACAAAGATTAAACACTAATTACACAACTAAACAAATTATGTAATATTATATCTTTTTTATTTACATAAACATTTTGTTTAAAAATCTATGTAATGCTGACATATCTTAAACATATCATTTTTGTTCTTCTTTGGCTGACTTATGTCGTTAATGAAATCAATTAATCAAACCTTTTTTTGTATTGCACCTTTCATACGTGCAATTCAAAGTACTTTACAAGGGACTGATTAGACAGCACAAACACAAAGAAAAAAATTGGAGAGTACTGCACACGGAAAATAGAAATGATGCAAGTGAAATGATAAAATAATAAAAAAGATCAAATATAAGACGTTCAAAGAAGTTTAAGTTTAAAGATTTAATCAGTTTCTGCACTAAAATCTCGTAAATATCATGTATATGTTAAAGAATATTAGCCTAAAGAATTCTTTCATGAAGTTATTTGTTTAAGAAAGCAGCATCCTGAGTACATTTGCATGGTCATATTGACTGAAGCTGGAAATATTACATTACTTTGATTTAAAAAAGCAGAAAAAGTAATATAACTAGTAGTGTAAGTAATTACTATTGGCTGTGAGTAATAAGTAAAATAATATTACTTTTGAGTAATGAGTAATAAATTTTTTTTTTTTTAGTAACTACCCCAACACTGGTCCTGTGTCACCAAGAGTCACACAAAGCAGGGTGTCATCAGCATATAGATTAGAAAATAGAGGCTCTAAAATTGATCCCTGAGGAACGCCGCAAGTGGGGTGTTTTGAGAAATGTTCAAATATTGACTCAAACAGTCCAACATGTTCCCTAAGTCTGTTTAAAGTGATTTAGGGATTAACTGTTTCAAAAGCAGTGCCTAATATCATCAACTACTTTTACTTTTATTACAATATTCCTGAAAGCCTGATTAGTGTTTGTGCATTACGACCTTTTATTGTAATATTTGACTGAAAAATACAACATTTAATCTTACTTTATAATCTGATCATGATCATCAGTATGTTTTCTGTATACAATATTATTTAGCAAAATACTATTCAAGTAATACATATAAATAATAAAAATATATATATACAATGTCTATATCCAATTTAGTTGAGTAATTAGGAAGTACTTTAAAAACAGTACCAGAGTGTGCTGCTAGTCAAAATACACCTTTTTAAATAGTTAATTATAATAATTATTGTTGATTAGTTATTAAAAACATTACAAATGAATTGCAATTAAAGTATACATTATTTCTATAGCCAACATGCACAAGCTTTAAAGGTCTTTAAAGTTCATAATAACTGAGAAACCTGCATCTGCTAACAAAAATTATGTGATATGAACAAACATTTCATAAAAGCTAGTAAATGGTTTGAACCTTAATGTATAAAGTGATTATACATTGACATTTAATGGATCTATAAAAGCTATTAATCAAAAGGTTTTGAAATGCTACTAAAAAGGTTTCAGTACTGTAATCACATCATTATAATATATTTAAAGAATGTCATTAAATTCATATTTACAAATTAATCTTTACCTCCAGCATATAAATTCTCACAAGTTTTACCATTACATTTTATTCCAACCTATTGCAATTGAAAGTAAAAGTCAGTGTCAAATAAAGCTAAATAAAGGTTAAAATCAAAATAAAATACAGAATATTTTTTATAAATCATTACATTTATTTTCCTTAATCGATAAACCTCTGCCCTGATCAAAGGTTCCACCTGCTCATTTTCACATCCGTCATAACCAAACCCAAACATGCTGTCAGCAGTTAGCAGTTAGCAATTAGCAGTTTGCTTACCAGTAGCAGCACAGTGATACAGATAGCGAGCCCTCGCAAGTAACTCCTGCAGCGAGCCATGACCGCTGTCTGAGAGAGTCGAGCTAAAATAGAAACAGAGTAAAGACCAGACCCGACCCTGTGTGTGTGTGTGTGTGTGTGTGTGTGTGTGTGTATGTGTGTGTGGTATGTGTGTGTGTGTGTGTGTGTGTGTATGTGTGTGTGTGCGCACCTGGCATACTATAGTGTTTGCACATCCATACCTATAGGTGACAATGTCCTGAAAGCGGACAAACAGCTGTCCATTCATGTCCAGTTCATAGATAGTTGAGTTGATGGTATATCGACTTGGTCCGTTGCCATGGAGTCTGTGTCCATTGGCAACAACTAAGAAGACTCTATTGCCAATCTGAAACATTTCCCAGTCTGTGGCGCAGAACGTCTAGATTGAAGGTGAGAGAGAAACCATCTTCAAGGTGTAAATTGTGTTTAACTTGCTTATAGTGATACAAAGTGACTAAGTACATTTACTCAAGTACAATGTTTTAAAAAAAACACATGATAAGCTCAGAAAATACAATGCATTATTTCAACATGGGACCATGAGCTTGGGCACCTTACATGTTTAGTTGCGGCCTTTTGTCCTGGTTCAGATTTCCTGGAGTTGTTTGCACTTCCACCAAAGAGATATTTAACCTCTAAGTTTCTCACATGGTTTAATTTTTTTTTATTTTTATGTTTGAGGCACAAACATATTTCATAAGTAAAAATGAACAATTCCAAAGGGGTTATGGTGGCCATGATAAAACTAGTGTAGCAGGACTTATTAATCTTCTTATGACCCCTAAGATTGACCTTTTAGATGGGGCTTGAGTCAGTGGCCAAATTACCTAACTGTATTTAAAGTAGCTAACAGTAGCTCGATATCAACCAGCTACAACAGTAAAATTAACAGTATTAACAACCTGCTAATGTCATAATGTATCAATCAAAGGGGCCATTTTTCTGTGGAACGACTACTTTTACTTCTGATACTACCTCTGTTTATTTTTTACTTCAGTGGGATTTTGAATGTAGAACCATAATGCAGTATTATGTAGTATTATGTAGTATTAAGTCAAAGATTTGAGTTCTTCTTCGACTATTGCTTGCTTGAACATAAACATCGAAAAGGTCAAAGAGAAACAAGCTAAGAGAGTAATACACATTAAAGAAATGGCAAAATGACGTATATTAACTAATTTCTGGATGATTTTATTTTCCACCTGCCCCTGAGGTGTTAAGAGTTCTCTTAAGAGTTCTCACATCCAGCTGTGGAGTTCCCCTAAATCATCTCCTT
>NW_023339652.1:1985850-1991849 GCF_004916995.1 Morone saxatilis | reverse complement strand
GCCATTGTTCTATTAGACACTTTTTTTAATTTACTTTTCGCCACAGAAGTGAATTAAATGCAGAAATATAGACTTACTGTGTATATAACTTTACTTAAAATCAAGAAGCCCCCCCCCCTCCCATAAAGCTTCGGAGACACCTAGTGAAGGGTCCCCCAGGTTGGGAGCCACTGGTTATGCCCTTGAGTGACCCCAAACTTTAGATCAGTAGTTTACATTTGTATATGTTACAAATAGGCTGATTTATCTAATAATAGTCATGTTAATATGTATTTATACCCATATTTTAAATAAAAGATCAAATAATAGAGGGGGGCCTTCTAATTGCAGTGACTGTAAGGAGCCCCTAGGGGTCCCCTGTTGAGTTCTATATAAACTTAACTGCATGGTGAAACTATCAAACTGGATCCTGTGAAGCTTTGTAGATGCTGACAGGCTGAACTTTAGCTACTTGAGAGTTTATTATTCCTGTAATAAAAGAATAGTTTGGATTTATCTGAAGGAGGAAGGAAACTGAGTCCTGGCAGTTATCAGAAATTCAACATTTAACCACTTCACCTGTGACACAGACAGAGAGCCAGACAGCTGCAGCCAGAGCTTCCCTTCATCATTTATTGTATTTGGACAGCTGGAACGGTGATAAAACCACTTTAAACAACAGGCTGCAGACGCTCACACAGGAACACATCGGGTTCAGTATGTCAAGATAGCGAACAAACGACATCCTATGTTATATTTCATCACAGAATGCAGGTCAGTGATGCTCAAAGTGTGGTCGGTGGACAATCAGGGGTCCTGGAGTGGAGTCGAGGGGGGCTAAACAAGGTAAATGTATCTGTTTTTAATTTATTTAAGTAAACCTTTTTTTTGAGAATATGGAAGCCCCTTCTTGTAAGAAAATACAAATTATCAAGCATCACATAATTATGCCTTAATTATAATGTAGTGTTACAGAAGTGACTTACAAGTATGAATCTATTCTTCTAATCTAGTTTTTATTTCCCCAATGGGAGTGGACTACAAAATAAAAGCCTGCTTAAAGAACTTATATAATATGACACTTCATGTCCCAAACTCAGTTAGGTGAAAAAAACACACAAAAAAATACACAAAATAACAACATCCTTACAGTTTTCAACCAGTGCCGGTACAAAAAAAAGATTCAGAAACAAGAAATAGATCAAGTTTTGCTCCACAAGATTGAACCACTTTTAAAATAAAAACAAAGCTTATTCTTTAATAATGTTAATAATGTCATTATATTTTGTATTTCTTAAAAGGTTTATATTAGAACAACACTAGCACACGCCACAACCTTAACTTCCTGAGTATTATTTTGTAATATTTTCCAAAAATGGCAACAGACAGTTATAGCAGTATATGTCTGGACATAAATATGGAAGCCCATTCCAGCCAAAAACAAACATAACAAATAAGGCACTGCAGAAATACCAACTCTAAAAACTATATTCAGTACTTCATTGTAATAATAATAAATTGGACTTTATGTAACACAACAGTTAACATACAGTAGCTAAAAAGATTACTTGAGTAAAACAATTATCACAATTATTATGTATGAATCATTCATATAAGTAACTTATTACTTGGATTAGAATTTTACATTTTTAATCATACCTAAACTCATACTGAGTAATCTTTTGGCAGTAATGGGCTTCCATACAACACAAAGGTGATTTAAATTTTGTTCCTTGAGGCCACAGTGTGAACAGAAATATAGACTAGCTTGGTTTTGACATGAGTATTTAGTAAAATGTCCATTTTTGCTACCACAAGTTTTCTGTAAAGTTAAAGGAACACTCCGATATTTAGGAAATCCACTTCTTTTCAGTTTTACTTCTAAATTCAACAAAAATATCAGTGTGTTCCTTGACAGTAAAAGCACAGGTTAAGTTACAGAAGCTCTGAGGATTACATGGTGCATGATACGTGGCTCATTTGGGCACCGCTGATTGGCCGTTTCCAGGGAGTGATGGGGGCGTGGCCACATGTGGGTTTTTAGGCATTGGTGGTAGTGCCAGTGGCGCCATCTTTCCTGCCAATCTGACAGTAGAGAATCATGGCGAAGACCATGCCGAAAATCTGCAGAGAGGAAACACATTAGATAAGCAAAACACTAGACGGCCACTGAACTTGTATAACTTAGTTTAATTGTATGCCATAAATCATCAATTCTGCTCAAACTTTCCTGTTAAGTATATTTAAGGATGAAGAGTCATTGTTTTATTTTTGTAACAGCATTATGCTATCCATTTCAAATGTAAAGCCCTCAGGCAGACAGAATCTCTTAATTTTCCAACAAGGCTTTTATTGTGAAAAATTTGCAGGGAACGTTTGGAAAATTCAGTGACTTTCACAGTTCCCATTCAGTACTTCTAGTTTAGCCTACTGTCACTTGTTTGTTATTACAATATACACAAATATTGTTGAAAGTGATGGAAATTGTTGTGGCAACTATGTTAGAGAGTTATTAGAGATCTAGCTTTTATTTTGGAAAATACGGTATATTGACGCCAGTGCTTGTTTCTCTTTGTTGGAGAATAGTATTCAGAAAGAGTAAATGTCCTGTGGTGTGCCCCAAGGTTCAGTCCTGGGCCCCCCTTCTTTTCTGAACCTCCATTTCTACGCAGATGAGTTATTTGCCATGTTTGTTTGGTCTCTTAAAAATCCTTTAATCTTTTCTTTTAATGTTCCCTATTTTATTAAAAAATGTGTCTTCTTGTGCTGTTCACAGCTGAGTTGGTACAGACTGCTAGTTTACTATCTAGCAGACACGAATACAGTTAAAGACAATTAAAATCTAAATTGGAGGTAAAACATCTCAGAGCTTTGGAGCTGATGAAATCATAAGAGAAAATGCTATTAATCATCTTATTGTGTGTTCTCTTATGATTTTATCCACACATAAACAAGGACTTGTAGAATTGTGCTAGGCTAATGCGGTTTAACAACAGACACTTTACAGAGCTTTTGTTTTGTCTCTGCTTGAAATGATCCTAAACTTTGAACTCTTTCTGGTGTTTTCTTGGGCCTCTCTCCTCTTCTCTCCTCCTGTTCGACAATAATCATCAGTGCAAAACATAGTGTGCTGTAAGGCTGTATATAGTTATATTGACCCTAACCCTAATGATGATTTTTAATTTAATTTAAGGAATTGTTTCAGCCTTAAAATACATGTGTGGTCAACAACCCCACCCCCACCACTTTAGGACTAGCTGTAAAAAAAACTTGGTTGCGGCTCAAGGATATATTTGTATAAATATTTTTAGCATGGATGTTTCTCATGGGAAATTGAACTGTGTGCTTTTGCATGTGTGTTTACCAGCAGGATGGCGATGGCAAAGGCAATTCCCAGCACCACCGTCAGGTTTTGCTCCATCAGTTCGACGATCTTGGTGGAGCAGGGCTGCAGGATAAGACAAGACATCAATATACATAATCACGCTGTACATCACGTGATTAATTGTTAAAGTAAGTCAGTGGGGAGTTTCCGTGCACTCAAGTGATATTTCAGTCAAACACTGGTCTCACCGTGGAGTAGACTTTGGAGGAATTGCAGTCTGGATCGGTGGCATTGCAGCGGCAGGAGTCAGGAACCGTGGTCCAGTCTCCTGGTCCTTGCACAAGACCACAGCATTTCAGCTGGAAGGGAAATACAATAACATATTAGATTCAGCTGTTAGGAAGGCTGCAGCATTATGGCAACTGCTTGTTAACTGTTCATTAATTACTTACTGATTAGATGAGTGACAGGAAATTACATTTCAGTAATCTACGGAAGCTGTGAACGCCTGTGCTTGCATTATTTTGGGAAAACAAGCTTTGTCATTTTCAAATAACATTACTTATAAAGTCTCTGCTCTCCCTTCAGTTTGTCATCCTGTGTTTTGCAACCATACATACAACCATACCAACTGGTAAAATCTGGAACTGATTTTACTGACAAACACCTATTTTAATTAGTTTCACTTTTTAAAATGTGGTTTATTGGCACTTTTTAATTTTGTTAATTTGTGTAATAAAGTTCCCTTGTTTAAAATGTTCTCCATGGTGTGTCTCCTTTATTGTTTCTTCACACACAATACCAGGAAAGTAACAACAACTTTTTTCAGTTCAGTCAAAGTAAAAATATAAGGCAGACATACACAAGCTTTTTGCTACATCAGAGCAAATCAGACACACATCTCAGATAGAGTTGTGTTGCTAACTTGGCGACTTATTTTGAATAGCGACAAATTTAGCAACTTATTAAAACCATCAGTATTTTTAAACGTGTTATATTGTAAGTTGTTCCCACCCAGCACCAGGGTCTCTACCTCTCCTCTTGGGCTGTGTGCAGGCAGACAGTCGGCTAACTGTAGTGTGTGTGGGAGCGGACTCTCTAGATTAGTGTTCCTGTATTTTAGCCTTTATGTAAATAGTTTGGACTTAAAAATATTTGAGTAACTTGTTTGATCTTCTCTCTCTGTTTTGCAATTTAAAAAAAAGTATAACCCTGTAGTGAGTTTGTGACTGACTAAATAATTATAATCATTCATGGCTGCATACCAATCAGAAACAGGTTTGCAGTGATGCATTTATTGATCAAACAGCAGGAAATAAACAAACTCAACCAATTACTTAAAGAATAATGAGATATATTAGATATAAAGAACTTGTGTATGTATATATATAATCTAATTTCTCTTTTCTCAAGATCATGAGATAAATTAACTTGTGATCTCGAGATTATAAAAATATAGCAAGCTTCCTTTCATTTTTAAATAAAAAATGCCAAATATTCTCTGGTTTCACCTTCTCAGTTATTTGACATTTCATATTAAAAATTATAATTGCAGACTTAAATCTTTTTTCTTTTCTTTTATATATATATATATATATATATATAACAAACAAATGTAATTATAATCCAGGTCACACTGCATAACATCCAACAAAGGACCCCAACCCTGAGTTTAAGAAACTACTTCCAGTTCTTTCTCTGGATTGTATTTATATTGTGAAAGTGTCTGTTAGAGACAGTTGGTGGCAGTCTGGTGAATGTGCGCCCTCTTGTGGGTCTCCACTGTAAATACACCCTGATAGAAGCTGATCACAGATATATTGGTATTAATATTGACAAGTATATAAGGTTATAATATTTTATAGGCTGTACTTTTTAATGAATCTGTCATTTTTTTGTGTGTTCAGATCCTGTTTGGTACATTTTTGATAAATTAGTCTCACAAACTGCCTCAAATAACAAATTATTTACTGTAACTAATCATCACTGAGCTACACAACTAGTGTAACTACTTTTGATCACTCAAAGTGAAGAATAAATAAGTATATTGAGCAGCAAAGTATGATTATGAGGAAACATTATTAAAGATTTTTTCTCCAACACCAACTGTTGTGTTTAATCTTGTATTTCTATCTTTGTGAGGACTATAGTTTTAGACTGGGGTCGGTACAGTTGTGTGTGTTTTTGTGTGTTTCTGTGTGTGTTACCTCCCGCTGCAGTGTCTCCAGGTCATTCTTCACAGATTCCGGTTGTGACGACAGCGGTGTGAACTTGATCAGGCGCTCCTTCACCCATTCCTTCACCTGCATAAACACACAACATAAACTGTGACACTCCAAACAAACTGCTGAGACTGCAGGCGATGTGAGGACGACGTCACTTCATGTTTTACCTTCTTCTCTTCCACAGCTCCCACGATGCCCGCCGCCAACAGGAGGATGAAGATGGCGAGAAGGCTGATGAAGAACTGAGGGAACAGAGAAGGAAAAGCAGGGTTGATTGTCCTTTCACGCCAATGTGACAAAAAAATTGTAACTTAGAAACTTTGTCAGTATTTTGACTTAATATCTCATTATTTTAAGAAAGTTTCTCATTGTAATCACTTACAGAACTTTTCAGTTAAAGTTTTGTTATTTCAGTGAGGAATTAATGTTGTTTAAAGCGGTGGTTTTCAGTCTGGGGTTCAGGGACCAAC
>NW_023339652.1:1981013-1985762 GCF_004916995.1 Morone saxatilis | reverse complement strand
ATATATATTTTAACACATTATCAAATATTATATTATTATATTATATTCATTAATATAGACAAAACAGGGATTGTAATTTATTGTGATCCCAGTTGATCCTATGTTTTATTATATACAGTATATAGTATTTTATTTTCTTATTCTTCCTTTTTAATGGTTTTTACTGCTGGTCTATCATCTCAATGTATTTTGTTTTAATTACGTTTTTAATTATACGATTTTAACTGTTATGTTGTTGTTTTTCCATTTTATGCTACTTTACACTTCCACAAGTCAAGCTCAAAGGGTAATATTGGACTTTTTTACATCACTTCATTTATCTGATAGTTACTTTACAGATCAAACAAAACATACAATCATCTTGTAAAATATGTTTACTTGATTGTTTAAACCATCCAAAGATGTACAGGTATATCTTTTTAATTTAAATTTCAACTATAACTTTATCCTGTATTATTTATGCATCTGTTTTAGTTGTGTTTATTCATGCTTAATGTATTATCTACAAAATCCTTGTGGCTGCAACCCACAAATGTGCTTTATAAATAAAGTTTTGCTTGCTGATTTTCTCATTATCCTCAAACCTAAAATAAAAAATACTTAAAAGACAAAATCCTCTCAAACTTGGGGGGTCTAATGTGAATCAATTGTGGGGGTCATTCACATAAACAAAACAACAAAGTAAGTCTATTTTCTTTCTAGAGTCAGAAAATATTCAGTTAAATAATCTTGAAGGAATAATGTGATGATTCCCACCAGCAGCAGCATGCAGCGGTTCTCTCTGATGGCTCCACAGCAGCCCAGGAAGCCGAGCACCATGATGATCACTCCGATGGCGATCATCAGGTCAACGCCAGGAAGAGATTCCTCTGTGATCTGCAGACAGGAGGAGACGGAAATAGGTATTTTACACTGGTGACAACAGAAAGATACGTCAACGATATCTAATGAAACTAAGANNNGAATGTGTTTTCAATAACAAGAAGCTGCATCATTCCTGTTAATAAAAGTCTCACCTGGTTTCCATTCTTGCTGACTTTCACGTAGATGGAGACGCCGAGGATGAGACAACCACTAATCTGTAGAAAGAGAGCGAGAGAAACTAAAGTTTAGTACAAAATGTGCCACAACAATCACTTGAGTTTCCTGGTGAGAATCTGGCACCATCTTGCTTCAGCAACTCACAACTCCCCAATAACAACTTTACACACAATATAAGTAAAAGTTCCAGATTGTCTTGAAATTTACGGAGCAGTGATCCCTCAGGGGGTGAATGGTCTTTCCTCTAGCGCCACCCTCAGGATAAAAAAAACATTCCAGAGTATGTAGATTTAAAATGGAAGGAAATAAACTACAAGGTTAAAAAGTATGTAGATAGTTGATCAAGTGACTCCTACAGCATGGCCATTGATGTGCTGGTATAACAGCCTTCTCTCTTTAATCCCAACAAAAAAACTGGTTCCACTATCAGAATAGGCTCCATTTGGTCCAATAATATTTCGGCTCAATTCTCTATAAGACTCAATACTAATATTTCATCCTCACAGCTGTCAGCAGAGAAAACACAGAGCCGGAAAACAGGACCAGTGTGAGGACACAACCGCAGCGTTTCCATGGACGCAAACATAATTAAGAGGAAACTATAAAGAAAGGAAAGGTCGTTACGTTGTCGTTACGTTACGCTGTGTGGTAGCCTGGACAAGTGGGAATACTCTCAATTAAAAAATTTGGATTTAAAGCCGCCCAGCAAAGCACAAACCTCCTGTGTTATAAACACTGACATGTAAGGACTACTCTTCATCTCACCCAAAACAGCCAGTAGGATTTGCATAAACTTGTGCTGCCTGACTTCAGGAAGCAAAAACAGCATTATGAAATGTATCAGGTGGAGACAAATTATGCCATTTTGAGTGTAAGTAATTTCTTATCAATCATCTTTATTTCTTAAAAATCTTTATTGCCTTCGCCATCCTAGGAAAACCCATTCAGCACTACTGAAAGATAAGCGTCAGAGATTTAGAAGTGGATATACTCCATATATCTGCGGATACTCTGCACTACACCACTGATGCCACACTTTAAGACTCTGGGAGCAGTTATTATATATATATATATTATATATATATTAATACGGTAATTATGGCAGACCACTCCTTCATCTCTCCTCTCTCAGTTATCAGTCTGAGTGATGGAGGCGCCCGTACTTGTTCTTTAGCTAATGTTTCATTTTATTTGTATGTTAATATGATATAAGGCCAATCATCAACTCCCATAAAAACATGACCAGATGCTGAATCCTAAATGTGTAAAAATCAAATATAAAGGAACTAGGACAGCACTTCCATTCAATTTTTTTTTTTCTTTCACCACACAGATGTTTTCCGGTAAGACAGCTTTCCTCAGTGTGTTCAAAATAAATCTACACAGCAGCAGATCATCCCAACAGGGACAGAGTCACATCATATATTCAATACATAGAAACACCAGCAGATGAAATCTTCTAAATCATACCGTTGGGAATCAAGGAAGTGTATCCGGTACGTCTGTCTGCAAGTGAATGTTATGATAGATTCATAATTGACTGGAGCTTCTTATGCACATGTGATTTATGTTAATAACAGACCCTAAATGAATCAACTCTTTGTCAGTTAGCTAACGTTTAACGAGGCGGTTTCATTCATTTCATTACGATGTTTTAGATGTCACGAAATGTATCCCTTTGTTGTTTTATAGCTAAGGGGTTTGTTTATAGTCGACCAATGAACAATCAATACTTAGAGGAGGTTTGTAAACATTTATTTTTAATATGTGATATTTCACATAAGGTACTAGGGACTACAAATACATAAACTAAAAATGTTCAAGACTTGCTACGACCCCTTTAAGTATTCCTATAATCACTGTGATCATTTGTAATTAATTTTATGTGTTTTAATGTAGTTTCTGCAGGTTTTTTGTGTCCTTGGGTTATGTGAAAGGTGCTTCAAGTAGAATTTATTATTATTGTTTAAATAGTTTTCATAAGTTCACAGTTTATCAAGTCTCTAAAAATGTGTTAATTGAATTTCTATTAATTATATTTCAATATATCAATTATTTTATAAACAAATTATTAATTTATATAGTACTTAACACAAGACATAACATAAAACAAGAAGTATATATATACAGATTTTATTTTTGATCGATAAATATAAAACAGGAATAAACATTTTGGGGGATTTTTATTTTTTTTTTTTTGACATTTTATAAACCAAACAATTGAATTGATCGAGAAAATAATCGGTACATTAAACAATAACCAAAACAATCATTAGCTGCAGTCCTACTTTAACTTTTCTATCTGATTTCATTTAACTTGATGTCAATATTTTCCATTCACTTTACAATGTTGATCCCTTTTTGTTGCATTGATTTTTTTTTTAAAGACTATAAATAAACACTAAAAGCTTCAGGAAATAAAAGTGATGGATGATTCTCTCCACGTCTGAATGAACGGAAACAGACGTGACAAACAACAAAGGGACACGACCTCTGTGCTAACAGCAGTTAGTCAATGGCACACACACACGCATACATGAAATGCCACCACACCCGTCGTCTATTAATTCTGCGCTCTTGAGTAAATAATAGCCTGTCGAGCAATTTACTGGTGTTTCTGACTCACCTACAGAAACACAAACCTGACCAGTGAAACCAGTGCAACCACAGTCAGAAGCTGTGGTCAAAAACATCATCAGAAGTGTTTTAAGTCAATGCTTCGGGCTGTTTCCTCAGCCCTTAAACACACCTTCAATTGACTTTACTGGTGGCATTATACTGACTAAACAATTTTTATTGACTTAAATCATCTTTAATCAAACCTGCAGAGATTTATCAGCTGAATCTGAAGCTCTGCTTTGAGCTTTATAGTTGCCTGACTGCAAATTTTGGTTCACTCTCTCAGCTCTCATATCATCATTATCAGATAAAAAGCTGTAAAAACCCACTGTGCCACTACCTGTACAGACACAGTTAGAGACCAGCTGGTGAACACAGTGGAGCATTTAGCGGCTCAAGAGTCATATATTTCCCTCAGGAGTTGATAGAGACAAAAATCAGAGCTAAAAGAGAGTGGACAGGTGGACACAAACATGATGTGGAAATCTGGAAATATGTGTAAATAAACAAGCGTTTGCTAAATATTTGAACTCAAAAGGTGATGATGTGTCAATGTTGTGTTCACATCTTGATTCTGCTGTCCCCTAGTGGCCAAATAAATCAGTTATTGCAGGTTTTAAGGTTGTGCCAAAGTAAATCTAACAAGATTGAGACAGCATTGCTTTGAGCGAAATGTTCAGCATGTTAGCAGGCTACAGGAGGAGTATCACCAGAGTTGTAAGGATTCATTCTCTGAGGAAAATCAATGTACTGAATTTCATGGCAATCCAACCAATAGTTGTAGAGATATTTCAGCCTGGACCAAAGTGGTGCGGTGACATCGCCATCCCTAAAGCCGGGCTGCTATGGCTAAAAGAGCTAAAAAACCAAACACAGAGAACAAATCAATAGATGATTCAATAATGCATTAAACCTCATTTTCACACTCATGTAAACAGAAAGTCCAAGGAGCTTCTCTTTTGCAGTTTTACTATAAATACTTTGGGAAAAAGATCAAAACATCTGAATACTTTTTTGGCTGCAATAACACGAGTGGGCAAAACCTGGGCTCCCTGACTGGTCCCAGACCAACAGACTGCTCTGCACTGT
>NW_023339652.1:1976899-1980913 GCF_004916995.1 Morone saxatilis | reverse complement strand
AGGACAAAATGTTCACTTGCTGTCTGATATAACCCACCCACTGACAGGTGCCATGATAACCAGATAATCAGTGTTATTCACTGTCAGTTCTCACAATGTTAGGGTTGATCGGGACAAACAGGAAACCTTTCAATTACTGGATATGAGGATTGTAAAATGGAGAAGAGATTTGCTGCTTTAGTACTTTTGTATACCTTCTTTATCACCAGAAAAACAAACACGCATACACAGCAGTTGTTTTCCTTTGAACGGGGTTGCCAACAGTTACAGGTGGGTCAAAAAAGGACCACACAAACATTCAGTGAAAAGTATCTGTACAGAGTTATCAGCTCAACATCTGCCAAGTTAAAAGCTTAAGGATTCAAACCTGCGTCACCGTGTCAGCACCGTAACACGAGCACAGAGCAAACCTGCAGAGCGACATAACAATTGCAGAGCTCAGCGGGTCTGAAAAACGAACACGCCCTCTGAGTTTGTAGCAGCACGTCGGCTCTGAGAGACTGAAACCTGATCAGAGGAAATTATTACAAACCAGCAGTCAGGATTACAGTCGTTCAGAAGAACATTTATCTGGATTAAGGTTAATTGTCAGGATTACATATGATCAAGACAACAGTTGAGTGGGATTAGAGTTTTTTAGGATTACAAATGAGAAGCAATTGATAAGAATGACATCTGATCAGGATCAAAGTTAATCAGAGTTATAGTTATAACGGATCAAATTTAATTAAGATTACAGTTAATTGGGTTTAAAACTGATCAGGATTACTTGGTTTGTAGTAAGGATTAAGACACCAATTGAGTGGGATTAAAGTTAATTGGGATTACAGTTGATCAGGTTTAGGTTCTAGTTAAGATTAAGACTACAGTTAACAGTTGATTGAGGCAGTTAATCAGGATTACAGTGAGTCTGGATTACAGTTAGTCTGGGTTATATCTAATTGAGACTGCAGTTTCTTTTATATTAAAGTTAATTAGGATTACAGTTGATCCAGATTGGGTTGCAGTTAAGATTAAAACTATAGTTAACAGCTGGATTACAGTTAATCTGGATTACAGTTCTAGTATCGTCCTCCTTTCTTTTTAACGCCTTTCTTTACCTTTTTCTTGATCTTAAATCTAATCTTTAAACTACTTTGAGTATAAATTAGATTATACAAATAATAATAATAATAATAATAATAATAATTGCCTGTGTCTGAAGTCACTGCCTCGTTCATTCACTCACTAAATTTATAAAGTACCGTTTTGTCCCTGCTGGGCTCCTGTACATGAATCAAACTGCAGTGTTGAGATCACTGTTATTACCTGAACGCCAAGTATTTCTCCTTGTTGGGTAACATTGTGATAATAACAATAATTACACACATTAACTGAACTGCTCATTTTGTTAGTGAAACCGGAGGCGGGTCGGTTAATTCCTCAGCGGTGACTCACAGGCAGCGAGTAAGAGGGTAGTAATGACTCACTGCGTAGGTTCTATCCATCAGAGCGGTGAACAGGTGAGACGGTGTTACACAATAACCACATACACACATACAATTACAGCAGGGACACAACTTACAACAGGAATGTGTGTACAGTCATGAGCCCACTGAGCCTGTCAAACATCCCATAGGGTCTGCGCCCTCGTTGAGGTCTACCTTGCTCAACAGGCATTTAATTCACAAAGACACCAGTTACTGATGACTGATGGTTGGGCTGATTGTCAAACTGGAAATACATTGCTCTTACTTTATCCGCAGGCTTCATTTTCAATCTAGAACATCTTGTTTAAAAAGCTTCCAAAGTGGTGCAAGAGACTGAAGATGATCCGAACTATACCGATACGGGATATTTGAGGCTGATAACAACAGTTTATTCTCAGTTTCCAGAGTGGGTTTGCTCATTAATGTTTAGTTGTATTGTTAAAAATGTTTACTTTTAGGCCTTTTAAGTTATATATATAGAGAGTATTTGTGAATAGGTATTAAAATACAATACTTTCCATTATTCATACTTCTTAAGCTGCTTCTTCAAAAAGTAAAATTCAACAACCACAACGGCAGTCCTGTACTGCGACTTAAACTAATAATTATTTGGTTACTGGACAGCTGTGGTTTGCTGTAGTGCTCAAACATGTTTTCTTTCCATTTGGATCATCTCTTTTCTCTGCAGGAATGGTCCCTGAACGCCGCATCTATCATTCATGAAGTAAATGAGCACTCTGCACACTGCTAAAAGGCGTTAATGTACAGAGACAGAGACGCAGAAAATTGTCTGTTTCTCTTCCATCGCAGGCCATAAAAGCAAACTTATTGAGAGGCCTTAGAGAAACAAGGACGTGGAAGCCAAGAACAGATTCCAGCCCTCATGTGGGACCATCATTGTGTCACTCCTTATCTACAGCACTGCTGTGCACTCAGAGGTTAAACTAATTAGCACAAAAAGTGGAGAGAAATCGATTTTAAACAACAAAATTCATGGTCTTTTCTACAGTGTCCTTGTTTTGTTCATGTTCCCCTTTTGGATTTCTGACTGCAGACCTTATTATGGCTGCATTGTTCAACAGATGGGAAGCATCACTTAGCAACTGAGAGCTACAGCAAATCCACAAGTTAAAAACTACAGTAAACAGGCTTTACAGTAAATAATAACCCTACCCCACCCTCACCATCATCATCATTAGGTAAACACATCATGTCCACCATGTCCACTGAGTGGTTTGAATCAAGTTAACATTGATTTAACATCCTTTCTGGGAACATGAGAGAAGGACTGAAATAACGTCAACAGGCAGCAGGACTGACGTTCAAACAGCAGGAGGATTATTTTAAACAAGACACGGAGCTAAAGGTCGACTTTTGATTTGTTTGGATTATTTCTGGCACGTTTGCACAAAAACAGGAAGGATGTGATGCAGAATATTTTCATTTTTGGAGAATGTTTTGATCCCTATGGGTCAGAGCTCCCTTACATTTTTGTTAGTTACTTGTCCTATTTGCAAATAGGAATGGGCTTCAGTTGCGCTCAGGGTAACCAAGAACAAGTGGCTAAGAAATCTATAAATCTAGTGATGAATAATGAATGTGAGGGTTACACGACAATGCACACAGCCAAGGAGTCCATGGGCTATTTTTCAGCAGCCTTAAGTGCAGAACAAAACTGAAAACTGAAAACATGTGTATAACTCACTACAGCAAAGAAACAACTACTACAGCTACAAATTACAATGCCGTTGGTAGCGTCTAGCATTTTGCATTAAGCATAAGTAACGTAAGTTAAAAAGAAGTCAATGTTGACTTTTGGTTTCACATGAGACACGAACAGTAGCCTCCTGGGTGAGAGTGCTGTGTTTGTTTGGTTTGGGTTAAAGTAAGTATGTAACATGTAAAGTAATGTAAATAAGTAACGTCAGGTAAAAAGAAGTCAACATTGACTTTTAGTTTCATGTGGAATACAAACAGCGGTCTCCTGGGTCCTGTGTTTGTTTGACCCAACCGTCCACCCCAGCCTCCTCCATATGCAGACTTGCTCTCTATACTACATCAACAGACTTCAACGCCACATCAAAGCATCGCACCAGCAGGGCGCGTACAGAAATGATGCTAGAGGCCATATTTGACAACCTGGGACTGAGAACTCTGTTTAGTTTTGACAAAGC
The DNA here is from genome assembly GCF_004916995.1 of Morone saxatilis. NCBI lineage: Eukaryota > Metazoa > Chordata > Actinopteri > Moronidae > Morone > Morone saxatilis. The sequence goes on along the minus strand of NW_023339652.1, from coordinate 1,977,270 downwards.
AGTACCTTAATTAATGTTATAAGTCTGCACTACAAAATATGACATTATACTCTCGAACTCGTGCAAACATTTACCCAGATTTCTTAATGAATGGCCCAACAAAATACAACTGGAACTGGCTCATGAAGACGCTGAAGTTTTCTGCCTGTTTGGGGCGGAGTTTGTATTTAGGGCCCGAGCAATGACCGGGCGAAGTTGAATTTCAACGACTCACCATAAAAGAGGGATTTGTCATAACTTCTGCGTACATGATCCCATCTCAATGAAACTTCACATGTCTGATGTCTGAGTCCCACCCTAAACACGTCTATGTGATAATATTCAGTAATAGTGAGAGCGCCAACTAGTGGTGAAAGTAAATGTCATTTTTT
>NW_023339652.1:1973157-1976799 GCF_004916995.1 Morone saxatilis | reverse complement strand
CAACAACTACGCTAATAGTAGTGAGTGATGGTGATGCAATGACTACTAGCCAATCAGTCAGAACAGGGAGGGTCATATGCGCTGTGCTGCCACTGCGAAAGTAATGCGTTCAGCTTGAAATCATCTGATTGAAAACTTTCTATTTTTTGTTGCAGGGAGCCAAAATGGGGAAAGCTACGGAGGAGCTCTGGAATATTCTGCAGGATGTAGGAGAAGATGAGTTTAAGCTTTTCAAGTGGTTCCTGAAGCAGGATTACATCCTGGAGGGTTTTACAGGCATCCCAGTGGCTTGGTTGGAGAAAGCAGACAGGCAGGACACAGTGGATCTAATGGTACAGAAATATCAGGGTCCTGGAGCTCTGAAGGTAACCTTGAAGGTTTTAGAAAAGATCTGCAGGAATGACCTGGTGCAGCGTTTGCAAAACTCCAGCTCGGGGGCAAAAGGTAACTGCTAACTCCTACTACAAAAGGGTTTTACATGCGTCTTGTAAATCAGTAAATTCATTATGGATTAAGTGCTTAAACAGTAATAAGGTTTTAATAATATCTAGAGAGATCCCCTATCTGTAGGATCAGCATATTTTATTGGATCAGTATCAGATAAAAGAAAACAGATCCTTTCTTTACTGTTTTAGTGTTTTGTTAAAATTGTTAAAATGACAAACGCCACTAATTAACGTTAATTCTGTGAGTAACTTTATAACAGCCCACAATGAAACGTTTCTGTTTGAGGTAGGGGTCGACCGATATGTTGTTTTCAGGGTCGATTTAGATACTGATTATCAGCAATCAGTGTAACTGATACCACATATTTGCAATTGATATACAATTGCAGTAATTAATGTCAATCTTAGTGTCAAAATTTATAATAAAGTGGTCTACATCAGTACAATTTGTATTTTACATGATTATTAAAATTTCCTCTTCTGCGGCACAGCAGTCATTACTTGTGACCTGTATCGAATTATATAGGGGCAAGATAATAAACAAAACTCCAGAGTGGTGACTGCGGACATCACAGCCAAAGTAGCATTTTTAAACTAATTAATTTAGTCAGCAATCTGGTTTTAAAAAACACAGATTCCAATATATGGAAAAAACGCTGACAGATCAGATCCGGTAATTGCCCTATCCCTGAGTTAAAGTGCGCTCTGCTGCCAGTGATGATACTCAAGACAAAGATCATTTGAGCAAAGAACTATTGTTGTTGTTGTTGTTGTTGTTGTTGAGTGTTTCTGAGGTTCCCTCAACTATAAAAGGGTGATACGCATTCTCTCTAGTAACTGAGTCACATTGTCAGGAGTCTTCCAGTTAAACTTTAATTTTTCATTTATATGTCAATAATTTAAGTTTATAAAATAGTTGAAACTGGACCTTCAGTATTTGGATTAGGTAGCACATAAAAGATAAAGTGGGCCAAATTTAGTTGACTGCGGTTGTTAGTTTGTGTTAAGTTTGATCAACATTTAGGTAAATATCTGCTCAGACTTGGTAACAGTAGATACCCAATATTTTATAACTCTCGGGATTGGGATTGGGATTGGGGGAAAAAAAACTCAACTGGACATTAGAATATGAATTTACACATGTAAACAAAACATCACAGAGAGGTATTCTGTAAGACTGATCAGATGTTTTTGTGTTCTTCCTCGTTTTAGATGTCACAAACCATGGATCTGTTCTCCTCAAAAGTGATTATGAAAGACAGAAGGCTGAGTTTGGGGCTAAAATTAAGCTGATGATCCGGGAGAGACAGATGAAGATCGGAGAAATCAGACACTCAGCAGAGCTCAGCAGCAAATCTGCAGACAGACATATTGCAGACAGTGAGCGGGTGTTTACTGCTTTGCTGCAGTCCGTCAAGACAAGTCTGGATACTCTCATCGAAGCCATTAATGAAAAGCGAAAAGAGACACTGAAACAGGCCAAAGAATTCATCCAAGAGCTGGAGCAGGAAATCTCCGAGCTGACAAAGAAAAGCACTAAGATGGAGGAGCTCTCACGTACTGAAGACCACCCCGACTTCCTGAATCGGTTCTCATCCCTGAATGCTATTCCAACCACCAAAAACTGGACAGAAGTCACCATTCCTCCGCCATCTTATGGGGGAAGCGTGGGTGCAGCTGTGAATCAGCTGGAGGAGACGCTCAGTAAACAGATGAAGAAGCTGATCGATAAGGCCAAGTTGAACAGGGTCCAGCAGTTTGCAAAGGATGTGACTTTAGATCCTAATACAGCAAATCCCTACCTCATTTTATCTGACGATGGGAAACAAGTTTACTGTGGTGGCATAAAACAAAATCTCCCAGACAACCTGGAAAGATTTAATACTGCTAGTAATGTTTTGGGAAAGCAGAGTTTCTCTTCGGGGAGATTTTACTACGAGGTTCAGGTTAAGGGGAAGACTTCCTGGGATTTAGGTGTCGTCAAAGAGTCAATTAACAGAAAGGGATCAATCACAGCGAGCCCCATGAACGGCTACTGGACTATATGTTTAAGGACTGGAATCGATGTAAAATATCAGCCGAAGAAGGTGGGCGTGTTTGTGGATTACGACAAAAGTTCAGTCTCCTTTTTTGACGTAGATTCTGCCGACATTATCCAAACCTTTAATGACTGTTCCTTCACTGAGAAACTCTACCCATTCTTCAGCCCCGGTCCTTGTCATGGTGGTAAAAACTCCACCCCTCTGATCATCTCTCCTGTCAGTTACAACGATTAGGTCGATTTGATCAACCATTCATTCAAAATGAACAAATTCAAGAATCAGCTGAAAAGGTTTTGGGGTTTGGTGGTTGTGCCACTGTCTGTTTGATGAAATGGAGTTACAGATGTGTGTGCTGCCTTGCTATGATTATCACAAATAGTTCAGGAAGTCTTTTCTGGTCCAGTATGCAACCTATACAGTGTGATGTAGAAACTTGAAGCCACCAGTGCACATCCACTGAGAATGGACATCTTGTGTCCAACAGGAAAATTTTAGAAAAATGTGCATATTCATAGATTATGGAATTGTTAACTAGGTAGAAGGAGTAGGAGAACATATAAGACACACATTGTTGTTCCAAGCAGATTATTTGTATATGTTGTAATATAAAAACAACTGGAGGGGGATCTTTTATATCTGTTCTATAAAAAAGAATATTAACCTCCCCCAACTTGTATATATTATTAATGTATTTTGTATGGTACCCTCTTTCTTCTATTATATTTTTCTATTCTTTTTTTCCTGAAATGTATTTTATTGTGAGGAAAATTCATGTATTTTGTATATTTATGGTATAATATCTACTCTTCCCCTGTAGCATTAAAGATGGAATAGTTTTTGTACTCATTATTTGAACCTAGTTCCCCAATTTACATGTCTCCATTTGATCTTCTCCACATGGTACTGTGCTGACATTGAGTAGATAACCTGAGCCAGAACCTTCCAGGTGCCGTTTGATATTTATAGTGCCCCCAACCTTGGACCTTAGAAATGGAAATGCAATATTTATGTCCAACGTTGTATGGTAGTATTATAGTTGCCATTATTGTGTAATGTGAACCTGTTGGATTCTCTGCTTATCAGCAACAAATCGGGTTGTAGGAGCCACATACCCGTCAATAATCATTGTCTATTTATTTATAATAATAATAATA
>NW_023339652.1:1970095-1973057 GCF_004916995.1 Morone saxatilis | reverse complement strand
TGTACTTTTTAAGACGTGTTAGGGAAGCAAAAAAAAAGTAAAAAAAATGACATATGAAACGAAATATTAATATACAACTAAATTAACACACACAGAGAGACGTTCACCTTGCATTCTTTTCGTGCTGGGCTGAAGTCTCCCTGAACCAGGTTGCACAGGCCTGGATGCTGCGAATTGTGTGAGCTCCATCCAGGAAGAAGGTGACTGCTCCGTGTTTCAGGATCTGAGTCCTTCCAGGCCACTGTGTGTCCGCCAGCCCTGAGAGCACATAAAGGGGCGGGACATAGGACGGGTCCATTCAGTCTTTGTCAGCACTGTATTGGCTGCACATTTACCTTTCACATATGCTAATGTTGCAGCATCAATCAAGTCCTAATGTGCTTCATCGACTGGCTCTGTTCAGTCCTTCTAATTTTAACACGTGAACAGGCTGTGTGGGATGAAAGTGTTGGATGGGTAGTAAATGTATATAGACAGCTTAAGGGGGTTTGTGTTTTATGAGAGTGACTGATAAGCATTTGGTCACAGTCACAAGGTCAGATCATTTATGTAAAAAAAAAATTTAACTGGTGTATATGACTGCATAGAGCTCACAAACATGGTGATGCCGTCATTTTATTTCCTCTCTTTGACCCCTTCAGGACGCCCATGGAGGGACGATGTTGAGCTTCCCTTTTCTCACCGTCTTGGCCTTCCACGTGTTTATTCAAGGGAAGGTACACATTTCCAGCCCTTACAATTCAATCTGACGAGTTTCCGCTGTTTTCTGGCATCTAGAAAACTTCAGAAATGATCATTCTAAGGCCCACTAGAAGGGCAACACGTTTTATTACTTAAATTACTTCAATAACTCAAATCTGAATTGCTCTGCTCTTCGTCCATGTAGATGTAGTTATACTTGAAGTTGGGATTGAGAAATTGAGAGAAAGGGAGAGTTGCTAGAACTCTTTATTTTGTTAAAAGAATTTCCACAACAAGGCAGAAATCCAAAAAGCAGCGAAGCAACAATCTCTGTCCTGATTTTGTTCTTATCAACAGTGATTGGTTGATGTTCTTTAGGAACTCACCTTTCACCATGATGGGGCTGGGCTTGAAGAAAGTCATCTGAAGTAGCCCCGTGTTCTCAACACTGGTGGAGGTTAAGCTTTCTGTTGAGAAAGGACACGTTATGAAGACAGACCTTAAATAATTTCCCATCATGGAATACACAACCTGCAACTGGTCGTTAAAAGGGGTTTTGGCTGCAACATGTACAGAATTTATTTTTTATACTTTCCCTGTCCCAAACAGAGATAGTTACTCTCTTATCAAGTCAATCTCTTTCACTTTTGGATTTATGATGTCCTCCTAGCCACTGACGTACAGTACAACATCTCGCCCTACCTGGTAGACATCTTCTCTGCAGCCAAGTGTGACTCAGCTGGAGGGCCAGGGAGGCATTGAAGTGCTGGTGCTTCCCTGCCAGGCCCAGATGCAAAGGTCCACAGTCTGCCTGGTAGTCCTCCAGCTCCGGACAGACCCTCAGATGACACTACAACAACAGGGTTATCCTTTAATACACCAAACTGAACAGCTGGAGGAGAGATTTCAACAACAGGTATCAGGTATTACTCTTAGGTGACTTACTCTTGTCAGTTCGGCTCTGTCCCTGAGTACAGCCAACCCATCATCTGGCTGTTGGACAGTGAAGGCGGGAACCCCCGGCTGAAAACACGTGTACATGATTAACCGATGACAGAGCGGTGGACGAGTAGAAAGTGTAGGTTTATCTTAAAGACTTCAATGTGTCTTCACAAAGTGTGAACTTAAGTATGAAGAAATCATTACATCCATCAGACCCGTCTCTGTCCCAGCTAACTCAAGGTCCTCTTACTAGCTTTTCCTGGCACTTTCAAACATAATCTTCATCAGAGGACACAGTTCTCATAGAGATTACTCAAAATCAACCCAAAAACCAAGCAAACTCCCAGTGCTGATGAAGACTGTGAGATGACCAAAAACGTAGCCACTAAGTAAAATTTTTTGGTCGTATTACTTATATGTTCATATTTTGCTCACCACAGTGCTACATTACTGATGAGTGCGGCCAACACACCTTGAAGATTCCGGCTTTGTGCCAGGCGATCTGTGGAATGGTGTCTCCAAGACTCTGAGTGTGGTCTATATCCAGAGAGGTGATACCGCACACCCACGGCCTCCTACACACAACCACAAAGGAGGACAAACATTTTATTACCTCACTGATGAAGCTTTCAACACATCTATATAGTGACAGTAAAGGGTTATTGAGCTGTAAACTTATTGACAACTGTACTGTTCCTACCACATTTAGGAAAATCGACATTTCATGGTTTAAAAATGGCTCAACACGCCCTCTACTGTCTGACCCTGAAACTTGAAAAGCTCAGACAAGACAGACAATCTTTGGGTCTGATCTGAAGTGAATTAATGACAAATGGATGGAACAGTTCGATTCAAATCTGTGATCAAGACGGTAAAAATAATGTCATTTCCAGCCTGAAAGAGTTTTATAAATGGAGGGGAATTACCTTATAATGTTGGTGCAGTCATATGCTCCACCAATCCCAACTTCAAGTATAACTACATCCACCTAGACGAAGAGCAGAGCAGAGCAGAGCGGTTCAGATTCGAGTTATTTAAGTCATTTAAGTAATAAAATGTGTTGCCTTTCTAGTGGGCCTCAGAATGATCATTCCTGAAGTTTTCTACAGGCCAGAAAACAGCGGAAACTCATCAGATTGAAATTTAATGGCTGGAAATGTGTACCTTCTCTTGAATAAACACATGGAAGGCCAAGACAGTGAGAAAAGGGAAGCACAACGGCATCGTCCCTCCATGGGCGTCCTGAAAGGGTCAAAGAGAGGAAATTAAATGACTGCATCCCCATGTTTGTGAGCTCTCTATGCAGTCATATACACCAGTTAAAGGACAATTCCGGCAC
>NW_023339652.1:1968152-1970050 GCF_004916995.1 Morone saxatilis | reverse complement strand
CAGGATACACACTGAAGAGATGGCGGATTATTCAACCGAATTTGAAGACAAGATCCTCTGCCTTTGACACACACACACACACACACACACACACACACACATCAGATAAGACTAAAGGAAATATTTACTCTATTTTACTCTAATATGTATATGTAATGTGGGCAGATATAAGACTCACTGTGATGCTGACTCGCTCCAGGAAGCCTCTCATGGCCTGGAGCTTCAGCTGAGGGCAAGTCCGTGTTCGCTCTTGCATCTCCAGAACACTTGCATCAGACTGTAGTGCGCTAAGAGTGCGAATTGCATCCTGCAGCAAAAGCAAACAGAGGAACATTAAGAACTGCAGCTTGCTTAAATAAACTGCTGTTTGAGAAAATTACTGAGCCTGAAAAAAATAAACTAAATGAAACTTTTTAAAGATGCACATCTTCAGTAGGAACCAGTGCCAAAGACAGGTAGGGAAGTCAGAAAGTGTTGGGAGATAGACTTACACATTTAAGCAGTAAGTGTAAAGTCAACCAAACACAAATCCTGCAGCAAATGATAGAGCAGCTGCTTTGTTGACTGTACTGAAAGACATTTTAATTCAATATAACCCATTGAGAGAGAGTCTCACAGCTTACCATTTCTGTCAAGCGTCTTAAGTCACTATCCATGGCAAGATCCTCTGCTGTGAAGTCCGACAATGCATGCAGAATCACTTTCAGTATAGCAGTTCAACACAAACACACCTCTCTGACTCCACCCCACGTATCTCTAGACCAACAAGTTCTCCTCCTCACACTTGGCAGAACATGTTTTTCAGCCTCTCAAAGATGGAGATTTCCTGCTTTTTTGAGTTTTATATCAAATAAAATGAGTATCATTGAGCTTTAGACAGAACAAGACATCACATTGTACTGAGAAACTGAGATTAACAGTTTCCACTATTTTTTGATATTTCATAAGCTGAACGATTAACCTAGAAAATATATAGAAAATGAAAAAAATCATTAGTTGGAGCTTTAAATTGAAATGTTTCGTCCACCAACAGGGATCTAATCTAATATAATTAACTCTGACAGCAGGACTTTAGCCACTGAGTTTGTGAAGTTCTCCTTACACTGACAGACAAACGGGATAGGATATGTGAAGGACACTTTTGGAGAAATCAGCTGTGCTAATTTATAATTCTCATGAATTCTCATTTTTGTTCTGATTGTGACCGAGTTGAACGAACCAAACTTGTACCAGCCCATTTCTTTATAAAAGGCTGAAAAAGACTGCACATTGTTAAACAGTGACAAGTAGACAGGCCACAAGTCAATTTTAGGGCAAAAATACCTGCTGTCAGGTGGAGCCACAGCTGCTTCCCTTGCTGGCGTTCAGCCAACAGAAAGAGGCTGTGCAAACTGTGGAAACAGGAGGCAGCCATTATTCTGTATTTTAGGGTTAATGTTTTAGTACATTACATAAGGTACTTTGTGAAATATGGAACAGAAATAAACTTGCCTTGACATTGGAATGCAACTGAACAGGCAACACAGTACTGAGGTAATTTACAGACTTTACAGATAGCTTTATTGCTAATGTATTTAACCACTAACTGCTAACTGTACTGCCATGGGCTAATTAGCTCAGTTAGCCCTGCAGATAGCTGACAGGGCACTTTAATCAGTCATCAATTCCATTAATCACCTCCTTGTCCGGCCTAGTGTAACCCGTGTCTCAGGTAAGTGTAACTGATAACTAATTTAATTAGCTATGAATTAAAGCTGGGCTAATATCAGAAAACTCTAGGTACGACTACGGAACCTGAAGTAGTAAAAGGTCAGCAGAGAACAGACAACACAAAACAGGTAAGTTTGAGAAATATATTATACAAAATTAAAGACAGTTATTTACATTCCCTGCCTACC
>NW_023339652.1:1963629-1968052 GCF_004916995.1 Morone saxatilis | reverse complement strand
GTGATAATGTGTTCCCAAAAAAAGGAACCACTTAATGTGTAAAACAACGTTGACCGAGAAATGACGAGTGGGATGAGCGTGACGACATGACACACGTGAACGCGATTTTCCAGCCCGCCAAAAATATACGCCGGCTTTTGTTTAAAAAAAAATTCTGCACGTTCATTTACCGCTCAGTTCACAGCATGTGGAAACTATGTCATGTAACGTTACGCTAATTTACTCGCCAAATAATTGTATAGTAAGTGATGCATTACACGACAGTACAATGTATTACCACCATTACTTACATTTATATGATTGAGGTGTTGTCGCAGCTCCGGCTGCCTCGGCTGAGTTGTCCGCCATTATTTCAAATTTTGAAAAACCCGACGTCCCTGGTTTTTGTGTTATCCTCAACATTTGTAATGGATATGTATATGCCGCAGTGTATGACCTATATATTCTTAATATGACAAAGATATCAAATTAAATGGTCCCAGTCATGGTATTAATTTATGGGCCAGAGCTAGGCACACTCAAAATTTCTTTAGGAATTTTCTAGTTATTACCGTTATTACTACGACAACTCTATAGGCTGTTTACATCTGTTGAGGATAATTTGATCTTGAAACAAAATTAAAATGGAAAATATAAAGTTGGTAAGAAAGAAAAATGGTAAATAAATAATTTTGTTCCTCTACTACTAAAGATAATCTGGCCGTAACAAAATGTTGTAAATAAAGACTGAATGACTCTCCATTTTACTATACACTTAATTAATTAATTACTAGGCTGAATGAACAAAGAGCTGTGGATTACTAGAATAGATCTTTACTGTAAAGAGAGCAAGTTTACGTTTCAAATGGGCAAATCATTTCAAAACAAATCATCATATACAGTGCATCCAGCTTTAGTCTGTGGATTTATCTGCTTGGTAACTTTGTCCATGTTCCACTCGTAGCTCTTAGACAAGAATGCAAACTTTAACATTCAATGCACACAAGGTTTGCCTTTGCTTTTACACGAAATACAGGCTCCTGACAATTCTGACAAAGTAACAGAGTCAGGAAGGCATTTGAGTGAAACTCAAGCCCCTGTCAAACTTCACGAGAAACCCCAGGTATAACCCTGCAAGAAGGAAGTAAGACCTTTCTCTGCACAACTATTAAATCCGTAGTGTGGTCCAGCTGACACTTTGACTTTATGACCATTTAAGGAGGGTGATAAAGATGTGTCGATACTGGGGGTATTTGTAATTGGACTACTTTGTGAATTAGCTGATAGTACTTTTTCCAGTCGTGCCTGTCCAGGAATCAGCAATATCATTATTACTGTTATTACTACGACAACTCTATAGGCTGTTTACATCTGTTGAGGATAATTTTATCTTGAAACAAAATTAGAAATGGAAAACGTAAAGTTGGTAAGAAAGAAAGGAAAAATGGTAAATAAATAATTGTATTCCTCTACTACTAAAGATTATCTGGCCATAACAAATGTTGTAAGTAAAGACTGAATGACTGTCTGTTTTAGTCTCTCAAAACAACTTTGTGATTGCAGTTTTCTCACAGTAGGAAAACAAACGACTTACCCTTTATCTGATCAAGTCACAAATGATTTAAACTTCTATAATCCATTTCTCAATCAATAGATGATTTGAAATTAGGATGCACATTTGTACTGGTGAAGTGGGACGAGATGAGATGCACAAATAATTCCTATATATACACCTTCGCATTGTATTTGTATTCTTATAATACATCCCTCAGATGAAAACTTCTCCATTATTTTGCAGGGAGCCATAATGGCCACAAATAAAGTGGACATCTGGGAAACTCTACGGTACTTAGAAGAAGACGAGTTTCATGATTTCAAGTGGTTACTGAAGCAGGATGACGTCCTGGAAGGTTTTTCAGCCATCCCAGCAGCTAAGTTAGAAAAGGCAGCAAGGCGGGACACAGTGGATTTAATGATACAAAAACATCAGGAATCTGGAGCTCTGAAGATAACCTTGAAGATTTTTGAAAAGATCAGCAGAAATGATCTGGTGCAGCGTTTGCAAACCTCCAGCCCAGGACCAACAGGAAAGTCAGGGGAAGGTAAAAATATGAACATCAGAATAAATAAATTTAATCTCATAAATTATTACATAATAGAATTGTGTTAACGAAAGAAGTAAAGACTATTTTGTCACTCTTTGTGGTACTTCACCTTCATCAAAAAGGAAAGAAGCTGGATAAAGAATATTCCTGCATTTACATCAGAAAGAAAACAATTAGTCTGCCAGTAGATTCTGGATTTGAACTTGTCACCTGGCTGCAGTTTATCAAGACCTGTTCACCACAATAAGGTGGATTCAAGAAAAGGGTATTCTAAAGTGAAGAGCGTAATCAATAACCAAAAGGACACACCTCAAGAGTACTGAAAACATGTTTGTTTTCAAAAAACATATTTAGGATAAAGACAGTACTCCTTTATAGTACCAAAGAAGGGAGACCTCATGTCTGGATCACTTTACAGCTAGGTCATTTAAACAAAATATTCGGATGAAGACTATCAGTAAATTAACTGTAAATAAATTTCACAAAATGTATCAAGACGAAGTGATGAAGTGATTGTTTTGCTTTTATGCCACTAGAGTGGAGGTCAACCAAGTGAAATACAGTGCAAGAGAAGTGCCTCCTTTTCCCCTTAGGAACTGTACAGAATATGATTAGCAGGTGTAACCTAACAAAAACTCCAAGATATAATCAAACAACTCTAACTTGTTATACCAGTTATTCATATAAAATAATTATTTTAATAAATTGAAGTATAGAATTCTAATAATGTGACATGCTGCATATGTTAACACATTACATTCAACAGCTGTCCTGGAAGACTGACTGTGTGCTCTGCCTTCTTTTAGATCTCAAGACACTTTCTTTTGGTGCTCAGAAAGAGGAGTATGAGCAGGTCAAGAAATTTTTAGTGGATGTGACTCTTGATCCGGATACAGGACATGCTAATCTCATCCTTTCTGGTGATAGGAAACAAGTTCATCATGGCCATGTGAGGCAAAAACTACCAGACAACCCTGAGAGATTTTACAGATGTGTGAACATCTTAGGAAAGCAGAGTTTCTCTTCAGGGAGATTTTACTTTGAGGTTCAGGTTAAAGGGAAGACTGCCTGGACTGTAGGAGTGGTCAAAAATCGATCAACAGGAAAGGAGGGATTACACTGAGTCCTGAGAATGGTTTCTGGACTGTATGGTTGAGGAATGGACAAGGGTATGAGGCTAATGATGAAAACCCTGTCCACCTTTCTTTGAAGTCTCAGCTTCAGAAGGTAGGAGTGTTTGTAGATTATGAGAAGGGTCTGGTCTCCTTCTATGATGCAGATACTGCAGATCAGCTGTACTCCTTTACTGGCTGCTCCTTCACTGAGAAAATCTACCCATTCTTCAGTCCCTGTACTAATGATGGTGGTATAAACTCTGCCCCTCTGATCATCTCTCCGGTCAATCCCCCACTGAACATTAAGACACATGACTTTGGTGATCAGAAAGAATATGAAAAAAGGAAGGCTGATCTGAAGACTGTCCAGCAGTTTGCAGTGGATGTGACACTGGATCCTGATACAGCACATCCTGCTCTCATCCTGTCTGATGATGGGAAACAAGTACATGATGGTGATGTATGGAAAAAACTCCCATACAACCCTAAGAGGTTTAAGAAATGTGTTAATGTCTTAGGAAAGCAGAGTTTCTCCTCAGGAAGATTTTACTTTGAGGTTCAGGTTAAAGGGAAGACTGACTGGACTGTAGGAGTGGCCACAGAATCCATCGACAGGAAAGGAAAGATTACTCTGGGTCCTGACAATGGTTTCTGGACTGTATGGTTAAGGAAAGGACACGAGTATCATGCTAATGATATTCCGGCAGTCCGTCTCTCTCTGAAGTCGCATCCTCAGAAGGTGGGAGTGTTTGTAGATTGTCATGCCTGGGGCGGGGGCCAGTCCAAAAAAGTGGTATTGATCCTGTATTCCTCCGCAGTAATGGCTGCGCGATGCAGAACGTTCCAAAGTGGAGGAGCAGTGTAGTTAATTTGTTGACAGGAAATAAGGTCTGAACCCCCACCTTTCTCCAGGCTGAAGACTGCATAGAGAGACGGACTTGAAAGGGCCAAGGAAGGACAGACAAAAGCTTGGTAACCATGGATGGTAAGAAATATTCTATCAGACTCTACTTATAATGTTTTTTTTCTTTGATTCCATACATACATGAAACAATACTTAATAAGCCATTAATCGAATCTCAGAAGAGAGTACTTAAATGACCTGCTAATGTAAATAATTTTGACTAGATCTTGGGCTCTAAGTGTGAAACATAGTTCTATAATCCCTGCCTGATTGGTTAATTGACTGTCGGACTCTCTGTAGCTGCAAGTAGTATAGCACTC
>NW_023339652.1:1963216-1963604 GCF_004916995.1 Morone saxatilis | reverse complement strand
GATGCTGCAGCTCTTATCTACTCCTTTACTGGCTGCTCCTTCACTGAGAAACTCTACCCATTCTTTAGTCCCTGTACTAATGATGGTGGTAAAAACATTGCCCCTCTGATCATCTGCCCAGTCAATCCCCCACTAAACCTTATCACACAGGATTTTGGTGATCAGAAAGAATATGAAACAAAGAAGGCTGAGCTGAAGAGTGTCCAGGAGTTTGCAGTTGATGTGACTCTGGATCCTGATACAGCACATCCTTATCTCATCCTGTCTGCTGATGGGAAACAAGTACAAGATAGTGATGTGAGGCAGAAACTACCATACAACCCTAAGAGGTTTAAGAGCTCTATTAGTGTCTTAGCAAAGCAGAGTTTCTCTTCAGGAAGATTTTACT
>NW_023339652.1:1954429-1963116 GCF_004916995.1 Morone saxatilis | reverse complement strand
GATTATGAGGAGGGTCTGGTCTCCTTTTATGATGTAGATACTGCAGATCAGCTGTACTCCTTTACTGGCTGCTGCTTCACTGAGAAACTCTACCCATACTTTAGTCCCTGTACTAATGATGGTGGTAGAAACTCTGCCCCCTTGATTATTTGTCCTATCAATCACAACAATTAAACATAACTGCAGGTTTTTCTAGTTATTTTTGTTGATTAGGCTGTAGTAAGTAAAGGTTAAAGTTAGCCAGAGTGTAGCAGCAAATTATATTTATGGCACCAAGCCTAAAGTAATGTACCAATGAGAATATTAAATGTCTATAGTGTCTCAAGTTAAAGTACTCGGTGAAGTTTTTAACCACTTGTGTTTATATTCTGCTGATTTTCATTTCTATCAAATGAAATGGGGACTATAATGGAATTTACTTCATCAGGTGCAACACAAGAGTGAGGAAGATATAAATTAAGGACGGTCTGCAAACACTGAGAAAGGTCAAAATTAAATATTGAGCCTATTGGCGTATGCAATGTTCTGGTGTATTTTCTTATGTTTTTATTTTGGCTCTATTCCATTACTACTTTTATTTTTTTATGAATTACTTATGGGTTGTTGATTTGTTTAGTATTGTATGTAAACATTTAATTGTGTTGAGGAACAACAGGATTTACATTTTACAAGTGTGACCTTTCTCTTATGTCAATCTTTCTATTATAATCTAATGTTATCAGATCTAATCCATGTACTATACTTGTAACGTAACAGTAATTTTTTTAGTATTATTGATTATTTACTGAGCTTTGTAAGCAGCAAAAACTTAATCACATGACATGTTGCCTGTTTATCACATTCTGAACTACAAATAAAGAATTTCAAGCTTTTCTTTCAAAATGAAACGCGTTTTTTGTTGTTTTTTTACTGAAAACAAACTGAAGTCATCTGATTAACACAGTTTAAGCATGTAATATTTTGTACTTTTCTCATTCTCACATAAAGTGACTTGTTACTTGGGTATATCTTAGGCATGTATTCTATTATAACCTTTTTATTACACACAAACAATAAATTTATAATCATATGAAAACTAATTAACTTTAATGTCGGATTTTCAGAGGTAACGTGTCTGTATTAGGCATTAATAATTCATTAAAGAGTATAACTCAAACTGTACATGTCATTATAGAGACGTTATTTAATTAGTCCGTGTGCAATAGTGAGCATTATGAAATATGAACTGAGTTTGTCCTGTATACAGTAAAGGTCCCAGTTATAAATACAAAGGGACTGAATGGGCCTCCACAGACTTCATGAAATTTTTAACTTGGGAGTACTTGGTTGTAATGTATACATAAGCGCCTAAAAAAAGGTCTGTGATTGTTAAAACTTAATTCAAAAAGTTTAATCGTTATCAATAAGAAAATTAAATTCAATCGATTTATTGTGTACAGGGGAAAATATGTATATTTGGCGATTTCATAAGAACTGTCCTTTCTGCAGTACAGTAATGTACTTTTAGGTGACGTAACAGGTTAAACGCAAACCTACTGCAGAGGCAGTTCAGTTAACCTGATGTTCTTTGGTTTAAATACAGTACAATAAGCAATAAAAATGATGGCTGGATAGATGGATGAATAGGGCTTCAAAAAATCTGAACCAACCCTTTACTATGTGGT
This sequence comes from Morone saxatilis, assembly GCF_004916995.1. Classification (NCBI taxonomy): domain Eukaryota; kingdom Metazoa; phylum Chordata; class Actinopteri; family Moronidae; genus Morone; species Morone saxatilis. The sequence continues at coordinate 1,961,452 of NW_023339652.1, read as the reverse complement.
CAAAAAATAAATAAATCACATGACAATCCTCATGTTTAATTCCGCAAGAGGGAAGTCAGACCTTTCTCTGCAAATAATTAGGATCTGCTGTGTGGTTTTCACAGTGCATTGCAGCTGACACTTTGACTTTATGACCATTCGAGGATGAGATGTGGACACAGACATTAAGTTGACTCTGACCTTTTGCATTTGATCTATACTAATAACGTTGAAGAAAGTATATCTGACTTTATCAGAAGGAAGTACATCTTACAACAAAGGTAGGAATTCTTAAGTCATTTTACACTTGTATACCTTGTTTTATGAGCAGGTCTGATGCTTTGGGTCTGTGATCACGTACAGTCCACCTCAATGAGGAACCTGAGCTCCTTGACAAGAGAATAAGGGAGGGGAGGATTTCACAAGAAGAGCAAGTAAAGGAAAGACATCACTGAAGATCCCAAACTTTAGTGTTAGAATAATTTAACTGGCTTGTCTTTCTACATTTGAAAAACTGAGTGCTAAATTCAGCTTGGTGAGTTGTGTTAAGAGATTTAAAACACAAATGTTTCTGTGCTTAAGTATATAGAGAAACAGAAATAAAATCCTTCAAATACTGGGGTCTTTGAAATGTACAATGTTTCTTCTCTGAATTTGCAGACAGTACCACATGTCTGTCCTAGAACCAGCATTACCGTTACTGCTACTACTACAACTCCTATTATTCGTTGTTTACATCGGTATAAAAAAAATTATATCCAGAAATTAAATTCAAAGGGAAAACTTAAAAGATAACATGGTAAATATTTGTTTCCTCTACTAAAGATAATCAAGTCATAAGAAAGAGATGCAGTTGAGATGAGATGCAGTTTTCACATTAGAAAAAAAAAACAATGGAAATGCTTTACCTTTTGCAAACTGTCTGATTAAGTCACAGAATATATTGTTTTGCATTTGACGTGCCTGTCTACAAGAGTGGCACTCATGAATTATTCTTTAAGTCCTAGTTTGCCACAGTAGAAAAAATTGTTTTCAGTGAAAAGGACCTCAGTACGCCTCCCAATATAAAATAGCAGAAAGCAACTACCTTAAAGAGCAAGATAGATAGAAGATTGTCCGGAGTAGGACAAGAGTAAAACAGAGCTTAAAGAGTGCATACTAGACTTACCTTCATCAGATGGCTGTAAAGTCCATGTGTTGCTCACTGTTGACTAACATCTTCGCCATATCAACTTTATATGTTGACAGGTTGAATCAACCTAACAGATAACTCAAATATCCTTAAAAATAAGACAATGGCGAAACTTTCAGTGATGATCTGGAAAGCGTTGCAGCAATTAAAAGACGACGAGTTCAAGAAATTCAAGTGGTTCCTAAAGCAGGAGGACGTCTCGGAAGGCGACTCAGGCATCTCAGTGGCTCAGCTGGAGAACGCGGACAGGCAGGACACAGTGGATCTGATGGCACAGAAATATGGCGACACTGGAGCTATAAAGGAAACCATGAAGGTCTTAGAGAAGATCAGCAGGAATGATCTGGTTCCGAGTCTGCACAACTCCTGCCTGGACCCAAAAGGTAAGTTGGGGGAAGGTAAAATCAAGTGTTTAGTTCATCCCTGGACTGGATCGCAAACAGGAAACAACCATCTTTGTAGTGCAGAAGAATTAAAAAACCAAAAATCAAGAAAATGTCTGAAACATCTTCAAGAAAAAAGGTTGTTTGGTGTGTGATATTACTTTGAGCCATGTCAACGAACTACAAGTATAATCATCCCAATTTTTTCCCCAAAAATCATTGTGATGTGGATTGTCATAATAATAATAATAACAACAACAATAATAATAGCGTCCATCTCTGCCTTGTTTCAGATCTCAGGCTACAGGAGTATGAAAGCAAGAAGGTCAAGCTGAACAGCCTCCAGCAGTTTACAGTGGAGGTGACTCTGGATCCTGATGCAGCACATCCCAATCTCATCCTGTCTGGTGATGGGAAACAAGTTTGTGATGTGAAGAAGAAACTGCTGGACAACCCTGAGAGATTTTTCCGTTGTGTCTGTTGGAGTGGACAAAGACTTGATCAACAGAAAGGGACCAAACACACAGAGTCTTGAGGATGGCTACCTGACTGGAGGAACTTAAATTATCCTTCACTTTCCAGAAATTGGGAGTTCCTAGATTGTGAGGAGAGTCTGGCCTCATTTTATGATGCAGGTGCTGCAGATCTTCTTTACTCCTTCACTAAGAAACTCTTCCCATTCATCACTCCCTCACACACGGTGGTATAAATCAAACTCCACTGATTATCTTTCCTGTCAATCACACTGGTTAGATTCATAATTTGTCTTCCCAGATGAGTTGTGTCATTTAAAATAAATTACATTCGTCCTATTTACTGAAGTCGTGAACAATGTTTAAGAACCTTATGGGATGGTAATGATTGTCCAACCCTCAGACGTTACCAGGCAGTCATGGCTTGTGAAAAACTTTCTGATTGTAACACGCATGAAAATATAAATTAATGGTCTCATCTTTTTTTCTTTTGTAAATGACTATGGTATGAGTGGAATACTGCCCTTTGAGGTGTCCATTATCAGGAATTAATGGACTCAACATTGTCCATTAATTCCCAATAATGTAGATAGCCTCTGACATTACATGAATGGTAATGAACTGAAATTCTGGTTACATTAAAATGTAATGCAATCTTTAAACTGTTACGTTCAACCAACCAAGCGGGTGAGCACTTCAAATAAAAGCAATGTTCAACTTTTACGAAAAAACATTTTATTTGTCACATGGAATTCTCCCATGTGTTTGTGTTTGAAATGGACTTACTGAAATTAATATATACTTAGTAAATACTGAAATCAAGTGCTTTTTCAGGATCTAGTCTCCTGTCACTAATATATTTGCATATTACAGATTTTTTCTTACTTTTATTCTATAAATGTAATAGAAACAAAAACACCTGTGGCACACTTTCTGTATTATGAACAAAATAAATACTAAAAAAGAATTTTCAGAAGCTTTTCTTCTAAAATTTATGTTTTGTTTTTTTACTGAAAACAGTCCAAACTCCTCAGACTAACACATGAAGATTCAACAGCATAAGCTTGAAGTAAATTTACAAAATCTCCAAAGTCGGACATTTTGTAAACAACTGATTTAAACACTGGAAAAACTCAAAAGTCACTGCTTCAAAACTGGAGAAATCATAAACCAGAACTGTGAGCGATCCAGTTCAGCCTCAGTACTCTCTGCTGAAGTGCTTGTTGACTTTGAAAACAGGGATGTAGACAGCGAGGCTGATGAGGAAGAATTGTTTCTGCTCCTTTAGCCAGACCAGTTTCATCTTCACCTGACCCTCTGCACTCAGGTACTCCATCAGAAAGTGCTCGCCGCCGTAGTCGAAGGACAGCTTCCTCTTCGTGTTTCTGACGCGAATGGGTGAGCTGAGACACCAGAAGGGTTTCTGGAACTCGTCCAGCAGAGTCAGCGTTATGATACAGCAGCTCTATGTGATGTAAGAAAAAACCATCAGAGCTGGAAAAAACGGGATGTGACCCCATTCCCACCCCAACAGCTGAGTCAAAGCGAAACTTACTTTGCTGAGTTGTCACTCTAAACACATGTCTAAGATCACAGTGTGCGCACATGTGACTGGTTGAAGTGCTCATATTCTTTGGTTATTTTGAATTTTGAATTGATTATTTGAATTGGAGTTGAATCAGTTTTAATGTTTTTTTAGTGTTAGCTAACTGTGAATGCATTTTTTGAACTTGCGAAGGAGGCATGTCCGAGCTCAAAAGAAATGGAAAAGAATACTTTAGGAAATACACTTATTATAAAAACTGGAACTCTGGAATCTCTGGAACCTCATTACAAAAATAACCCTAACTGCTTGTCCTAGGGAAAAACCCCATCTTCCTATTACAGAAGTCCTAAACTTATGGCTGTGTCCGATCCTTTCTCAGACCTCGTATCTTAAGAAATCCTAATTGCAACTGTAAACTCATCCTGTCATGCCCGTGTTTAAAATGTACACAACACTGCCTTCCTTGACAATGACTGTTTCGCTTCACCTGTCCCTGGCAAGGTAGCTTGCTATTGCGGTTTTGACATAGCAATGTTAGAAGCTGTTGGTTTCCACAGAACATAGGAAATATTTGCCTTTAAGTACGAACACACATGTAGTTCTATGTTAAATAAAATGAATCATTAGTTATTGTCGCAACTGCAATGCTTATTCCCATTAGCCTTAACATCAAACTAACAGACTAGCACTAGCTATTTATATAGAATAGATTTTAGGAATTTAAAAAACAAAGGAAGAATCCCAATACTTACGTGAATCAATGTTTTCCGACACCTACGAACAACTGTGGTTCTGGTGTACCCAGTTTCGGCACTTATTTCGAAGTTAGGAATTTGTCTATGCCTAACTTCTTCACTCAGGATTGTTCTATAAACACTAAATTCTAATCCGAAGATAGGACTTGTTCATGAATGCAGTTAGGAAACGTGTTTTTGTAATACCAAAGATCCCAAATGTCATCCCATTTCTGACTTTCAGGTTTCTGTATAACAGCCCCCATGTTTCCAGTTTTTATGCTAAACTAACTAGCTGGTGGTTGTAGCTTCATTTACCACACAGACATGATTAATCTTCTAACTTGTGAAGTGTATTTCCCAAAATTTAGCAACTCTGACTCAAGCTCATCATAGTGGCTCTACACTGGATGTTTTGAAATACTGCGGGCAACTGTAATGTCTGTTGTTTTGGACAGAGGTACCTCCACTGAGCCCTCCAGGGCCTCGCTCTTCCAGGGCATCTTGACGTTTCCAGACAGCGATCTGTGCTGGGACAAGTTGGTCCTGTTGATGACCTTCAGCTCCAGCAGTCCACGTTGGATCTGAACTGATCGCAGCAACACAACAAACTTCAGGTATTTACACCGTAACCAGGAAAGCTTATTATTATTTTTTCATCTGGATGTTATTTATCAACTGAAGAATTTTGTGATTCAAATCAGAATTTTGTTTAATTTGGATAAAAATTGAAAATGGCAAAAGAAAAGTTTAATGTGGAACACGCTTCACTTCTGCTAGCTCCTCCCGTCACAGCAAAATTTAAAGAAGCACCAGCGACCTGCAAAGGACAGTGGCTTTAGGGGGCGTAGCCCAAACACCGACTGCAGTGACTGACAGACTGACCACAGCAGAGTAGCAGGAACAGCGAGATGGTAGTCAGAGCCAATGAGTAGCTGCGGTCAGACTCTCAGTGTCCGAGCTGGAAACACAGAGAGTCTGCTGGAGCTTTTCCAGTCAGTAGAAGCACATTTACGGCCACTTGTAAAAGTTTCTGTGTGCTACCTGTGTTTTAGCTAAGCTAGTGGCTAAGAAAGGCTAACTCTTTGTTGTGTGTGTGTGTGTGTGTGTGTCTGTCTATAGGGGAAATGTCAAAGATTGCAGTCCATTGGTGCATCTACAGGTTCGAACTATTGTGGCAATCCAGGACAATATAGATTCTTTCCAATCTAATTTTAAACAAGTTCCAGTTGTTTCCATGTTTAGAAAACTATTCTCTAACTGACCCTCAGATTTCATTATGTAATCAGATTACCTCTGCAACAGGAGAGCTGGCGGAAGTGTCCTGACATGATCTCCGTGCCAGTGTTGTGCAGGACAAAGTGCAGAGTGTAGCCGTGCAGACCAAACTCAGGGTCCGAGTTATCCACACGTGGAAGGTCCACAGGCTCCGAGTACGGGCTGCAGGAAGGGACAAACCACGCAGAAACAGAATCAGATTATCGATTATAACGAAATATTTGATTGAATCAAAGCTTATGAACGTGTAACTGAACGGATAAAACCTCCTTTAAACAGATAATAACAGATTTTAGGTGCTCAAAAGTTTATTTTAAATGATGAAATATTAATTAAACCTTATTGCAACTAAGAACTAATCCTCATCAGTAATCACACCTTCTACCCCTTTTAATCGACATACTGATTATTCCTGTTATCGTATTGTAAGATTTAACATTTGTTATACCTCATTCATGTTTTCAGCTGGGTTAATGAAGCTGCAGTGTTGTGTTGTGACCAGCAGAGGGCGCTCTCACCCAATGACTGGACTTCCTGGACAAATTCCGCACTTTAACTCTGGTTCTGTTTTGATTCTGTTCTGAATATATCTGGAGGTCTTCCAGGACCTTTCCAGGAGTTTTCTTGACAATAGAGACAAATACTTGCTCATGAACTGTCATATCATTTACTGGTAGGCCTAGTATTTACACATTTAATCACAGCTTAATCCTCCATTTTTACTGATGCAGGATTAACGATAAAATGTCTCAGGGTTCACTATAGGTACGTGAACAAAAATTAATCTTCTTACCTATTAGCCTACTAAAAGAAGCAGTAGAAAGTGTTTGTTGCATGTACAAATTCAAAATACAAAAGTGTATTTATTAATCAGAACAACAGTCTTCTGAGGAAAAAATAGACTTGACGCTAAAAAGATTGTTCGTTCCACATCTACTTAACCCGTTTTGAATTAAGGGTCAAGTCTCAAACCATACACATAGGTGGTATAAGGTATGTAACTGTCAGTGTTTTTTCCAGGACACGTGGGTTTAAGCAGCAGTTAAGAGTTAATGACAGCTGAACTCACCAGACGGGAGACCCCAGCAGACTCTTCTCCACCAACCTGTGGAAGTGCAGGCTGACCATGATGAAGGCCACAGCGCTCTGACCCTACACACACACACACACCACCGACACACCACAGCCACACACCAACACACACGCCACACACAACACAGCGCGACGCGCAGAGACGGCACCGCCCACCAACACAACCCACCAACCCACAAGCCACAACCTGTGTGGTGGGTGAAGAGCGTGCTGCTGTGTTGTTGAGTACCAAGGACATATTGCGTATGTGCCCGGTGTGAGTGTGTGAAATAAATATTGTTTCTTTAATACACTTTGGTCCATCTTATTGGTCACTGTTTGTTTTTTTTAAATATATATATATTTT
>NW_023339652.1:1953182-1954355 GCF_004916995.1 Morone saxatilis | reverse complement strand
ATTGGCAGGTCTATGCTGCCCTCTGCTGGACAACCCTGACCTGCAACACACCTCTTCACTTCGGTTCTCTTGTGTTGTGACTTGAGGAACTAATTCATGTATTAAAAAGTCAAACAGCTAAATAACTGTTCTAAATAATTATCACAAAGTAAGTGCAAGTGTATTTCACTGACCCATACATGGAACACTCACCCTCCAGATGCCCACCATGAAGCCCGGTGACAGATGCATCAGCTTCATCAGTCGGTCTTTGCCGAGGAACCGACCATGCTGACACTTCATGTCCAGCTTTAAAATCAGAGAGCGCCAGCTGGGCCTGATGGAGAGGAAGAGGAGGGAGCAGTGAAGGTGGAAGAAGGGATGAGGCGGCGTAAAGGAGAAGTGTATCTTACTTCCTGACACCGGGGCTCTTCAGCGTCTCCTTCCGGACTCCGTGCAGCTGGATGTTCCTGATGTTGTGGTACTCAGGGAAGCTGCCTCCACTCCAGCGGACGATCACAGAGGACTCGAAGAAGTACACCCGGCTCTGTTCCAGCGTGTTCTCCCGTCCCCAACAGTCGCACACCGTCAGCTCCCAAGGATTAAGAGAGAGATAGGCCTGATGGAGAGAAGAGCATAGGGATTGCAGGTGAAAGGTTTATGGTAGAAGGGAAGGGGTCACGGTGGGGGAGAGAGGGAGGGAGAGGGAGGGGGGGCGGAGATCTGTGTCTGTGCGTATATAAGAGTGATATATTCTTTACTTCTCTGAAACCTTAGAGGCTCTTCAGGTTCTCTCCGGATCTCTCGTCGCATGTTCTGTTAACGAGTAGTCATAGATGTTTGTTGGTCTGCAGTGGAAAGTTGCTTCCATCGAAGTTATCCAGCTGGTAACTGTATCTTCAACTAGAGGCTCTGTACGAGAAAGTACTATATTCTGAACGCTCCCTTTGGCTGGTAGCAACGTGTCTCCATCACTTGCACGTCCACACCAATTTCAGTCGAACACCGTCAGCTCCCAGCTCACATTCAGGTTCCTACTTATTAAGAGGATTACCGCACATTAAAGAACCACATCTTACAACATCATACTAACCATTAATGGGTGGGTTTAAATAGCGGTTTCAACTATAACCTTATTGAAACAGTGATGACATGCCGTGTTCATGATTCACGAGCCTTTTTAGATCTCAATGA
>NW_023339652.1:1950602-1953157 GCF_004916995.1 Morone saxatilis | reverse complement strand
TAATTAATGTGGGAATGATCATTTCTGCATCACAAATTCACATTTTCACTAAAAAAAACCCACAAAAAGTAATTAAATCTTAAAACTGGGGTCTGTACAAGAAAAAGCTTGTTTTATTAAATCTGGAGAACAACATCTGTGTATCAGCGTATCTCCTCAGAACTCCAGTATTTCAATATAATGCTGTTTTTTATTATATTTCACCTTCATCAAAAACATTACAGCTTCTGTAATTCACATACTGCACTTGGTCATTGGTCCTGATTAATTGTGCTGCCCTGTTTAAGATATCACAATCTCTTTATCATGTAAACAAAGAAAGTGAAAAAGGTCTTTAGAAAGAGAAGAGCAGTACAAAGTCTGATAAAATGAATTATGATCATTAAAAAGTGTGGAGGAGAACGTACGGTGGCAGCAAAACCAAGTTTGTTTGTCCCTTCTGGGCTACTGTAGAAACATGGCCCCTGTAGATAAAAACAGCTCATTCTAAGGTAACGATCTGAGGAAGAAATGGTAGAACCGGACTTCCTCTCGTACCTGAGGACCCACTCTGTCTGCCTGGGCAGCCCCGTGTACGGGCTGATTTCTCTCAGCTCTCTCCTCCACTTGTTCATCTCTTGTCCAGCCATCTTCCTGAAGTACATCTTCCTCCAGTGGCCCGTCGACCGGTCCTCGCCCTCCACCGCGTCGCCCTGCGGCTCCGCGTCGTCCGCCGACTTCGGCTTCCACGTTGGACTCCCAAACTCTGACATGTAAATCTTATGCCACATGACACTACAGTGAAAAAGAGGTCAAAGACAGAGCGCAGCGGGTCAAGCCTTCGCCACAGTGCGAGAACCCGTTAAACGACCTAATAAATGAAGACTTACTCATCGTTGGCGAGCTGGTGGAAGAGCGTGCTGACGTGGCTGATGCAGAACAGCGAGGAGGCGTCCAGATACGACAGAATCTTGATCAGGATCTCAGACGGCAACCTGAAGAAAAAAGTAATATATTACTAATATAAAAACTGTTTTATTGCACTTTGGCTCAGCCAATCAACAACAGCATTATAGTGCAGTATAGTTTATACAATGTCACAAACCTTTACTTGTTTATGAGATATACACTTACTGCTAAATGCACTTGTCTTTTCTCATTTATAAAGTACAGAGAGGATACAGGTTTAAGTTATATATATATATATATATATACTGTCAGTGGCCCCGACCTCGAGGCTGGGAACCGGTGACCCCCAACAGATGTCACATCATCTACATTTTAGTAGACTTTTTCAATATAAAGGAAAAGTGTGAAGCATAAATGATGATTATATCACAATATTAGTCAGAATAATCACAATATGATGTTTTTACCAAAACCTTGCAGCCCTTATTCTAATTAATGTATAAAGTGTTTTATTAAGTCAAACACATTTCAATTCTATTTAACTCAAACAGCGAACACATTAACTGCAGGAAGTTTGTGTAAACCGAGCACAATTTTTAGTTTTTCTGATATTTTTAGGAACTTTTTAAACAATTCTGTCTGTATTATTTATTCATTTATTTAATAAAATCCATACATACTCAACAGGTTTCTTTTTTGACAAATTCAGTTTATTCTCCCTGATACAGTCCAGTGTCCTGATATATATTAATGATGATATAAACTTAAAAAATAACCTAAATCAGGTTGGGAACTAATGTTTTAACCTATTTCTTTGTGTTTAGTTAACTCACCTTTCCATTAAGTTTTCCTCTGATAACAAAGTTCTCATTTTGGGGAAATATGCTTCATTTTTCTGTCTTCTTCTTTCTGGGCAGCTGGAATACGGATTAAAGAAAATAAATAACACAGCAAAAATAAAATTGAAAAGTTAAATAATGACTTTAATAAGAAATGTTAACGGTAGTCACCTGCTAACGGAGCTCCGGGCCGCCTTTGGCCGCCTCTTCCTCCTCTTGTCGACCGTCTTTCCTCCACCGGGACCGGGCTGCTCTCGGCCAGGACCCGGTCTTCCTCTTCCAGGACCCGGTTTTTCTCCACCTGGAGCCGGTTGAGCAGGTTTCCTCTCTAAACCCTCCAACAAACTACGAAAGAACTCCCCTCGTCCCGCCGCCATCGCGGAGTTTATTGAAGATGCCGCCAGTCAAACGACGAGGACACGACTTCCGGTCAGCTGTACCTTTCACAATAAAACCTCAGTACACAGCTTGATGGCAGTAAATTAACTATCGGTATGTTGGGTTATTCTGTACGGAAGCTTATTGCATTCACTTGCAAATGTATTTTTTGGTTTGTTTTTCGGAGTAATTATTTGTGTTTTTATGAGTAATTATTTTTTGGTTTGTTTTTCGGAGAAATTTTTTTTGGGTTTGTTTTTCGGAGAATTTTTTTTTGGGTTTGTTTTTCGGAGAATTTTTTAGGGGGTTTGTTTTTCTGATATATTTTTTTTCTGTTTTCAGAGTAATTTATTTTTATGGTTGGTTTTTCAGACTAATATTTTTCAGATTTTCTGAATCTTTTTTTTTTTCTGTTTTTCGGACAAATTTTTTTTCTGAGTTTAGAGAGCA
>NW_023339652.1:1947535-1950531 GCF_004916995.1 Morone saxatilis | reverse complement strand
GCTTGTTTAGTTCAATCAGGTTTTACTTTGACCCGGTATGGTAGATAGTTGAAGATGGGGCATGTATGTGCGGGCAGGAGTTACCATAGGTCCATGGGTGTCACTTGCAGGTTGGAGATTCTCGCAGGAGTTCAAAGTATCTCGATAATTCAGAAAAAAAATTACTTCGAAAAACAGAAAAAAATTACTCTGTAAAACAGGAAAAGAATTACTAAGAAAAACAGAAAAAAAATATTTAAAAAAACAAACCAAAGAATAAATTACTCAGAAAAAACTGTTTTTTTTTTTCAAGTGAATGCAATACACTTCCGTAATTCTACCACTGAAATGTCCTTCATTTATCTATTAAATTACCATTAATATATTTTTATAAATGCCATAATATTTCATGCTTTTTTTTTCTTTGGCTGATTCATAATGTTTTTGTGATTAAGTTCGAGTTCAAGACCTTTATTTGTCTTTATTTGTATGGAACCCCATTTACACCAAAGTAACCGGGGAAAAAAATATTCTTAAAAAAGTTATTATAAAGAGAGACTTTCTCAAAATATTGACTTAGACACTTTCTTATTATTTTGAGATGCTAAGTCATTATTTTGAGAAAGTTTCTCGTTATTATGACTAACATTGGTAGAAATGGGCTTCCATACTGAGGGGACATTGCATTTACTGCAGTAGCAATAAAAAAATAACAACAACAACACATGGTGAGACATAAAAGGGAAAAGCCACCCATATATGACTACACATATTGCTACACATACACACATTTTTCACCACTTTCTGTTGATGGTTTTGATAACGAGTAACGATGATGTAACTTTACATTTATTGTTGTTGTTTTTTGTTATACAACCCTCTATCAATAAAAAAAACAAGCAACAAATATTTAATGTTTATTTTATTTTTTTTTCATTGCTGTACTTTTTTTGTATTTATAATTTATTGACTACACTCTCTATAAGCACTCTCTATAAGCTCCTCCGGGACATTAAAGTACGCTGCTCTGCCCATTCCAAGAAGTGGGTGTACAGTTGCAGTTATCTGCATTGACAGATTATCTGGCTGGCAGACACACCAACCACTCAATGAGCCACGTAGCTTGGTGTTTTAGATCAACCGTGACTCCAAAGCAACCTTATTACAGTTCATTAAAACTGAGCTTAAACTAGGTGTGAAAAAACATTTTAGTTAACCGAAATAAAAAATAAAAACTAGACTGAAACGTTATTGTTTACAAAACTAAATATTAAAATAACATAAACATGTACAGGAAATGTCTGTAGTTTTAGGAGAAGAGGTGGCAGACGTACACACATTCTTTACTCAAAGTAGAAAGTATAATTTTTACACATATTTTTGTAGAAATTCAAAATAAGTCAAAAATAAATACTCAAATAAAGCACAGATACCTGAAACAACTACCTGGTACAGTCATGAAGTATTTGTATGAAGTATTTGTACTTAGTTACTTCTCTGATAAGGAGGCATTGGTGCATATATTTATTGAGACTGTGAGTCAGTGTGTTCGTATTGTGATACCTATTCTGACAAATACCCCCTATATTATAATAAAAACAACTAAAACTAATAATTACTAAACAAAAACGAAACATTTTAAACTAATAAAAACTAAACTGAAATGAACTATAATAACATATTAAAGGTGCAGTAGGTAACTTTCATAAAAATATATATTTATCATATATATATATATTTCATTATATCCTGACAGTAGAACATGAGACAGATAATCTGTGATAAAATCAGCTTCCTCTGACTCCTTCTAGTGCTCCTAATGGACATTAGCAAGAATCCACCAGCCGGAACGAAAACAACCAATCAGAGCCGAGAACGATATAAAAACACTTGGAGGCTTGAAGATAGTTGATAGTAGAAGAGACAGAGGAAACTGATTTCATCACAAAACAGTTTAAATGTATTAACTTTTTTTAATTCAAGCATGAAAAAAATATTAGAGTTGAATACAAGCAACTAATTTATTGGTAAAGTAAATTAAGTTAATTGTGCTTAAAAAAGTTTGTTACACTCATATGCAGCATTTCTCCAAACTTATTTAAAATATGTGAACAAAATTGATCTAAATAAACTTAAATTCATCTTCTTTATACAAATGTTACCACTTAAACTGATTGTTTTCTTCCACTAAAGCTAATTATTACCTGTCAAAACAGTTTACGTATGAAAAAACAATTTCATTTTTATTAATTAATTATAAAAAAAGTAATTTTGGGGCTTTGGGGCTTACATTTTTGTAATGATATAAAGTCAATTTAAAGAAAATGAGTCAGTGGAACAAACTGGAATTATATCACCAATAGCCTACTTAAAATACTGCACTTTTTTGGAGGATTAAGTTATTTAAACTTCATTTATTAAGATATAAACTATTAAGATTTACAGTGTAAAACCTTATTTTTGTTGTTTTACCTGAAGAAAAAAAAACAGTTAAATATAAGGTGATGTTCTGTGTTTATTTATGCTGAGTTAGTTCTTCTCGTGTGTGTGTGTGTGTGTGTGTGTCGTACATAATCCTCTCTGTAATTTAACTAAAAGCTGTGAAACCTGAGACCACACACACTTACACACACACTTACACACACACACACACACACACAGGGTGACTGAACAAACTTTATTGTCAACACTGCCCAGAAGCAGCACTAAGAAGGCTGTCTGTGTCTCTGGTGGAGCCCCAAACATGTTGTTGGTCTCCAAGCAGCCAAATAAACAATCGCACACTGTGATGATGTCCTCATGTGGAAAATGCTGGACGAGGCAGAGATGAAGAGCACCACTCTGCTCTGCTGCACCTCAAGCATCAGCTTCTGTTTTCTGGGACTCGTAGCAGCACTTGAACCTCATCATCCTCCGTGGTTTAAACTCCTCCTGGCAAACGGTGAGTGTCTGTGGTTTCACCGTTTAATCTGGTTGGTGAGGTTGTGTGAAACTGCATTTTTGTTGTTATGGTTTCC
>NW_023339652.1:1945559-1947365 GCF_004916995.1 Morone saxatilis | reverse complement strand
TTGTGTTTTTGTCACCTTACAATGAGCTGTTTATATACAGACGTCGCCTTCCATGGAGCAATCTCAAACTTTACCTCAAGATGTCACTAAATCCTCAACACTGGTCCTTCAAATGTGGTGTTTAATGGTTTAAATGGACTTACTCCTCGGCCCTTTTACTGCACATACATCAGGACACAGACACAGACATTACAGAGCTGCAGCAGATCCACCAAAGCATCTTTTGCTCAGGCAGTCGAACCTGCACCAACTAATACCGAACATATATAACAGAGAAACAATATGACATAAAGGGTAAAATATATGCCATGAAGTGCATACAGAGTGCAATTAAAACAATGGCAGTGCTGCTTCAAGCATTACAATGCTCATGTTATTGATATCATTATTTTTATGAGTGGTTTATTTGAGGAACCGTGTGGGTGTGAGGAGGAAGAGAAGGAGGAACTGAATGTTTCTTTGTTAAACAAATGTAGATTACAAACTCGAGAAGGGAACAGTAGCTTGCATATTAAACAATAAGTAAATATAAACATATATATACTTTCAGTGTTTAAGCTTATGTGGGAAATGTATGTTTTGGGCCAGTGTGCATCACATGACAGAGACACTACCCTTGTTATAAATTATTAAATACATTTAAAAGAAATAATTCTCTGTTATGTTTCTGTAAAAACACTAATCAAATCTATTTCTGACACCCGTATAATAATACTGACTCACAACCCATTAATGATGCTCTCAAGTTTATGTGTCTTGTTGGTAAACATCATATCCATAAGCTTCAAACCACACCTAATATTTGTTTGGTGTTGAATAACAATTTGTCTTTGACTCAATTATTAACAAACAAAGCCATTAGGACCTCGAATAATTAAAAAAATATGATAAATTATATATTATATATTATGTACTGTTTATGTAAGTTTACAATTCCCACAATGTGATGTCTGTTTTTTTGTTTCTTTTCTTATCTTTTTATATTTTAGTTGAATGTTTTTTTTTTTATATTCTCTTTCTTTTGTTATGGCTATATGTTTATTGTTGTTAATAATGGTGGGTCAAAGTGATAATTTTTTGACAATTGACATTTTTTGTACAATGTATTAAAATATTTATTAAAATGTTAAAAAAAAGGAAGAAACAGTAGCTTGCACACTAAACAAGAGGTAAATATTAACATGCATATTCCTTCAGTTGTACTGTACTGTAGTTAGTGTACACATATATGCTTTGTATAGCAGAAACAATAAGAAAAGGCACATTGTTTCTGATTTTACCCTTTTTATATGTAAATGTATTGTTTGGCTTTTTTGCTATCAAAAGAAATCAGTAATATATATATATCAGTTTGATCCTTTCACATCCACAAATCTAAATTCTCCAGTTATGTACCATCTTAATCAAACAATACATCCCATTGTAGGACAAATAAAGGAATATCTTATCTTATCATTACTCCCATACAGTAAAAATAAGAAAAACAACCTAAACTTTATGTTGTATCATTTATTTAACTGATTTATGATTTCTGTCTGTCCCCTGGCATTTACCTGTGTGTAAATAAAGTTTAAAAAAACACCTTTATTAAGCTTTAATAATGTTTCTGTAATAAAACTACAAAAAAACACGCATGCGCACTAAACACTTCCGCTGACAGAGCCGGCTAACTTCCGGTTTAGCCCTCTGTTAACTTAAATGGGGATAAATAATTTAATTTGCGCATCTTATAGACTTTAAAAATGTTATCAGACTGAATGGATCAAATTTGGATAGTGAAACGAGTCATTTCGCGGCGGTTGTGAC
>NW_023339652.1:1941069-1945459 GCF_004916995.1 Morone saxatilis | reverse complement strand
ATATATACATATGTGTGTGTGTGTCCACCAGAGAGCGTTTGTGTTCATCTTCTCGTCCTCTCTGCGTGTTAGCTTCCCCGCATCGTTTGCAACAGTTTGCTGCCCTACAGCATTTCTAACGTTAGTGACGTTACTTGCTGTGTTGTTCGCACTGTATCGCGTTATTTGTCATGGTATTGGATTCCTCACCTTTCAGTAGCCACGTTGGCTCTACTGGTCCGGGATATTTTAGAAAGTGAATGTAAACACAGGCTCCTGTTACAGCGACTCCGGTAGCCACAGGGCTGCTGCTAGCCCCGCTGTTACCCTCGAATGTAACGCAAAGGTTTATCAAGTTTTTTTGTAGCTGTGGACCTTTTTCACAGCAGCCTTTTTGACTTGATATAGTAGGGTAAACCCAGGTGAAAAAGGCTGCTGTGATCTATCCTATAGGTCTGTTCTGATGCAAACACTATCAAAGGCGTTCCAGTAGCATAGACTGATTTGTGATGTAAACAGGGTTCTTGGGTAGCCTCGCGGGTTCGAGTGTTTGCTCGGGATTGTCTTTGTACATAGAGACAAATGTGGTTACATAACGTAAACACAGGCACCTAGTTTATTAATGTCCACATTAATGCAGCATTTATTTAGTTTCTACTGATTGTAGCATTTCTGATTCAGAGTATTTTTAATAAAAGAAGACCTTCATGTTGAACTGGAGGTCTCTCTCAGCAGGTAAAACAACAGTCTGCCATCCTGTTCATCCCTTACCACACGTACTCACATCAGTGGCTTTATAACGGTTAATTGGTGGTTTGAACGTGTCGGTGTTCCCGGAGGGCGCGCGGTGACAGTTTGTGTAGCTTCAGGCTGCGTTTTCAGTTTTGTCTCAGTTTCATTGTGGAAACAAACACATCATGCACTTTTGTGTTGACAACAAATAGCGCTAAAAACAACCCACAAACGTCAGTCAGACTCAGACTTTTAGCCAAGAACAGTAACAGCCAAGTTCACATTTTGAAAGCTTCACAAATATTGAGTCAAAGGAGAATTCATTAGTGGATGTTTTTGTCTCCAGACGCATCTCCGTTTCTGTTGAGCTTACTACATTCACCGCCGATTCAAGCTATCTTTAAGCCCTCAGCGAGCTTCAGAGGAGCTAGTTTGCAGTCTGGATGTATTGAGTGTTTCACAGTCTCTTCAAGAGCATTCCTGATGTTGCACTTGGTTAAAATCCTGCATACGTTCACGTCTTTAAAGGGGCATTTTTTTTGCGTCGCACCTGTAATCCTCAGGTGACTTTCTGAACAGTTATTCCTCCTCTGTCGGCTCGTGTGCGGTCACGTTGCTGCACATTTTCCCAACTCGTCCTGTCGAGCAGCATGCCGGGCGTGCTCGCCGCCGCTCTGGCATCCCCGGCTCGGTGTCAAGTTCACATTCAGCACGCTGCTTTTCCACTCTCTTAGCATGCATCTGTCAGGCGCGCAGCGAGGAATACTGTATGTTCTCTCGGTATATAGATCCCTCTTACATTATCAGTATGTACCGCAGAGGCCGAGCACAGCGTCGTCATGTGGAGCCGATGAAGGGCTCAGAGCGCAGCGGGGAGGCTCCGTGGTTGAATTAGAGCCTGAGTGATGCTAGTCATAGTGGGGTTTTACCTTATTACTGTCGTGTTTTATCAGGCAGAACTTAGTTTTTCTGACAAAAATAAAACTATTTTAAGGTACCTTTTAGTTTGTTGAGATAGAGATTAGTCTGAGGAGGAATATTTAACAATATTAAAGGTGAAGATATCAAAAAGGTGTGAAATTATTATAAATAACTAAGTTAAAAATATATTAAGCTTGCAGCCTATAACACTTTTGTTTGCCAAGAGCTGATATGTTTTTTTTTACCTAGTAAAGTGATCAATAGTTTAACCTATAAAGTGTCTGAGAACAGTCAAAGATGAACAAACAGTAAAAACTATCATCTGAAGCAGTTATTGAAGTAGTAATCAACGAATAGCCTGATCACTTCCATCAGTGGATCTGCAGTCTTCAGGACAGTAAGAGAACTCCTCATCCCAACCCAATACATTGAAGTGCTTGTTTTATTGATAATGCTATCAGGATCTATTGATTGTCTGTCCCAGCCTCAGTCATTAGCAGGATCACAGTGAGGAAGCATTAGAGGTTGCAGCGTCTTCGTGCTGCGTCTGCAGTTTATATCGACCGCAGTATCGGCCGTGCTGCACATCAGAAGCGGTGACGGTTGCGTGTACTCTGTCGTGTAGCGTTTCCAGGGCGGCGGCCGTGTGCGCTGTGGATCTGTGGAGCTGCTGAATGTGTCTGTCTCTGCGAGCCGTCCTCATTAGCAGGATTACACTGAGCGTTCAGATTAGAGGCAGAGAGCAGCAGCTGAGACCATCTGTCTGCTCGGACCTGCACGAACACAGGGCGCTGCTGAGAGCTGGACGGTGGCCTGTGAGGGTCTGCAGCCATTCACTCACTCCATCGCTCTGATATCCGTTACCGTCTCTCCCTGACTACAGTTGTAGCTCTGTTACGTCACGTCCTCACAAATCTTCTTCATCAGCGAGCCAGAGCTTTAACAATCGATTGGTTAATCAATCAACTGATCTTTCAAGCAAAAACTCAACACGCTTTAACACTTTTAACTACATTTCTACCGTCCTCCAGGAAGTTCTGATGGCAGCAGTTAACACAAATTCAACCAGAGAAATCTGTCACTTTATTCAGGTAACGCTGCGTGATGAACACTAATACAAAAACCAGTAGAGAGGATGTTTTTTCCAAGTTATGGAAATTGGATTAAAAATGACAAAATATCCTGGAAAATGTTTTAGTTGTCTCTGGTAGGATAATCTGCGCACTGCGACACCAACAGAACTCCTTGAGAGCAGAGAATTAGAAAGAGCTGTTTGTATCAAATCTATTTTTAGTAAGATGCGCTCACATTGCTTGCATGCTCAACATACAGCGCGCGTGGTCGTGAGCTCGTGGAGTTGTGGTGTAAAGATAACAATGGTATGAGTATTATAATAGACCCTAACCAAATTAAAAGTCTAGCTGGGCCTGTCTTCTCTTTTCTGAAAGAAGAGGAGCTCTGAGTGCAGGGGTTTCTATATTCTAGCCGCCAACCTGAGTGAGGGTCTCTGATCGCGAACAATAAGAAAAGACCTAGTAGAACACACGCTGCTCGTCCCTCCAGCGAGCCCAATTTACAACGCTCAAATCTACGCAGTAGCGCTGGAAGGTTATGTATATTTCAATATGTTAATCGGCCGGCAGCAGACGTGGGATGCCAGGAGGGTTGTCTGAGTTCATGATTAGCTGTGATTTTGGAGGTGTTCAGCTTTTAGCGAGAAGAGGAGGTGCTTGGATCAGTTAATCCCGTTGTCTACCAAACGCCGTGGATGAGCAATACACACCTGGGTGCCTTTCAGGATAACAGGGAGGCGATGAAAAGCTAAGGTGTTTGGTCCGTCAGTCAGTGCGCGCGGCCCGTCGCGTCGTTTAATAGAGTCAGTGTTCTTGGTCTCTCCTAGTACCTACTACAACAAGAACTATAAATCACCTGGAAACTTGGAGTTAAAACACTCGGACTCTGCCAATGTGCGTCGCCTGTTCCCCTGAGACTCAGTAGTGAGTGGGTGTGTGTAATGCGCACCGGGTGGTGGTGGGAGGGGAGTGGTCCCAAATGTAGAGAGAGCGGTAGTCCCGTGGGGATTTGATAAAGACAATGAGTTCCACGTTGGAAAAGTGGCGAGGTTTACAAGACGAGGAACGGACATGTCTGTTTTATAATGTGGGGGCGTGGTTCATGTGATATTCGTTAAATGGACAGGGGTTGGCATCAATCGACACATTCTTGTACTTGGAAAGGTTATACTTTGTCATTGTAAGTCTGCTTCTATCGCTAATTAGGTTCAGAGCTCAACCTTGGCCAACCTCCCCCCCCCCCGGCGCTAGTTGTTGGAGTTATTTCTGCTTCAGAATGTAAGCTAAGGCTAGCATCCCCCCTGCTCCAGTCTTTGGTGTTAAAAAAAGCTAGGCTAAAACACCAACTAAAAATCAATTTGTATAATCAAAAAGTTCCAGCAGATGAAACCTAACCTCTCGCTCTCGCTCTTCGCTCTCTCTCTCTCTCTCTCACTCTCTCTCTCTCCTCTCTCTCTCGCTCTCTCTCTCTCGTCTCCTCTCTCTCTCTCTCTCTCTCTCCGGCTCTCCTCATCTCTCTCTCTCTCTCTCTCTTCTCGCTCTCGCTCGCTCTCGCTCTCCAGGATGTCTGCTCTCGCTCTCTCTCCGTCTCTCTCTTCCTCTCTCGTCTCTCTCTCCCTCCTCGTCCGCCTGCCATCCCGCGTTCGCTCTCTCTCTTCTCTCTCTCGCTCTCTCCATCTCCTCTC
>NW_023339652.1:1938560-1941044 GCF_004916995.1 Morone saxatilis | reverse complement strand
CTCTCTCTCTCTCTCTCTGTGGTTATTTTCAGGCAAAGTGGGCGAGCCGGTCTACTCTCCTGGTCACAGTGGCTCTCAGACGACGTCGCCTGTCGCCTTGCCGCGGCTTCGTAACAACAACCACAACCCCCTGACGGTACGAACGCACACACACCTTTCTCTGGGTTTCCACGCGCTGCTTGGAAATTGATTAAAATATCCTGGAAATAATCAATGTTGTCCTGGAAAACTTTCATTTCATTTTATCCCCTCACTCAGATCGCATTAGTATTTAGTTTGAAACTCGACAGTTGTTGGGAGAACCTGCGGTTCGACACTTCAGAGCGGGTTTACTGGACGTGAAGCAAACTTTTCGGCATTGAGTTTATTTTCTCTGCAGCTGCGAGCAGAGAGCCCAGTGAAAAATATCTTGTTGTGATTAAAAAATACACTCAGAAATGTCCAACAAACACTTTCTACTTCTTATTTTAGTGCACCAATAGGGGGGAAGATGAATTTAATGTAAAATAAAGTCAATTCTACTTAATTTGAACTGTAACTTAGGGGTTACTGTTACTGTTAGAGTGCTGTCCTAAGTTAAACCTCCTGTAAAGAGAGTGGGGGAACCCTGCTTTCTTTTGACTGTACCGTCCTGAGCTGCGTGTTGTTGGTGCGTTTATTATCCCAACCCATCATATTATTATTATAATCAACCCACAGTCCGGTTGCTTTGTGCAGCGGATATAAACGAGCGTTTCTGTTTGTTACGTTTCGGCTGTCCGTCCTCTGCGTACATCTACGGCCCCTGTGGACACTTCTAACGCCTTATTTCATTGAGTTCAAGGGGAATCCGACCTGGTGGCAGGCATTAAGGTTATGTAGGTCACACAGAGGCGTTCATAAGCAGTTAAAGACTTCCTGTAGTACGTTTAAAGACTCTTCAACATGTGGTTTTATTTACAGTTGCTGTGTTTGGAGTTTGTTTGTTTTTTTCTCTTGTTCACTTCCGTTAGTCGTCACTTCTCACCTCAGCCGAGGAGGTTTTCTCTGCCGTGTGTTTGTTTCTCAGCAATATTTGAAACATTCGATTTTATGAAACGTGATGTGAGAAGGAGCATTTTCAGAGCCCATGCACGCCTGAACCCGCCACCTTAAACATGACTGTAGAAATGAATCCTGCAGCTCTGTGGTGGCGCTACCGCTACCGAGGGCGGGGCTCAGCTCCTACACACACTCCTATCACATTTTCTGGAAGCTGGACGAAGAAGGAAAGATTATTTAAAGCTAAAACTAAACAAAGTGCTCCTGTACCTGCAGTGAATAAACAGAGACAGCAGCAGAGGGAGGAGGACAGAGGAACCTTTTTTTAGCTCTTTTTGGCATTGTTTGGGTATAAAATGTGAAGCAGCCAACCTTGCCGCTGTATCAGAGTCACGCTGGTTGTTGAAGGTTGCCGTCTGACTAGTGAGCCGCGGTTAGCCTGCTGTTAGCTCTGTGAAGCAATCAGCCTGAGCAGCAGTTCTCTGGAACAGTCAGCTGTAGCCACCCGGCTAAAAATAACCCTCTGCTCCGGGATGCTTTAAACAGCTGATTGGTTTATAGGCTGGTGTGAAGGGCACACACACACACACACACACACACACACACACACAGAGGACTAATGGTCTGAAGGAGCTGATGCAGCATTTATTTACTCCTTTACTTCACCTACCGCCCTTGACTATCAGCACTAGCAGGGTTTCCTGTAACACATTATCATGGAGGCTTTTATGAGTTATAATATTAACGTCCAGGACTCTGTATCACTTACAGGCTTCCCATGCCTCCTGGAAAACCTGGAAATTTAGAGACCAGTTTGTCTAGTCATGGAGGCCCCTGGAAATTGATTAAAATGACCAAATATCCTGGAGATGATCCACTTTGCCCTGGAAAAAATTGGAATTGTCTTTTAGCCAGAGCTGTGGGCAAATTATTGTTACAGTTGAAAGAAAAACTCCTGGAAAATGTCCTGGAAAGGTCCTGGAAAATGTTAAATGTGAATAAATCAATTTACTGCTGAAACAACTGATAAATTGACAGTTTTGACAATAAATTCATAGTCTGCGTCATTTTTCCAAACAAAAGTTACCAAATAAATCTTATTCCAGCTTCTTGAATGTGAGGATTTTCTGCTTTTCTCTGTTTTCTACGACAGTAAAATGATTCTATAATTAGCAATTTGAAGACGTCAACTTGCCATTTTACAGTCAATTCACAATTTAGAGTTAAGAGTAATGGGTAGATGAATGAATTATTAGTTGCAGGCCTGCTCATTGTTTTGCACACAGCATGAACTCGGTGTCGCCAGGTGAGGGAGTCAACACAGCCAAACACTGCGCTCTCACATGTCAGCGTAACTACTGACAACATACAACACACGTGTGTTATTGTTTCGATTTCCCGTCTTTACTCGCTTCCTTATTTTTAAACCAGGGTCCCCTCATTGGCCACACACACACACACACA
>NW_023339652.1:1931126-1938542 GCF_004916995.1 Morone saxatilis | reverse complement strand
ACATATATATCATTTTGTGGTAAAGAGCCGGTCTTTGAACTGAGCCGCACTGAAACCCGGCACACCTCTGTTATCTGAAAGGACCCAGGTGTGCTGGTCACCACGGTGACAGGGAGTGACTCACTGAGCGAAAGACAAAGAAACAACATGAGAGAGAGCGGGCGAGGACAGCTGTGTCTCTGTTAGTCCGTCAGCCACAGTTGGGTAATTAGACTGCATGAGCTCTTCATTTCAGGGAACAAATGACTAATTTGTGGGCATTAATTATCCAGATTTTTACCTTCCAGGCTCCGACACAGTGGAGAGCAAAAAATCTACTGTGTTGTGTTCAAGAGCACTTCAACATCCAGGATTTGAAAGTTGGCTCACGTTATATTTTCAACAAAAGTGTGAAATGAATCGTTCGTCATCCTGAGGTTTGATTGTCATTCGCCACAGATTCTTATTGCAGTATTTCTCTTTTATTTCTGGTATATTTTTACATTTTATTTATACAATTTAAGGTTACAGGGAGGTGAGGCTGTGCAAATAGACCAAAGCACACTTAATCTAAAGGACGTTTTACCAGCTGTTTTTGGGCAAAGCTGACTGAATCCTCAAATTTAAGACAATTAAAGCCTTAAATTTCATTTGATTGCATTTTAGACTTTTTATGGAGCTGCAGAAACCCTGACTTAAAAGTTGACTTCATAAACATGACATGAAAAATTTGTGTTTTATTGTGAATGCTGCTTATATTGCTACATCTCTTTATATTGTTTTCATAATTTTCTTCGTTATTTGGGATGTGCAACACTGATTTTGATGATTTCATGTTGGGAAGGCATGCAGTAATGCAAAATGAATGATAATAATATACAATAATTTCCCTCAGATGCGTTAAAACTAAAGTAACAAGTCTCTTTTTAAAACATGAGGTGTAGAAATGACATATTTGTGTATTAATGTCGGGGGAAACGTGAAGAAAACAGTAACGATATGTATTTCGTTACTTTACCACTTCCGGTTAGGACTCCAGGAAGGAAAGGAGCCTCCTCCTAAATATCCTCCGCTCTCCGTCCAGCTGATGTACACCTCAAAGTTTAATTGAAAAAAAAATCGCTCCTCTTGTATTGTCTGAGGTTGGCTGACGTCTCTTTGCGTTTCCCCCTCAGGGAGGCTCTAAAGCCGCCATGTCGGACGCCGTCCAGCTATCAGCGCAGTCGCAGGTCCACGTCACCCAGCTGTACGAGGAGAACACCAACAAGCGTCCGGTCCTCACCTCCCAGCCCAACGGCCTGGCTCCGCTCAGCTCCACCCGGTCGGGGCTGCCACTGCCGGACCGCCAGACCTCGGCCTCGGAGCCCGCCCACCACTGCCGGCAGGGCAGTGCCGCCTCCAACAAGACGGCGGACGGCAAGCCAAAGCCCACTTCCTTGACCCCGGAGCAGGCCATGAAGCAGTTCATGTCCAAGATGTCGTCATTCGAGCACCACGAGGTGTTCAGCTACCCTGAAGGTGAGTGGGTGCCCCGGCTACAGCTGTTGACCCGAACCCTGTGTAAACGAAACGGATCGTGATCATGTATTTGTTTCTCCTCAGTGTATTTTGTGGGTCCGAATGCCAAGAAGAGGTCAGGGGTCATGGGCGGCGCCAACAACGGCGGCTACGACGATGATCAGGGATCCTACATCCACGTTCCACACGACCACATTTCCTACCGCTACGAAGTCCTGAAGGTCATCGGCAAGGGCAGCTTTGGACAGGTACGACCAGTGATGGTTAACTACCATTAATGC
This sequence comes from Morone saxatilis, assembly GCF_004916995.1. Lineage (NCBI taxonomy): Eukaryota > Metazoa > Chordata > Actinopteri > Moronidae > Morone > Morone saxatilis. Next base: position 1,936,764 of record NW_023339652.1, on the reverse strand, counting down.
TACTTTTACACTCAAAATGAGAAACAGCAAAAGTTATAAAGCTGTTGAGGAGTGAGGGACGTGGATCAAGTTCTCTGTCGTTGCTGAGGAAAACTGGAGCTGCTGGTAATCATTAACGGGTCATCTAGTAATCGGGGTGTAATCGGCTACCCGAGTCCAGTCGAAGTGTCCTTGAGCAAGATACTGAACCCCAAATGTCTGGCAGTCGGTGTGTGAGTGCAAATGGGTGAGATTATTATCTTTGCTTTGGATCGTAAGCGCTGTGTCGCTCCTGGTGAGCACTTGGCACCTTGCATGGTAGCCTCTGCCATCAGTGTATGAATGTGTGTGGGTGGATGTGAGAAGTGTTGTAAGGGCGCTTTGACCAAAAACGTCCATTTACCATAAATTGTGATGTCAGTTAGCTGTTGAACTTTAGTAAAATGCTAGTTAATTAGCTAACGTTAAGCTAATGACTGATGTTGATTAGCTAGCTAGTATTTTTATTTTTATTTTATTGTTGATTAAAGGCAGAATGAGTGAATGAATGAGTGGATTTCAAGAGGTTAAACTAGCTGGAAGGAAGTGTGTTTGATGTTAAGTCACAAACACTGAAAACATCTCGTCCCGCTCTTTCTATTTCTTGACTCTCTTCCTCTCGTACAGCTGTTGATAGTCAAGAACCATCATCATCACCAGCATCTTGTTGCTCCTCCCTTTTGCAGGTGGTGAAGGCCTTCGACCACAAGTCGCAGACCCACATCGCTCTGAAGATGGTCCGCAACGAGAAGCGCTTCCACCGGCAGGCGGCGGAAGAGATCCGCATCCTGGAGCACCTGAGGAAGCAGGACAAGGACTCGAGCATGAACGTTATCCACATGCTGGAGAACTTCACCTTCCGAAACCACATCTGCATGACCTTCGAGCTGCTCAGCATGAACCTGTACGAGCTCATCAAGAAGAACAAGTTCCAGGGCTTCAGCCTCCCGCTGGTCAGGAAGTTCGCCCACTCCATCCTGCAGTGTCTGGACTCGCTGCACAAGAACCGCATCATCCACTGCGACCTCAAGCCCGAGAACATTTTACTGAAGCAGCAGGGACGCAGCGGCATCAAGGTGAGAAACTTAGTTTTGCTGTTTGCTTTCAAGTAGCATTTCAAGTCCACTGAAGGTTTCTTTAATCCTCGTCTCTCCGTCTCTCTCCAAGGTCATAGATTTTGGTTCCAGCTGTTATGAACATCAGAGAGTTTACACCTACATCCAGTCCAGGTTCTACCGAGCGCCAGAGGTCATTCTAGGTAAGAAGAACGAGCATGAAAACACCGAAAGCAGCTTCTGGTTGACACCAGGTTTCGGTTCAAATCAGCCATGAAAGTGAAACTTGCTGAGACTTCCTGTACTCAACTTTATGTTCTGGTCAAAGTTTTGTTATCCGCATCCCTAACTTCAAATCAGTCTGGTAGAATAACATAATAAATCTGTTCCACAGCATTTTATTTGGATAATCTGCCTACAGATAGTTTCTAGAATATTTGTATTATGTAAAGATTATATGTAACAACTGACCCTTTTTTAAATCCCTCCCCTTTTTGTTCTATTCTCCAATCACAGATGGACAAGCCTCAGTCAACTTCCTCCTTTCCTGTACTTAGATATGCTATATGCTAGGCTAATATGTTTAAAAGACAACCACATTTTGAAGATGGTTAAAAGATAAAAAAAAGATAAGCAAAACACTAACTAGCTAATCTACATCTACATTAATCGTTAGCCTGCTAGTTACAGTTTATTAATTAAAATTAAATTTTGCAACATGCTAGCTAATTAGCTAGTCTTAAAAAGTGTAATATCCACAAATCTGAATTTTAGGTTTTAAAATGTCTTAAATATGATTTTGACATTTATTAGATTAATGAAGTTACTTGAATAAAGTTGCTTTTTTCAGCTTTTAAATGTGTTTTTTGGGGGGAAAGTTAATTGATCATACTGTAACAACTACAGAATACTATTTATTTATTTATGGTATGGACGTGGAATAGGTCTTAAACTGCTAAACGTAAATAAGTGATGGCATAGTTTGTAAAATTATCAGTGGGAATGGAAAGTATTTATTAGCAGGTTAATGTTAATGGCCAATCTTTGCCCTCCCCTCCCCTCCAGGCTCCAGGTACGGGATGCCTATCGACATGTGGTCTCTGGGCTGCATCCTGGCCGAGCTGCTCACCGGTTACCCACTGTTGCCGGGCGAAGACGAAGCCGACCAGCTGGCCTGCATCATCGAACTACTGGGCATGCCCAGCCAGAAGCTCCTTGACGCCTCCAAGAGAGCGAAGAACTTTGTGTCGTCCAAAGGATACCCGCGGTACTGCACTGTCACCACGCTGCCCGACAGCACCACCGTGCTGAACGGCGGCCGCTCGCGACGAGGGAAGGTACGCGGCCCACCGGGAAGCAAGGACTGGAGCACGGTGCTGAAAGGCTGCGATGACCCGCTGTTCTTGGACTTCCTCAGACAGTGTCTGGAGTGGGACCCTGCGCTCAGGATGATGCCCAGCCAGGCGCTGCGCCACCCGTGGCTGAGGAGGCGACTTCCCAAACCGCCAACGGGAACCAGCTCGGCGGAGAAGACCTCCTCCTCCTCCTCGTCCTCCTCCAAACGGGGCATCGCCACTACCACCGACGGCGCCATCACCTCCATCTCCAAACTCGCCACCACCTCCTCGACCACCACGTCCTCCTCCTCCAAAACCAGGACTAACTTGGCAGCGATCACCGATGCCAACGGAAACATCCAGCCTAGGACGGTTCTGCCCAAGCTGGTCAGCTGAGAGTGAACGCACCCCGCTCACTGTGGTGGGAGTTTGTAAGCTGTGCTCACGAGCGACCAGCTGGAACTGAATAAAAACTGGTTTGTCCAGTTTTTGAAGAGCGTTTTGGTTTTTTTCACGCTGGTTTTCGCAGCGTTGTTGGAGTGCGTTCAGGACGAACACAGTCGTGGAAAAAAACGCGTTGGGGGGGTTGTTGTTGTTTTTTAAATGTGCAGAAAGGCCGGGGCTGGGATGTAAGCCGAGCTGAAGGAAACTTATTGATAAATTGGGGTGCGTTCAGACTCCTCAAATTCTCAGTCCTGTCTGAAACAAAAAAAAAGACGACAACGTTTTTACGTTGTGAGCAGCAAGAACAAGAAGTGACCACATGTTTGAAATGATTGTGGGGCTGCTCAGACAATCAGAAACACACCACTCTGTAGCTCCAAACACACAAACACATCAAAAACATGGTGCTGACGGAGGGAACAAGGCTTTTTTTTATGTTTTTAGCACAGAATCTATTTAGCTGAGCTGATAGTCGATTAATCGATTAGACACCAAAAACAATTTTTACGACCTTTAGTCTTACAAGGTTATATCTGCGGACATTTGTAGGGTAACTGCTCATGAAATGGGTTCATGTGGCAAATAAGTCTGGTATATCCTGATAAAACTAAGGCAACAGCTGCAAAAAAAAAAAAAAGCAACGATTAGCTTGCTAATCTTTGTTTCATGTCATCATGAAATAGTTTTGTGTTAGGTTTCAGTTTGGGGGAACATTTGTGTGAATTTGAACAAATGACTGTACAATTAGTCGACTCCTAACTGAACCATCTACCTGTTAACTAACCAGTGGTTAGTTGTTAAACAACTGTTTGTTTTGTGTTTAGCTGTCACTTTGCTACCTTTTTAACTTTTAAATCAGTCAGCTTAGCGACAGCTGGCTTACTATTTGCCTTTTTTGGCAGTCTGGTGGCTAGCCTTAGCCTTTTTTAGCCATAGCCTGTTAGCTCTCCACTGCCCAGCCTTACGAAGCACAGATCTAGAGTTTTAAGTGTTTTAAGTTTTGTGAAGCTTAGCAAGAAGAGAAGTGAGTTGAAGGACAAAAAGACCAGAAAAGAAGCATGTTTGTGTTCACTTTAACCATTTTGTTCCCTGTTTAATTAACCAAATCTGATTGTTGAGGACACAAAATGACTCGAAGGAGCAGTGAAGAAGGTAGAGCGACGCCAGTTTTACAGAGTTATGAACCATGTTAAAATGAAAGGGCTCTGATATAAAAGAAAAAGGAGATGTTGGTAACCAAAGTCTTTTGTACTTGAAAGGAGAACAAATGAAAGTGTGGCTGCAGTATGGCCTGAAACAGAAGGCTAGCATTAGCATTAAACTAAAAAACAAGATCAAAAGTTGTTGAAGCTAACGTGGGAGAAACTATTGCCTGGATAAAGTAACAATATTCCAGACGTCTGCGTCGTCGACAGACCACTTCAGGACCAGTTTAATGAATATTTTAGGGATAGCCATTTTAAATAATTACTTTTATGACTTGTAAATTGAAAAGAGAAAAAAAATCAAGTGGAAAATTAATTTTTAGCGTGCTAGTAAAATTCCAGGCTTCAGGGAAAGACTTTCAGACACACAGAAGTCACATGGCGGCAAAACGTCTCACGGCACAGAGCAGTGTTTGTTTGGATGGCTGTAGAAAATTGGCGACATATTAGCTTTAAATAATTGATTTAAAAACCGTCTATATGGAGTCTGTGTGTCTGAACAGTGAAGATGTTTAAAACGTTCTTAAACTTTTATGTAACGTGAGCTCAGCAATAGCCTGAAGGTACCAGAGAAATGTGAGCCTTCAGTTGTATTTTAGGACTACAAACTGTTACAGTGTAGTCTGCAGAGGTCAGCTGGTTGTATAGAAATATAATAATAGACTCCGGTGAGAACAATATTTAAATATCTGTACCAACTGAACACATCGTGGAGTCTCTCAAGCCTTGTTTTACATATTTTACAATCTACTGTCACACAAGAATCACTCTGAAGCTAACACGGTGTTAGCATGTGACGGTCTTAGATGGAAGACAGTTTTAATTCAGGGCTTAAATAACAAAAAAATGCTAAACATATCCGCTAAAACAAGAATAATAGCGTCGTTAAAAAGGGGCTCCAGTCACATCAGTGTGTGTGAAACATCTGCAGCATGCAGATGTGACGCAGATGTGCTTAAATGGTGTTTTTATGTGTCTCTTGAGCTGGTTAGTGGCAGGTTTCCATCCAAATGTAATGCAGATTTTAACAGTAGGTGGCGCTGATTCTCCAGTCTGGTGTTATTAAACCTTTGCAGATAAAGAAGAAGGTGCAGTCAGATGATGTATGGCAGCACGGTGGCTCAGTGGTTAGAGCTGTCGCCTCACAGCAAAAGGTCTTCCATTAACAGCTGGGTCTTTCTGTGTGGAGTGTACGTGTTTCCTCTGCCGTCAAAAACATGCATGTTAACTAAACTGTGGTTACCCACTGCTCATGCACTGAATACAGAGAATAAATTCCACTTCTGGGATCAAACAACAATAACTTAAAGGTTTTATATTCGAAATTCACTTGTTAGTGGATGTCGCACTAGAGCAGCAGTGAAAAGGCTGCAGTGCCCGTCAACGTACGTCCACTAACCAAAAACAGCCATTATATCGCTCCCCACCAGACTCCATAGAAAAAAGTGGTAATTTTAACTTGCATATCATCGTAACATCATAACTTCATTCAAAGTGGACAGAAACAGAATAAAACTCATTAAAACCGTCTCTGTTAGTGTTTCCAACAATCACCAACTCTGGTTTGGTGGAAATAAAT
>NW_023339652.1:1923652-1931026 GCF_004916995.1 Morone saxatilis | reverse complement strand
GTTGTGTGTTGGGTGGGCGTGGGCATGCGCGATGAATACTGAAGGCACAAAGGTACGACCTCAGCACTCGTCTCACTTAAAAAAAAAAAAAAAAATTAAAAACAACCAACCAATCAAATCTTTAGAAAACAAACAGAAAAAACATCAGAGAGGACCTCCCCCCCTTCACCCCCACCAACACACACAACACACACACACACACACACACTCCTCCTCCCTCCTCTTCAGCTTACTTACCGCTTTCCTGTCCAGGAGGGGAGGGGGCGGAGCTTCCCCTGATATTGGCGAGCAGGTAGGTCCTCGTCTGTTCATATCAGTTCCTTTGTGCATCACGTCGTTGTCGTCCACTTCCCCCCCTCCCCCACGTGCTACATTAACATCACCGTTGCCAGGCCAACGGCGCAAACGACCCTCCCTCCTCTTCCTCCTCCTCCTCCTCGCACCGTATGACTCCACAAACTACAGAGTGCGTTCAGATACAGGCGAGCTTGTGTGTGTGTAGATATGTGTGTGGTGTTGTGTGTGTGTGTGTGAGGAACAAGCTTCAAGAAACCTCTCGTAACGTCGACATGTATACACACACACACACACACACACACACAAAACACAACACACACACACACACACAACACACACACACACACACAAGCTACATACAGCCATCACACATTCAAGTATACGTATGAACTCCAATCATTAGTAATATTTTTTTTTTGTTTTTTAGTTAGATTAATAAATAGTGATTAAACTGTAGTAAATAAATAAGAAGCATCTTCAAAATACCCCGCCCTCCCCTCCCTCACATTGATAGATCCACTGATCAATACTGACTTTGATCAATCAGTTCAGACTGATTAACAGGATTACTGGTTAATTTTTTTTGATCTTTAAATTTCTTTTTATTCTCCTTCCGAGCGGTTTATCACCCTTTGTATAGAACCCGATAAATCAATAATGTCGATGCCGTCGGAGGCGCCAGTCACACCAGTCTGTAATGTAAAAAATATGAAACTTTTCTTTATTTCAGATTGCTTTAATTTATCGTTATAGCTACAGTTAACTTGTAATATATTATCTGAACTCTTCGTCACACTGTAGACACACAGATTTTAAACAGTTACATGATTGATAAATTGTGTTTTTATCCAGGTAAAATCTATCGGGTGAAATCTCTAATTCCTACCACGATCAACCAGATCTTGAGTTTGCTTCTTTGAACTCCGGATTACTGCGAAAGCCGTATTAACCTGGTTACTTAGGCACGTAAACGATCTGATAACCAGATTTCGACTATATGAGTTCAGCTTATACCTTCACGTCTCTAACTGTGAGAAGGAAGAGACCTCTGCTGCCAGGAGGCCTTGATCTATCACTTAAAAAATATCGTTGAGATGTTGTAATACCTCACACACACACACACACATTAACAGCGGCGATGATGTCATGGCAACCATCTCTTGTATAACAATTGTAGAAAGTATGTTTTGGTGCAACTCGCAGTGATGTCATAGAGACTAAGGTGAGTTTTGGCGGCCAAAGTCTGCGTGCTGATTGGCTCCCGGTTTGTCTCAGCAAAGCCCAAAGACGCCATGTCAACCCTGTGACCTCTGACCTCACAGGCCCCCCCATGATAATTGATTGTTTGATTAAAATACCCTCAGAGGCTCAGATTACACTGGCTCTGTTTAAAACAATAAGACATTGAACGTAACATTTATAAAGTTTTAAATGAAAAAGCAGAGACGGGACCCGAATGTTGGTTGAGACTGTGCCAACGCTTCGTTTTATGTTGATGGATTGTGAACAGACAAGCGGCCATTGTACGAACAGATAATCCCGTTTAGATCCAGACTGAGTAGACTCGTGAAATTGAGGCTCGTAAAACAATGTTTGGTTCTCTGAGGCTGGATTGTCCCAGTTGTCTTGAATGCAGCATTAAGTATGTGTTATGGAAGCCCGTTCCTGCCAGGAAAAGAAAAGTCAAATTTTTTATTCGTGTAATTTTAATTTTTAACTTAAAAAAACACATTTGGTTAGTATTCTTTGTATTTGGGTCTTTCATCTTTCTTTATTTTCATGAAGGGAAATGGACTTTTTCTTTCTAACATCATTTTCCATTTTTCTGTTTGTTTTTATAAACTTTAATGAGAAAAAAGACATTCAGTACAGGAACTATACTGAGTATACCACACATTTCATTATAAATCTTGCAACTATGTAATATGAATAATATAAAAATGTATTAAATTGTACAAAAGAGAAAAAGAAAACATGAAAAAAACAGCCAATTTTTTTTTTGTTTTAAGTTCTCAATAGTTGTCATATACGTTTTAAAAACAGAATCCATAATAGTATAAACGGAGGGTAATCTTTTAAGCCAAATGTTTTTTTATTTATTCTTCTTTTTTTGGGCAGAAATGGGCTTCCGTAGTGTTTACAGAGCCATCAGAGTAGGCCAACGCACCAACCGCAGATTGTAGCTTTAAACTGATTAACACTGATCTACAAGTGTGTGTGTTTGTTTGTGTGTGTGTGTGTGTGTAGGGGGGGGGGTTGTATAACATGGCTGCACAATGTACAGACACATATCAGCCAACTGTCGCCACTCGTCGCCTCGGGACAGACGGGCGACGCCTGCTGACGGCAGGGCGAAGCTAACACTAGCCGATCGACCGCTGGCGTCCAGCCGCTGCACTGAAGTTTTCTCTACAGTGAAGCTAACACTAGCCTACTGCTAACTGACTGCTAGTAGCATCTAGCACATTTGTATCTGGTAGCTTCAGTCGCGGTGAGCTCCTCCACAGAGGTGCTCCCGTGAGCTGTTAGCATTAATGTGTTCTTTTTTTCCTGTTGGTACCTCAGACTGCTCAGTTATCATTATTATTATGATTATTACTGTTGTCATTGTTGTGACTAACACCCAGGGCATTTGGTTGAATCTACCAAAGTGCATTCCTTTTACAAAGCTAGCTGAGAGCTGGCCGCTCAAACAGACAGACAGGCAGGTCGAAGGTCAGTGCGTCTCTGCGGCCAACAGATTTTATTCTGAAATGAGAAAACGAAACAAAAACAACCCGTAATTGTTTTGTGAGTAAAATGGAAAACAAAAAAAGATTACCTGTTATTATTTTTTTGTTTCGAAAATTTTTATCGTCAGTGTTTCTATTTTGAAAATGAAAAAACGGGCAAAAACAGGTAGTTTTCTAAATAAATAAAAAAACAACCTGTAATCGTAATTGTTTCGTTTTGTAAGAAAAATGGAAAATGAAAAAATAAAGCAGATTTTTTTTATTTTGAAAACAAAAAACTGATAATGGGTCGTGTTTTGTTTTTTGTTTTTTTACGTTAAAAAACAGTTTTTTTTAAAGTAAAAACAAACAAATGACCTGTTTCCCATTGTTTGGTTTTTCTCATTTTAAAACTACAATCAGTTGGTCACAGAGTTACCGAATCTACTGACCAGAGAAAGTAGGACAGAAAGCAAAAAGTAAGTGAGTATGGAGGCAATCGGAGGAAAAGCAGCAGCTGCCTTTCAGACAATACGGAGGCGAACATGTGATAGTGTTTTGTTTTTTAAACAGGTTTTTATAAACCGGCTGCGGTCTGGTTTAACTGACCTCTTGGTAGCATTCGGAAAAATAAGATTATTTTTCTTGTGTGTGAAAGCGGCTCTAGGCTATTAGCCGTTTAGCTTCTATCGGGAGGTCTCTGCAGCCAGAGGTCAGCCGCTGTGAGCGTGAAGCTGCGCTGTATTTCTGTGACGTTTGCCAGCTGGGTTTTATTGTGGATTTTATCTGTAAATAATGTGGAAAAATGTTTGAATAATTTTTGTTTTTTTGGGGTTGAATGCGCTGCTGTGCCACGCCGCGGCCAGTTTTACAACGTACTGTATCTACTGTACAGAACACAGAAGTCGACACTTTTTCTAGTGAGCCTTTGTTAAATTTTATTGTGGTGAAAAAAGTTATTATTATTATTAATAAAACAATTTTATTGTTCATGTTTTATGTATTGTTCTTTCAGTTAGTGTGTAAAATAAATGTACGGGCAGGTTGTAAAAATGATCTTAAAATTTTATGATTTGTCATCTTCAGTGTAAATGTCACGGCAGCTAACTGACATTACTGTAATTTGTCATTTGAACTATTTATAAAATATAAAATGCAGTTTATGTCAGGACCAGGCTAAAAAACAAAACATCCAAATGTTAAGAGTTTGCATGAAAAGAAAAGAGTTAAGCTTGATACCTAACGTTTCCCTCCGTATGCAAACAACCAACGAAGGAAGGGCTATGTAAAGATAATGTAGCACCTTTAAATTACAGGATTTATGATAATTCGCTTTATCAGATTAGTACAGGATGAAAACAAGTTAATTTCTCCTCATTTTTTAGTAATAATTGTGCTAAAATTATAGTTAACAAGTAACTGATGCTCATACTGATTCTAGAGACATTTGAGTCTTCAAGCCGGATGAAAAGTTTTAATAACTTCTTTCTCTTCCTCTTGTATCCCAGGTAGAAACACACACACACACACACACACAGAGGGATCCTGAATTAGACAGCCGTTACCATGACAGCGCAGGCTCACACAGGTGCTAATGAATGCAGCGTTGCTGAGGAGGAGGAGGTGGAGGAGGATGTGACATCACTGCTTCATGTCGAAGAGCCAGGAAACGGCAAAGGCGCGTTGTCGTGACGACCAATAATAGCAGGGAAACGTTAATAGCACTGTTTAAAGATTAGTACACACACACACACACACAAGAGTTGTTCAGTAAAAATAACAAAATAAAGGAAAATAAATGACATTTTGAACCACATTTGACTCTATGGATCCGTCCACATCTTCCAATCAATACAATCAATACACTGAAGATTGATTGAGTGTGCGTCACATTTTGTTTTACAGGAGGACACAATGATTGATTATTGATATAAAAATAAAGAAATTGAGGTTTTATAAATAGTCAGACGTTATTAAACAGGGGAACGATATAACCGAGGTTATAATCTTAAGGGGTTAAAATGACATTTTTAATTTCACCTGGACTTTAACTTTGTACTTATTTATGACCAAATACCTGAAAACTACCGACGTTCATGATGAGTAGAGAACGTGAGCATGCTAACTTTAAGACTAAGACTTTAACAATCTATCTAATCCTAGTTGTAGTTCCTGTGCTTTTATTTTGGAATGTTCTACTGTCTGTTTTTGTTTGAAAACAAAAAACATGTGATTTAGTTTTTGGTTTAAAATTAAGAAACCACATGACTTCCTTTAGTTATAATTTACTTTAAAAAAAAGATTAATGAAAAAAAACATTTTGTAAAATAGAAAAACGTTCTGTTTTTTAATTGTTTTTTGTTTAATAACAACAAACAGATTTATGTATTTTTTTCTGGTAGCAGTAAAATATTGTAATATTCAATATCATTTCTCAGTTGATCAATCAATCATTTAATTAACTAAATTACATTTTCATCTCCAACTAAATGATTTAAAAACACAAAATAAGTTTCTTTGGGATGTTTGTTTCACAGTTTGTCATCCACACATTTTCTCTTTCACACTCGGTCTCTCTCTCTCCATCACACACACACAGATAATTAATTCGCCATGGTAACGAGGAGCAGCCATGTGATTGGAGCAGCTGTGTTCCATATTAGGCAGCAGGGAGATTAGCAGGAAGGACACGGCAGCTAATTATAGACACTAGCAAGAAGCTAACGGGGCTAACTGCTCAGAGCAGCTCTGCAGGAACAGCTGCTGCCTGGCTCGAGGGCAGGTGGTCGGGTGGATTCTACCCACAATGCAGCAGTCCAGCTGGTGACTCAGAGGAAAGCACCAAGTATAAAGTAATTACATTTAATTACAAGCACATAAAGTCTAGTTTACTCGTCATGTTTGATACCAGTCAGCCTGTGAAATCAGAAGTTGTATAATGTTTAAAACATATTAAGCCTGATTATCTGTATTAAAACGTGGAGTTTGAAAGATGCTATTGAGTTGAATTATGGGAAATGTAGGCTCCAGAGTTTTTGACCAATGTCGGGCCGTCAGTGAGCGTCTGCGGCTCTGATCAATTCATCTCATCTGATCATTCAATTTTAACAACAAGCAGCTATTTTACGAACCGTCTGAGCTGCTCTAATCATATTTCCAATCTTTGATGAGCAAGATTTCCCCAATAAAGGCAGATTGTGTTCAGTGATTAAAGCCACTGATTTCCAACCTTTGACCTTAAGGGACCTCTTTTCTATCATATATATAGTATATTACATTAAATGCACAACAATAACAGCAGAGAACAGCTGATAGACTGTAAACAGAGATTTGGATGAAATTTAAGCAGATTATTTCCTGTGAATATTGATCAGAGATGAGTTTTAGGAACTTTTTATACAATTATCTGTGTGTATTATGTATTTTTTATTATTTTTAACAATCACACAGACTTAATAATTGGCAAATTAAGTCTTTTCTTCTCCCTGACGCTCTATTAGCTCTTTCGGTTGTCATAACTTCGGACTTCTAAACCTCTTAAATATCAAATTTTACACAGTGTTGCTTTAAAATGTTCATATAATGTTTAATATTTCAGGGTTTCTGTACAGTCTGTCAGATAAACCTCCATCATGAATGTGAGTTACACTCAGAAGTTGCTGAGTCAGTTAACGTCTCCGAGCCGGTGTACGATGACGTGGCGATGGAGGTTAATCTGGACTCGGGATCCTCTTCTGTTTGGGCTTTTTCCAGAGTCGGAGGCCGGAGGTTTCGCTGTGTGACGCCTTCTGCTGCAGCTCTGATGTCAAACAAATGAGATTCAACGCCTGGAAACAACTCCAGACCTGTGTGTGTGTGTGTGTGTGTGTCTATTTAAAACTGGATATAGCACAGAGCTCAGCAGGAGATCATGAAGGACGCACACACATACACACACTGGTAACCTGATAGAGTGTGACTTGCTGCAAGGGATTATGGGTCCAAATTAATATCCACTTACTGTACAAATGTCAAACCACCTTCACTCACAACACAAGTTGTATGTACATACTTTATACTTTATAATGGAGCAGCTGTTCAAGCTGCTAGAAACCTGCTACATGACATTTATTGTAAACCGTAAATTCATACACTAACTGTATTTTACCTCAAAGAACCCAGAACGGGATGTTTAAACTGCTGCTGGCAGTAAATCTGTCCAGGAGATACAGTTATGTGTGATAAAATGCAGTTAAAATAAAGGTTATAATATATAATATACAGCTAAATGGGGCTGGCCTGTCAGCAGCTTCAACAATGAACCAAGTTAAAGCTAACAGGTCCCAGGTTATGATATCTGACTGAGCTGAGCTGCTGTTAACGTTAG
>NW_023339652.1:1920188-1923610 GCF_004916995.1 Morone saxatilis | reverse complement strand
GTAGCCCAGAACAGACCAACCAAACACTGGTTGTACACCGTTTGATGGTGAAAGATGAACTAATGAAACCAGATGCCACTGAATCCGACACACTGGACCTTTAGAATATGAATTTCTTCTGATTGCACTGAAATAAATCATAGTTTGAGTAATTAAATCATTAATATGCAGCTGGGTTTAGCTTAGTGAACGCCTCCAGGCAGCACTGTCACATCCACACTGTGGACGTCGGACAGAAAGCCGTACATTCGAGTTATTTTTTACCCAAATTCTGTGTCATAACCAATTTCAGACTTGTGTTTTGACACTGAATAACTTTCATATTCATATATGTTGGACGGGTGGCTGCCGACTGTAATTATCCCAAACGTCTCTGCCTCCACTGACAGTGTGTTCAGTTCCTCTCTGCTACTCGTTTCCAACAAACTGTGGATTTCAGGCCGTTTACCAGCTGTGTAAAGCTTGATCTTTAACTTTGTAGGATATTTTGTACTTTTGATTATTTCTGGAATCATTTCTCCTAAATGAAAGGAGCAAACACTGTGCTTCTAAACATTAAATCATTTTGCATCCAGGGGGTGCTTAGCCTAGCTTAGCACAAGACTGGAAGCTGAGGGAAACTGCTAGCCTAGCTTTATTGAAGACCTAGAAAGTCCAGACCGTGGGAGAAGGGAGCCCCTGCTGTGAAGGAGGTCAGCAGACAGTTGATAGACAGCGAGCTGACTCTGCAACCCCCCTGTCAGCTCTCCCAGCATGCACTTGGCTGTCACCTGAGCAGCAGGTGGCGGGTGGGGGGCTGGTGTCTTGTTTACGTTGCCATGGTGATGTTTTATCCAAACTGATTATTTGATTACATTCACCACTAGTCTTATTTACATGTATTAATTAACTAATTTGTACTAAATATGTTTAGTATCCCCCCTAAACAAATTATAACCAGGTCTAAATCGAATCATATTTACTTCAAAACCTTTCTGACCCACCTCTTACTCATCTAAATCTTCCCTTTTCTACCTCATAACCAACTCCCAACCCCTTCTAAAACCCATTTTATTCCATGCTAAACACGTTCTGATGCCTTTTAAAACCCAGTTAAACTGTCTACAAATATCCTAAACCAATCTAAACCCCATTTCTTACATTATATCCCTTTGTAAACCCCCTTTATACCAACACTAACCCATACAAATCTAACCCAAGTTAAATAATTAAACCAGTCTGACTGGATAATCCATTCTAAACCTACCCAAATGTAATCTAAAGTCACTCTAATGTGGCCCAAACTCAGTCTAAACCATTCTAACCCATTTCTAAACACACTAACCAAAACATTTGAACCTAAAATGACAAATAAACCAGTCTGAGAGTGGAGAACCTATTCAAACACATCCCAAACCAATTATCAACCCATTTTAATCCACGCTAAACACAATCTGATCCCTTTTAAAACCCAGTTTAACCTTCTAAAAATATCCTAAACCAATCTTAACCCCATACTTACATTATATCTCTTGTAAACCCCCTTTATACCAACACTAACCCAAACAAATCTAACCCAAGTTAAATAATTAAACCAGTCTGACAGTGGATAATCCATTCTAAATCAACTCCAATGTAATCTAAAACCCATTCTAACCCTTTTTAGACCATTTCTAAACACACTAATACAAACATTTTAACCCAAAATGACAAATAAAGAGAGTGGAGAACCTATTCTGAACTCATCCAAACCAACAAACCAACTCATTTTGAACTCACTTTCTTATCCATAACCTACCACAAACACCCTACACCCATGTTGTAACCCCATGGTAGCTTTTCCAAAAGGCACTTTATACCCACTGGACCCAAAATTACCAGTTAGACCACTGTAAGAGTGGATAACCCAATCTAAACCAGTTTATTTATCCCATTATAATTATTCTAAATCCATTATGATTAACTAATTTCAATCAATGCTAAACACACCTTTTAAAACCAACTCTAAAACCTCAAATCAAATCCATCCCAAACCTGGTCTAAACCTTCTACAAACAACCTAAACCCATATTTTAGCTTTCAACTTTCAAATACTTTACACCACCCACCGCCTTCAAACCCGATTCTAAATCCACACTAACCCAACAATTGTAACCTGAGACGACCAGTAATCCAGTTTGAGAGAGGATAACCAAATATAAACCCATTCAATCCCATTACAACCCATTCTGAAACTACCTTAGTTCCCTAATCCTAAATCTCATTCTAAACCTGCAACCCAGTTTATACCTCTTCTAAATCCACACTGTATAAAGCAAAGTGACCAGTTAAACCAGTCAGATAGTGTGTCATAGAGTCTGTTTTCTCCATTCCCACAGTGTAATTTCCTTGAGTAATCATTGGTATGCTGAGAGGAAGGTGCACATTCCTCTCTCTCATCTGATTCACTTTTATATGACCCGTGAATTTATTATGTTTGAAACTTGTTTGTTGGCTTGTGTTTAATGTTTTTGCTGATATGTTTTCTGTAGGGGTTTCCCTCACCTGCCTTTAAAAACAGTGACTGTACTTTCCCTTTAAAATGTCTGTTCATTAATAATACGTTTGTTTAATTAAGCCTATTAAAGGGTCAATATTATTCATATTTTATCGAAGTACAATGAAGTATCATTTAGCGTTGAATGAGGGGATATTTTCCCACTTTCTACCAATGCAAACCTAGCGCGAGTAATGGGCCGGTATGTAACATTAATGTGAGAAATTAGTAGATTGCTAAACTGCTAATAAATACATAGCTGAAGAAGTTCTTGGTACCAGACCAGCAAAATGTTGGTGCTGCACTGGTACCAGTTTTCCTCGCTGAGAGTCAGTTCTTTGGCTGTCGAAACCAGCAGTTAGTCATTCTTTGGCCATCGCATAGGAACTGATCCGAGATCAGGCTTCAAACCAGCCCTCCAACTACATTGGGGGGAAAAGGAGTAACTGATGCCAGTTTTAAATGCAGGACTTATACTTATAGTACTGAGACTGTTTCATAATCAGTTAAAAACTGCTTGTAGAATATTTAAATAAAAGACTTCTACCACCACTAACACACTCTAAACTCATTAAAGCTGCTAGCCGTTTCACTATTTACAGCTATACGGCGAGTCTCAAACTATTGTAACTAATTTTAGAACAAATAAAAATCATATTCAACCGCATTTTAAATCAGTTCTAACACACTGAACCGACAGTTTGTGAGATCAGAGTTGGTTCTTTGTCTGTTCGAGTCAAACATTTCACCTTCTCCAGACAGTTTGAACCCCTAAATATAAAACCAGTCATGGAAACTGTCTCTCTACCTGCCTCCCTCCCTCCCTCTCTCTCTGTGTATAATTGACTCCAGCAAAGGGGTCTCTGGGTTCAGGACAAATGGAAAACTCTGTCTGTGTGTGTATGTG
>NW_023339652.1:1919873-1920088 GCF_004916995.1 Morone saxatilis | reverse complement strand
GTGTGTGTGTGTGTTCAGATGGTGTCAGATTTGTCAGGGCAGAGGTCAGTTTATTTCCAGCGTCTCTCTTCATCTCTCACACACACACTCACGTCTGATACGTCCGTCATTCGCTGCTTCGTGTGAATATTATTGAATGAACATGATAAGCAGGAAGTGTCAGTGCTGATTTTCACAATATAAGCGCTGGTGAAGTGTGAACTGCAGGAGTTGAA
>NW_023339652.1:1917970-1919858 GCF_004916995.1 Morone saxatilis | reverse complement strand
TGTAAAAGTCGAAGTGCAGCCGCTTCCATTTCAGAGTTTCAGACTCATACTCTGCTGCCACCTAGTAGTTAAAAGCCGTCACTACACCCAGAGTTATTATACTTTACACAGAAAACCTAAAACTAGTTTCTAAAAATATACATTATTAAGGGTTGAACTACCAAATAACTTTAACTTTTATTTAAATATCTTCTCAAACATTATTATAATTAGTTTAATAATATAGTATATGTTATACAGTGACGGGGCCTTTCTGCTGCCTAATGAGGAGTGATGGATTACTTATAACTAAGTCACTTAATTAGGATAAAACCTAATTAACAATATATTTTAACAAAAGAAGTAAGTTAACATAACTTAATAGAAGAAGAAAAGTTTCCATCTTGTCTGTTCAGAAATCAAACATATATATATATACATATATAAAATAAGATGGAGGAGAGATCATAAAACTGCCAGGAGTTTATTCTGCCTCAGAACAGCAGACAGCTTTAAAATACTTTTATTAATTTTAGCTGGATACTTTTCTGCCATCTAATGATTGAAAGGCATCGTTACACCCACTTATTTGTTCTTAATGAATCAGAAATCAGTTTTATATTTTGTATATTTTTTATATATTTTGGTGCATAATGATAATAACGTTTTTTTCTATTGATTTTACAAGATACATGATTAACATTAAGACAAGGAAGACAGATGTGACATGACAAGGCAACACAAATACTGACAACAACAACAACAAAATATGACAAAAACAAAACAAAACTGAAAAAACAAACAAACAAAAATAATGATAATATAAATTAGAAGTAAATGTAAAGGAACAAAATAAAACTTACTCTTTGGTGCATAATAATAAACTGTAAGAGAAAAGGTCAAGAATTGAAAAAAAAATATGTAAATTGTTTCATAACCATTAAAAAACTTCTACAGAACTACATGAATATAATCAAAACAATATATATAGGCACATATTAAAACACTCTCCTATAGAAAAAAGTGATAGAACAATAATAATAATAACGAAAATACAAATAAATACATAATTATAAATAAATTAAAAGCCACACTACAAAGGTAAAAGAAAAAAATCAGGTCCTCTGTTCTGACGAGGACTATTAAGTGCTTTAAAAGGGTTTATAGGCAAATCTGATAAGTAAGTACTACTGAGAACATTAAGAGCTCTATATACCAAAAAAAGGATAATTTACTGTAAGTATAATTATTATTATTATTATTATTATTATTGATGAAACCTTGTTAAACAACAGAAATCCTTTGGAGATTCAGCCTCTGTGTGTTCTGGTTGCAGTTACACAGTTTGTCCACTAGATGTCATCAGACATTTAATTTTCCCACCATGCTGAAAAGTTGCTGCCATCATTGTTTCACCACTCAGACGAGTGTGTTTACGTCCCAGCAGTGGAAAAACTATAAAATGACAACATCCATCCGTCCTTATGTATTTGGTCCAGATTAAATTATCTCAATATGAACTCACAAGATTTCCAAAGAAAATGAAGAGAATCTACCGTTGGGTTGGTATGACCCTTTGACCTCTCCTCTAGCACCACCCTCAGGAGGAACTTATTATTTGTCAAAGATATATTCCTGACACCACATTGTGTGTTTTAAACAGTCTCCACCCTGCAGTATTGTGAAGAAACAGCTGTTTATAGAGCTGCTTTTCTTCTCTAAGTATCTCACATTGATCCTGAGGTGAAGTTACTGAAAAAAAGAAAAACTGCGGTGGTTGAAGTTCCCTAAACCCCTAACCCTCTAAGCTTAAATTCGTTTTTAATGCGTCATTTTATTATGAAAATCTCAGAGTACAGTTAAAGTTAA
The DNA here is from genome assembly GCF_004916995.1 of Morone saxatilis. Classification (NCBI taxonomy): domain Eukaryota; kingdom Metazoa; phylum Chordata; class Actinopteri; family Moronidae; genus Morone; species Morone saxatilis. The sequence continues at coordinate 1,918,010 of NW_023339652.1, read as the reverse complement.
ATGTGTTTGTGAACACATTTGAGGAGAGAAATAGTCAACA
>NW_023339652.1:1917290-1917732 GCF_004916995.1 Morone saxatilis | reverse complement strand
CATCTAGTGGCCATTAGAGGAACTCTCTGCTATTAACAAACACAATGAAGCAACAGTTAGCAGTTATTATTAGCATCCTTAGCAGAGTGATTGACAGCAGCGGACCTGTGCAGAAATGTAATTTATGAATGATCTGCTGCGTGAATATTGCACATATATAATCAAAAAATGCATTCTTGACTGTGGATCTTGCACTTAAATGCTGAGGAAGACAGTGAGATACAGTAGAAAGCTCATGAAAGAGCCATTAAGTGGACCTTGAGTTAAGATTGTCATACTTTATTTCGGCTTCGTATTCTTGATATGAAACATAACTGAGTGTGAGTGTGTGTGTGGTTCCTGTGAACCCACTCAAAGCTTCCTTTGCAACAGGAAACAACACATAACTTCATGGAAATGCCACAGTGCATAAGATATGTTAATGAGCTGTGTGTGTGTGTGT
>NW_023339652.1:1916860-1917122 GCF_004916995.1 Morone saxatilis | reverse complement strand
CCTTAAAGGGCCAGCTCACATTTAACATTCAGTTTATCATATTTTCACCGCAGGCCTCAAATCGTACTGTAACTTTTCTAAATAAAAACAAACCTTTTTGACATATTTGCTGAAATTTTCACTGTNNGTGTGTGTGTGTGTGTTTAATGGCATTGAGCTACAATGCTTTTTTTTCTCTCTCTCACTCTTTTGAATAGTCAGCATATGAAACTATGAAAAACAAATTAGCAAACTGCATGAATCATCTTTTTATCCACACTCC
>NW_023339652.1:1915167-1916779 GCF_004916995.1 Morone saxatilis | reverse complement strand
CTTTTATAAAAATAACTTTTGACATATTTGCTGAAATTTTCACTGTATCCTGACAGAAGTACAAACCCCGAACGATTTGGGCACTGACTTATACAGAGGAGGCATGAAGTCTCTCAGCTTTCCAGTTATTCCTAATTTATGCAATTCTAACCAGAGTTTGCAGAAATATTCAAATACACCACAGGCAAACATTTCTACCACATGCCAAAAACTGCATGTGATTAGCAAAAAGTTCAGCGAAGGGGAGACTTGTGGGTATCCAGAGAACTCATTTTCATTCAGATATCATGACATAAGAGGTCAAAGGATCTTTTCCATCACCAAAATGTTGTCTGACTTTGGAGCGTTATTTAGCCTTGTCCCTGACATGCTAGCATGGCATGGATACAGCCTCTGAAAGACAGAGAGGTGACAGATTGTGACTCCACTTGCAAGCACGGAGGAGAAACTGCAGTGGCCACGAAACCCGTAAGTAACCATCTAGAACCAGTGTTTGGTTTGTCTGTTCTGGGCTACTGTAGAAACTCAACAGCTCATTCTAAGGTAACGAAAACACAACAATTCTTATGTTCAGGTAATTATACACTAATAAAAACAGCTTGGTTTAGGACTAAATACTTACGGCCTAAATCGACCGGGTGCGGCAAGTCTGTTTTTAATGTCAAGCAGCACAGAGTAGATTGCACTGGCAGAAAGTCAGACACAGAAACGTCATAGAGAATCCTGTCAATTTTCAAAATAAAATACCCCGTGCAGACTCGATAATCTTCACACATAAACACCAGTTTCTGATTTTTGAAGCGTTAATGCGATCGCCAGATGTAAATGAGCTAAAAAAGAAATACACCACTACACTTCTAACTTGTAAATAAAATCTACTCTAATAGTTTTCAACAGTATAAACACAACAAGGCTGTGAAGGCGACCAGTATGTAGATACGTCTCCCTGTTTGTCTCATTTAGCCACCTGTTAGCCACCGCCTTTTTAAATATTCATAGGTGGGGTATTTGCTGATGTGTTTTATGCCCTTAAAACATATCGAGAAAATCTCTGAAGCTTGTGTTAACCACAGACTTCATCTCATCAAAAACCCATTCAAAAAAAAAAACCCCACTGACTCCGAAGCAAAGGAGGTGTCAAAATGATGAAACTCATGTCGAGGTTTTAGGATTCATTCCTGCGGCACTTTATTCGTGGTGGAAACAGCAGACATTTACTCTTTAAGTTACGTCATCTTGCTGTGCAATCTTCCTTAGAACTAACACCACCAACTCCTAACTTTATCGTGGATGGGAAAACCCATTAAATGACATTTGCTTTTGCTAATTCTCTGGAAATTTGGTTGAAATTTGCATTATATCAGGATGAAAACTAAGTAACTGACTAATTGCTTCCTCCAGTTCAGTCGTCAATGAAATTAATTGATTTTTGCTGTGACATTAAATGCCTCTTTGACCTTTTAATTCAATTCAATTCAATTCAATTCAATTTTATTTGTATAGCGCCAATTCATAACAGAAGTTATCTCAGGACACTTTTCAAATAGAGCAGGTCTAGACCGAACTCCTTTTAACATTTACAGAGACCCAACAGTACCACCATGAGCAAGGA
>NW_023339652.1:1899533-1915067 GCF_004916995.1 Morone saxatilis | reverse complement strand
ACTCGACTAATCCTGCCTCCCAGTCATCAGTCTAATTGAAATTAATTGATTTTTTGCTGTGACATTAAAGATCCTCTTCTTTGACTTTTAATTCAATTCAACGTTCATATTCATTACACTTTTATTTGTATACCTGAGACTCGTCACATGCGCAACTCTTCATAACCTGAGAGCGTTAGCCGCTGTCAGACACTGGTGTAGTGCGAGAGAGAGGCGGAGGCGGTGGGAGAACCGTAACTCCCTCGTTTAACATTCTACAGAGACCCAACAGTAACTAACCAATGAGACACAAGACCTTCCGGAAGAACAGGGCAAGACGAGGAAACAATGCCTTGATACCTAGATCAGCACCCTTCCCGACCCCTTGGCTCTAGGTGGGTGGCCGTCTGCCTCGACCAGTTGGGGTGAGAGAGAGCGAGAGAGAGACAGACAGACAGACAGGTAAACAGCAGCTATGTAGAAAGTCACACAACTCTTTGGCGACTACTTTTCCAGAATCTTAGAGAGGAAGGGGAGGTTAGAAATCAGTCTATAGGTAATGATTCAGATTTTTCTTACAAACCTTCCACTTTAATCTAGAGTTTTGTATTATTCATTATTCAGATGCTAGATCAGCGGCTCACTGGGAAGAGATCAAAGGACAGATAACAGACTCACTCATCCTCCCTCCTTTTTTGTTTCTGTGCAATTTCAGTGTAATTTCTTAACTATCTCTTATCGCCTGCTCATCATTTTATCTTCTTTCAGTGGTTAGATAGCGATCTTATGTGCGACTGAGAAGTTTCCTCTGACTGAATATGAACAAAACACAAACACTCCCTCAAGTGTTCGGATTTAATAATTAGTTTTTTACTCAAAAATAATCAAAATGTGTAGAAAAAAAAAATCCTGCACACTGTCGATTACTTGTTCTCACTTTATATACTTTTCCATCCTCAGACTCATTCAGTAGAATTCATACAGACATATACAGGACACACACTATAATTTAATATTAATGAACATGATTGATTAACACCTCCAGCACCCACAGCACAGCCCCCATCTCCACCCACAATCCCACCTGCATCAATAATGAAGCTGTTGAGATGGTGGAGTGCTTCAAATATCAAATAAACTGAGCTTTGAACAACTCACCACAGACTGTTCCCCCTGTTTCTTTAACGTGCCTGCCTCCAATAGGAACCAAACTCATACGCATCACAAACAGCGCCTCCAAAATTATTGGTCTCCCTTGCCCTTGACCTCTCCGACCTCAACTCGCCATCACACGCAGAGCACACATCATACACATCACTGGCCTGCAAACGAGCACGCTGTGCCAGACGTTTTGTCCCTTCTGTCACAGCATTACTCAACAAAAATCCCTAGTAGCCGATATGTGTAAATACCTGTGTTGTGTTTAGATGTCTATCCTGTGGTAATGTTCTGTGTATATGTGTATACGTGCAGACTGTGGCAACAAATATCCTAAAAAGGATAATAAAGAATCTATAATTGTTCCCGAAGGTGTTCAGTTGGGTTGAGTTCAGCGCTTTGTGAAGGCCGATTCTTCCACGTCTTAATGGACCTCGCTTTGTGCATAGGGGGCCGAGTCCCTCCCCAAACTGTTGAGCTGGGCGCACAGGATCTCTCAGCTACTGCTGCCGTGCAACAGGCGTAAATGTGCACATCTCTCTTGTTTTAAAGCTGCACACACTGTTTGGTTTCTCCTGCTGTCTGCTGCTGCAGGTGTTTAATTAAGTCAAAGGACTGAATGTGACGCACAATCAGCTGTGGGCAGTTGGTTTGTGGTGCAAACTGTGGTATTTGTCTGTGTCAGCTCTCATTTAAAGTTAAATACCTTCCAAAAATAAAAAACAATACAGAAGAAAAGGGACTTATCTCTGTATGTATATACTAACGTGGAAAGGATCTTATCTAAAAACTATTAGCAAGTCATAGTCGCCTACTTATAGTTTTTATATAGTGGAGGTGTGAGATTATGGCAGGAAACGTTATTTAATTATCATATCAAAGTGACATTTCCTGCAATATAGAGCCTTCAATTGTGATCAATAAAGCTGCTCTTTTCCTATAAAGCTCAGCATGGAGGCTCAATATGCTAAACTTCACTCACTTTCAACAATCGCCTATATTCCCCCCGAAAGCCACGGTGTAGTTCTCTCGCTGAGGGAACTTTCTGGTGTGCAAGAACTTTGTAATGATAAAATTATTAAACACATTAAAGCTCAGTATGTCGTTAGTTAAAGGAGTTCATGAGTTTTATCCACTATAGAGGCTCTATGGTCGGTCGGTCCATATTTAGGCCCCAAATATCTGTCTCAGCTTTCCAGTCATTTCCAATTCATGCAATTCTAGTAGTTTATTGACCCCATAGTAGGCAGAAATATTCAAATAACATTCATACCACATGCAAAAAACTGCGAGGAATTAGAATAAAGTGGGCAAGTCTGCAAAGGGGAGACTTGTAGGTACCCATATAATGCATTTTCATTCAGATATCTAGAGGTCAGAGGTCAAGTCATCCCTTTGAAAATAGCTATGCCAGTCTTTACATCGCTAGGATTAAGCATAACTTCAGAGCGGTATTTAGCCCTCTTCCTGACTTGCTATGACATGGTTGGTAATGATGGCTGCGTTAGGTCATCTAGTTTAATATGATATCAGTATCTTCACTCCAGTTTTAAATTTTGGGCCCATTACAGCCTCTGAAGGTCAGTGTGGAGTAGAAGAGGGAGGGATAATATGGTGGACAATCAGATCGGACCTGGATGGATTTCCAAAAGATTTCTACACACATTGAAGTTCCCCTCAGGATGAATTTTAATAACTTCTGTGACTTTCCATCTGGCGCCATCATCAGGTCTACATTATAATGTGTCCAATAGTTCAGTTTAGAGCTGAAACTCCTAATCCCATCAGCCTCAGCTGCAGACTGTGTTTACAGAGCGACTTTTTAGTCTTCCGACCACTCGAAGCACCTCTACTCTACATGCCACATTCACCCTTTCACACACATACACACAGCGATGGCTGTGCAAAGCCCATTGAACAGAAACCAACTCATTCATTCACATTCACACACTGATTCACAGCATTTTGGGGTTTAGTATCTTGTAAGTATCTTAAATTCGACACGCAATGAGAGGAGCTGGGAATCGAACCAACAACCTTCCGATTAATGGACGAGCCGCACTCCCCCCACAGCCGCATGCTAACAACGCTAATCTAAGCTGTGAACATGGTAAACAATTTACCTGCTAAACAGCAGCATGTTAGCATTGCAGGCATGTTAGCATGCTGGCGTTAGCATCTAGCTAACTGTGCCAAAGTCTCACAGAGCTGCTAGCTGCAGACTGAACCTCTGTTTCCTTTTCCTGCAAACACAAACTATAAGTATCAATCATATCATAAAACTAAACTGATCTGAAGCTATGTAAATGTTTGGCGATGTGTCCACGATGCCTCTCTGCAGCCTGTTTGCAGCGGCATCAGTACAGAGCAGTCGGCGCCGAGCATTATCTGTCATTTATAGACATGCAAAAAAAACTTGTTTCCTTTTCTTCTGCAGTAGCATCTGCAACCTGCTGACTCACACTGAAACCCCACACACATTCAGACCACAGAAAGAGAGGTGGGGGTGAAAGTTGACTCCCAGTGTCTCTCTGTGTGTCTGCTTGACTTCCATCGCTGTCCTGCTGAAGTGCCCTTTACCACTACAGCAGTCCACCCCCACAATGCCCCCACTCGACACCCAGACGACAGCAGAAACATGTGCTTACAGACCAGACAGAGAACCAGTATCTGCTCATCTGAGTTCTTACTTACCACCTCCAGCCTGTTATTGATCTATCATGTGATTGTTTATTCTTTTGCAGCTTTAAAATATTTGGAGGAGTAAAACGTGGCTATAATTAGAGCAGTTTTTAAAGGATAAAAGTTTATTATTACAACTCTTTTTCTGAGCAAAACTCATAAAAAGATCCTTACTAACGAGTATTGTGTGTCTCTAAAGCTGATATATCTTATTCCTCTGCGCTGTAGAGCTGCATTGTTGTCCAAAAACACATCAAATGAGCCACAGTTGCACGGGGTCACATATTCCTTCATTACCACAAACAAACACACAGTTTTACTCAGTCTTGCATTCACCATCCTGCTGCCTCAAATAACGCTTGAAAAATGAGACTCCACCCTGTCACAAATAAAGACACAAAATACATATTTTTCTTAAAATGAAACTAATATATGTTTTGTTTTGTTCAGTTGTTAAAGTCCCTCTAAAGGCTGTTTATTGACCACACAAACACACAGCTCTGCTCTCCAACTGCCTGTGGGGGAAGCACAGCTCGAGTTCTTAGAAGTCTCACATACAGGGTTGCATTGTGGGTAAGGGCTGCAGTTACAGTAAAAGACGACTACCTGCCATTTACCAGAAGTGATGTCACCCGGAAGTGACATCACTGCTGTGGGTTAGAGGGGAGGGCGGGGGTCTGAGTTTGTGTAGCTGCAGAAAATACCCCGACCCGCCTGTGTGCATGCAGAGGATCATATCATAATAAATCATCAATTTATTTCTCATTTTGTGACTGTGGAAGTTACTCAGTAACTCAAGTGCTTTAAGCTTTACTTAAAGAGGTAGTGCACACTTAAAGATGCGTTTTGAGCTGTAAACTAAATGAGATGACTGTACAATATTGACATTCTTACCAAATATATATAAATCAGTATTACATTGGTGGAAAATGTCTCAACAAACACATCATCTATCTTTTTAAATCAGCCTGAACGTTGTAAGATGAATGCTGAGATAGAGTCGACTGTTTGGGACGACTTTAGTCATCACATTTATATAAAAATAACAGAGGAGGACGGGTCCACCCCCCACAGCCTCCACTGTGAGTGGGAGTCTGTGAAAATCCAAATGTATATATCATTCACAGGAGTTTATGCTAGTTGTTGCTAACCCTCTTCTTTTTCTATGTTGGCGTAGTGGGTTGGACTTTGTGCTTCAGACGGCTGCAGAACACCACCTGACTGCAACCTTCATCCCACAGAAACAAACACATACCACCTGACACACCCTTTAGCTTAGCTATATTAGCTTAGCTACAAACAGGCAGCACACAGAAACGTTTACAGCGTGAATGTGCTTCTAGTGACTATCCAGTGTTTTTTTTTCTCTACTATCATCTCACAACCCTTCAGATTTATCTTGTGACCACTTGGAGGGGCAGTCGGCATTTGTTTTACCCACTTCTGTATCCCCTTTGATGTAGGGGATGTAGGTGGTGTGCAGGCAGATTTCTTTCCTAGGATGGGGAAGGCATGGCACAGTTGAATGGATGAAGGAATCAGGAATACGTCTCTGAAAATGCACAATTAGGTAGTTTTCTCACCCGTCTGTGAGTCAGTATTCATGCAAAGTCTTCCCCTCTTTCTGTGGCTAATGTTAGTTTCATAATGTTCATTACTGCCTTACATCAGAGGGTAACTGACAATGTGCAGGCCACTACACTACAGGCCCATTTTTGGGTGAGCTAAATATGGAAAAGTTGTCTTAACATGTCACTGTTTATAACACAGGATGTTTATTCTTTACTGGACGGCAGCCTAAAAAAAGAATTCAGGGCATAAATTAAGAGTACGACGTAAGTTCACTGTAGATAAAGTACACAGACAAAGAGGTTCATTATTGACCTTGGAAATAGTTGTCTGTACTGCAAGTGGATCTTATGCTACAATTGTTCTTTTGTTAAAGGAGCTGACTTTGCAGCCCTGCATCCAAACAGTCCAAAACAACTTGTGGAGTTCCCCAAGGCTCCATCATTGAGCCTCTTTTATTTTAACAGTTCTGTGAATCTAAAAAGAAACCAGTCCCTCCAGGTGGTTGCAAAGTTGCAACCTCAACAATTAACGCAACATTCAACCAATCACTGTGAATTCTATTGCAAGCTTACAATCACTGTATTTTCCCATCAGTTTCACCAATCGTAGCAAAACATTAAGCCATAAAAACTACTAAAGATTTAATTCTTAATGGGACACAAGTTGCCTTTGATTTTTAATAAATAATCTGTTTCTCCTGCAATTTTCATGCAAAAAAATTAAATGTTTTAGACAAGCTGCAGTGAAATCAGCCATTTTAGGCAACAACAATCCCCCAAAAAACAAACAAAAACAAGCCTGTGAAATCTCAAGGTCCATGTAGTTTTATGGAACTCTTGTGAGCTCAGAAAAAATGTAATTTCAACATCTACAAATTTCACCACAAACTGCAGCTGAAGATCATGTGATATAATCTTGTGGTTCCTTTGGTAGAACCCTTGAGGTGAGATTGTTTTTCCTTCAGCTAAATACAGACAAAGCTGAAACATTATCTCGGTGCAATTATCTTCTCCAAAATCTTAGAGCCAAACTTTGTGCATCTTATCATCCAAAAAAAACCCAGTAAGAATCAGAAAATTAATGTTCATTCTGTTTTATTCAGCCAATCAATAAATACACAATAAATTATCAACAGCAGTAAGATTCACTATTAAATACACACCTTAAATACAAAAATAAATACATAGCAAATTAAAACATGTTAGGAAAATACAAAAATCCCTGAGTATCGTACTTCTACTACACATTAATTCAATAGTTAAAAAAAGTACGTCAGCATTAAACTATGGTCTATTTTGTACTGTAAACATCATCATTATCATGTATTCTTTTAATCAGTGCAATGGAGATGTTGGTAGAGAGACAGTCCTGTTGCTACCACTGAATAAAAAACATAACAGCTTACAAACTGCGATTCCCAGAAAGTTCTGCAATCAGAGAGCTCAAAGTCTAAATTTCTTGTTTTGTAAATGTGGTTTCTCATGTGAAAACTGTCATTTCCTTTGTAATAAACAGCTTTTACATGTTTTTAATCCATAAAAAAAGGTGAAATATTGTAAATATCACAGGTGATTTGTCAACCAATCAGGACTCTCCTGTCAATCTGGCACCGCCCACCTCTCCACCATCATCTAATCAAGAGTTTCACTCCAAAAATATTCTAAATTATACCTTTTAGGAGTTTTCCTCCTTTATTATTTTCTTATTTTTGAGGAATACTGCAATAAAATAAGATACTTTGAATCAAATTTACCATAAAAGTCATTAAATTAACAACTGTCTCGTGCAGCTTTTAAATAGGTAAATGATAAAGAAATCAAGTATTTCCAGGTGACACTGGTCGATATTGTGATTGATGAAGTGAGTAAAACTTCATGTTGAATACTGTTAGTTATCAGCTCTCTGCATCCTGCAGCGACAAACATTTGACAGGATCAAAATGCTGCGCTGTATTCAAGTATCGTAACACCGAACTTCCTTAAAAATATTACACACATTTTACAAAATCACCATTTCTACTAGGCTTAGGCTGCTGGTCGTTACAATAAATAATCTATGAAATAATCTCTTTAACAAACTCTAAATTTAAATACATTTTACTTAAATTTGCACACATTTTTTGCATTTTAGTTTTGTTGCTGTCGTTGTGCCTGTTTGTGTTTTAGCCACTCAGTTGAGACTTGAGCCGCCGCGTCTGTCGCCGCCGCCGCCGCCTCCTCTGCATCTCATCAGACAGCGAGCTCGCCTCCTCGTACAGCCATGGCAGCTCCCACAGGGCTTTGCTCTGGACGACGCGTTTATCCATCTAGAGGAGGGGAAGAGACGTTACATTAAAGCATAACACATAAAACCCTTTGTAAACCTTCCAAATAGAGCTTATCGAGGGTTTTATAGAGCAGCATTTTATATGACTTACTATTTCTCTACCTACTTAAGCGTACATAAACTCCTATAACCTTTGTGAAACAGCGCAGGAAGTTTCGAAAAAAGATTAACAAAATCAGGTGGGCAAAAAGGCTTTAAGCCCTGCATAAGCTGTAGCTAGCTCCAATACTACCCTACGCAGGTACCCCAAAAGTCCTACATAAACCTTTCATTAGGGCTTCTTAAAGCTTTATTCCATAAACCTTCAAAAAGTCCTACCTCAAGTCCAACATAACCCTCCAAAACCTTTCCAGAAGACCTTCTGGAAACCCTACATAATGCTGCATTTAGTCCTACACAAGTCCTACTTTTCATTCTACATAAATCTTTATTAGTCCTACATAAACCCCTCGTAAGCGTTTCTTTAAGCCATCCTAAACCTGCTAATAACCCTACTTTCTGGCCTACATGAGCTTTCCCTAAGCACTCTGCAACCTTTCCAAACACCTTACTTGAAGCCCCACACAAAGCTGTTTTAAACCCTACGTTTAGCCCTAAATAAACCCTTTATAAGCACTAAATAAACCCTTTATAAACCAACAATACTCTTTATTACTCTAAAGGACCTTAATTCACTTTGGTCAACCTTTGTCGACTCGTCTGAAAGGGCCTTAAGCCCAACATAAAACCCTCCATAAGCCTCAAACAGTATCACTTCTATCCGGATCAAAAAGCCGAAAGTCACATCCAAATTGATGATGAGTCTGTGTTTCTCTACCTGGATGTGTCGGAGAGCCTGCAGTTCCTTCAGAAGCATCTCCTGCTCACGGTAGCGGTGTTGTAGCGCCCGGATCTTGGTCAGGATATATTCCAGCCCCGTCCTGATATCTCCACCCGCATCAGCGGCGGCGGTGACAGAGGAGGCGGGACCGTCGTTGCTGCCGGTGGTCTGGGGACTCGGCGTGGGCAGCTGCTTCAACATCTCGCCGATCAGCTTTTCGTACGTCTCCAAAACGCCGCCCATAAACAGCCTCTTCACCTGAGAGAGAAACACACAAATACTATACTTTATTTCTAGTTTACGGATATATAACACTGATACACATAATACTGATTTTTAGAGAAATAAATTATACTATTAAAGCAGAAATTTGTACTGGTTTGACGAATTTGCACCTCCCTGGAAAAGTTAAAAAACCTTCTTACATGGTGGAAAAAATCTCTGTGGTTTGCCCACACAGGAGTTAAGTCTAAGAGTAGAGTAGGCCTAAAAGGGGAATGCCACTGTTTGATTGTGAAACATGAATGTCATAGTCCAACTTTAAACACTGAAACTCATTTGGTTGCAAGAACTCAAAGAGGTCAGAGGTCAGGAGAGTCTATTGTAGACATCGATTGTCACTCAGCAGGTTAATTGTTGCCGAGCTGTTTCACCTCAGATGAGTCACATGGGGACGCTAGACTGGAACAAATTCAAAGATCATGACTTGTAACACCTGTGTTGTCGTGGTGAGGAAAAAAACAAACTGGGAAAACCCAGAGGGGTGTGTGGCCTTTAGATCTATGCTAAAAAACAACTTTCTGTTCAACAACGTGTTCCCTGTGTGCCACCATGAACACCTAAACTTGATCAACATTCATCCTGACATTAAAATCTGACATTTTCTCATTGGTGAAATGTTTCCGGTATGTCGGATTCAAGGCCACACTGATACAGGTTCAAATAATGGACCAAAGTGGATCTAAGTGCTGCAAACTGGCAAAAAAATCTGAATTTTGTTGGTTTCTAAGTTGCCAAAACACAGCCGACCCTCAACCGCATACCAGAGAGGATTTTACTTTATATTTTCCTTTGAACGAGAACACAACATGTAGTCACACGAACCTAAAATCTTCAAACATAAACCTGAAACCGAATCAGTCCCATTCAGCACAGCATTCGAGCTAGTTAGTTTAAAACTTGATCTTATCTCACCTAGACAATATTTTGTTAATTACACAAGACTTCACAATAAACAGCAAACAACCAACTGAAGCACGCAACGTAGTAAAGATTCTTCGGGTTGGTGTTCAGTGTCTGTGTCGGTGCTCTGTACTCGAAAACCAACCATTAGAAATCTTCACATGATTGTTGGTGAAGAGTGAAAGTTTGATTTAGAGCCTGAGAATAGTTGCACAAAGGTTGCACAATGCAGAGCCAGCATGAAAAACAAACCGCACAAACCTCAACACAAACTCCAGCATGATAAAGAAACTGTTCAGTGTCAGACAGAAACCGGAGGAAAACACCAGTCGGCTGCTGACTCAGTGGTTAGCTGAAGATCAACAGGAGAACATGGAGAGTGGTCCACTGTATCTAGTGCACACTATTCCCTCCATTACTGTGCAACTTACTGCACTCTGAAGCTCTTTAACAACATTAAAACACCCTGAAAATCACCTTAATGCACCTTCATGTGCCAGGCTTTAGACAATCAGATGCTTTTTGCCCTCATCTCATCATACTGGGGGAAATAATCTTCTTCTTGAGAGACAATATCAGTACCAATCGCATTGAGCATGGAGCTGGAGTGAAGAGGGAATGAGCTTAGCTTAGCATAAAGACTGGGAACAGGGGGAAACAGGTAGCTCGGCTCTCTCCAAAGTTAAAATACACCTTTAAAACTCACTAATTAACACGTTGCATCTTGTTTTTTTTATTTGTGCACAAACAGAAATGTAAAAATGACATTAGACCAAATAAAAAGTAGTATTTCTTCTTTTATGTTTATATGGAGTCTAATATTCCAGTTTAAGACCTTTAAACCTTTGTATGTACCATGTGAACGATATATTACACTCTGGCTGCGCATCTTCACTCCATCTTGACCTGAATGCGTGGGGACGAACGTTTCTCCACTTCCAAAAAATGGCGGCTTCCGAGCTGAAACTCTTAAAGAACTGAACATACACGTCCAATTTAAGAAAGTGCACCCAGTTTGGTACCATTAGCCGGAGATGGGCGGATGGATACATCATTACTGGTTCCCCGTGAAGTCACAAATATTTCTGTTTCTGTACAAATTAGTGTTAATTAGTCGTCTGTAAAGACGTTGGTAGGCGGATTTCTTCACTTAAGATAGAGCCAGGCTAGCTGTTTTCCACCTGCATCCACTCTTTAAGCTAAGCTAACCGCTTCCTGACTCCTGTATTCAGTCGTCCTGGAGAAAGATAATTGCTTGTTGAGTTGCTTGTTGTGTTTATTATTTACCTCCATTTTGCCAGCCAGTGCTTTCCTGGAGAAGACGGGTTTCCCATCAAATCTATCGACGTTTCTAATCTTCTGCAAAAACAAAAAAAGACAAAAACATTTTTAGAACATGTCTTTCCACCTTTACAACACCAGATCAGTAATATATCATCATAAACTAAATAAAATCATTAATGATTTTAAACACTCTGATTATTGTTGATTTATAAACACAATAATCAAAGAGGTTGTAACAGAGATTATTGTTCTTATTGGTGCATTCAAAGACTCTCTGACATCTGATATATCACAGATATTTAGACTTTTACAATCTTGCTGATGTGTTTGAGGACACTCTGACATTTGAGATGTCTTTTTGTTGCAAAGCCTTTCACTGACAAGTAACTGCAGGTTGCTTTCTGCATCTGTCTCTTAGAAGTCTGAGTGTCATTGAATGAACCCCGTTCAAAAACCTGCGTTACTGTATGATGAGTGTGATATAAGTTACACAAAGTTAAGTCTAACTGATAATATTTGTAGTTAATTGACTAAAACATGACAAAAAACAACAGCAGGATATTCCTTTAAACACACATACAGTGAATGCAACATGAAACAAACTCTCTATGTGTATTTGTGCATGTGCGTGTGCATGTGTGTGTGTTTGTGGTGAGAGCATAAGTGTGTGAAAGAGACAGGAGGAAACAGAAAAGGCTTGTATCGTTATTTGAAGTACTGCACTACAAAGTACCGATACTCGGGCAGTGCTCTGGATACTCACATAGTGCTGCAGGAGGTTCTGGATGGTCTTGTTCATCTCCACATTGATGTGAGAGCTCCTGACCTGACACACAGACAGCCAGAGAAACAGACAGACCACTGCCCTCGCCATGGCAACCATTGTTATATCACCACTTGTAGTAGTTTAAGCTGTAGTCGGTTCGATTCCCTGGTGCTCCGGTGTGACCTGCTTGGGTTTTGGTCCTGTGAGAGAGCGAGCAGCGGAGCGCTTGGATGGAGAGACAGGCCGAAAACTAGGGAAAAAAAGACCCGTCTGACTGACAGCGGTGTGTCTTCTGCCGTTGATGAAGTTGTCTCAAACTGTTTGAGCTTTTTATTCATAAGTCGTGAGAGAGAGAGAGACGTAGACACACACAGGAGAGAGAGAGAGAGAGAGAGAAAGAGAGCTGAAGCGATGATCTAGGTGTGAAAACTGTGGTTGTGCTGTTTCCTTTAAATCACCAAACTTCATAGAAGTGGGTGAGGGGTCTCCCACTCATGCAAAAAATTGTCACTTTGCTGCAGAAAATGCACGTCACCCAAGTGGGTTTCACGTTGCCGGATGGGTTAACTGGTCCATCCTGGGAGTGGGCGCTGGAAGAGGGCCCTGTTGCATGCATCTCAATGGCGGTGCCAGTAGGAAGTCACTGGAAGGCTGCAGCCTGTGTCGGAAAGCATTTGATCCAGCAGAAACGTAACGGAAACCATTACAAGAACAAACCATATGACGCTCCAAAAGTTTCAGGGGAGCCCAAAATTCTTCCCTCGGAAGACCAAAACCCTAATGGCAAACACCAACGGATTAACTAATGCATACTGGTGCCAAATGGCCTTAATTGACTGACTTCCTGTGCAAACAAGCTCGTATTATAAAAAATTACTACATAGCTTTTTTACTCCAAAGAACATAATTATATATATTCCTTCTGCTAGAAACAAAATAACTGAACCTTCTGGTGGCCCAACAACACGGAAGCACACTATTACTATACATGTATGATGAGGAAAATTAGGTTTGATTGGTCTAAAGCCTAAAGAAATTTGGTGGCAACAGACTTTCTGTGTGTGTGAGGTATTTACAGGTATTTGAGAGTTAGGAGTTAATATAAAAAAAAGGTAAATCTGAGGTTTAATAGATGCAAAAAGACACATTTTATCCATCTGTTTGAAGGGCATTAAAAACCCATTCAAACTAATGGATAATGGCCCATTGAAGGAAAGGTTTCCCCCGCTGTCGGACTAATAAGATATGATATAAATATAGAATATATAGATAGAAACCTGTTGCATGTCAATAATAACAATCCCTCCATTCCCTTATTCGGCTTATTCGAGAGCCTTTTTGTACCGTTTTAGTTCAATGTGCCAAATATAGTATGATAGGAATAACTCATGGTTTGACCGATTTCCAAAATGTCCTTAGATTTGTGCTTTGGTAAGATCAGACAACACTTCCATTAAAGTAAATTCAGAATGTCAGTTGCAAGCACAAGGGGGTTAAAGAACTATTGAGGCCATTAGAGACCACTGAAACACCATCAGCCCACTGGTTCCTGCAGTTTATGCAAGAGGAAATAGTTCATTTGTTCATCAGCAAAGGCAGAATGAACATAATGGAAACTGTTATAAAACCTGAGCAATCTAACTAAATACCAGACTGTAAAAAAAATATTCCATTACACTGTAAATGTTACTTCAGTAAAAGTATAATCAGTAAAAATGTAGTTAAAGTGTTAAACTGTACTATTAAATATGATATTATTAGATTAATCTGACTCGTGCATGTAGTCGGTTGAGGTGGAGCTCTTTTTGTATCAGACTGCAACTCATTATTATCTTTTCCATTAATCCATTGATTGAATGACATCTCCACATTTCTTGTTTTATCCAACCAACAGTCCCAACCTCAAAATTATTACAAATACATTCAAATTATTGAAAGAGAAAGCAGCAAATCTTCACGTTTGAGAAGCTGGAACCATAAATTGTTCTGTCAATTTGTACTAAAATGTACAAATCATCATATTTTATAAACTCTTCATATGTTTTTTAATCAAAAATGTTAATTTGTAAAGTAACTAAAGCTGTCGAATAACTGTATTGGGCCTGGGAGGTTCTACTGGAACACTTTTCATAATCAGAGCTGCACTTTCCAGTATTTTGATTTAAACAACGGTGTGAAATATCATGTGTGTGAAATATCAACAATAAAAAAGATAATTTTCTGTAGTGTCGAACATGCAGATAATGTTCAGCTCAGCAGCTTTCTGGAGTTTCAGCTCCTAGTTTTCATTTTACATTTTCCCGGACATTTACTGTTTCTGATTCTAGTCGGCCTTCTGCAGTAACTTCCTCCTTCAAAATTAAACAGAAATCCATCTAGAACGGGGATCGGGATCGTATGCATGGCTGCCTATTTAATCAATAACTCACGTGTTGGAAAAGACTTGTTGGACTGAAGGTTCAACATGACATTCATTTTCTATAGAGGCCTGGTTCCTGGAGTTGCTGATGAGGAGGCGGCAGCACCTCCTAAAATCTGACATATTGAAACCATTCATTCATAAAAATCGTGTGTTTTTGTTGTTTAAAACAGCTGTAAATTATCCCGTCCATTCAAATTAATGCAAAAAGCCCCATAAATGTTATGCATTTAATATGATGTAATTGATTTGATGTTATAATTCATGCAACTGTGCCCCTATTATCTTTACATTCATGTTGAGAGTAACAGAGGACGCCCTTTAATTCTGCCAGCTCATGCTAGATTCCCCGTCTATGCGTGAGGTGTGTTATGCCTCATTGAACTTAGAGGAAACAGACCAAATATGAGGCTTTTTCTTGTCAGCTACACACACCTATACGCACAGAGTGACATAATTGTCTGGAAACAAATTGAAATGAACTCCCGGAGCGGCTGCGATACTGTTAATATCAGCGCAACGTATACAGAGGTGTGAAAATACCTGCGAGCTGCATCAAAGGAAACAAGAAAAGAAAGTGAAACCAGAAGAGAGTCTGTCCTTCAGAGACAGTGTTTTATTGTAAATAGGAAGGAGATTAATGGGATCTGACCAGGACCTTCGCTTTCAACACTTTTACATCAGATTAATATTTAAAGTTGCATTTTACAACAGCTGATCAATAATCCAAAACGTGTTAATTAAAGTAATAACTTTAATGCACTTGAATGTGCACAGTGACCTTAAATCATTACAAAAATGTATTTTAAATCAATTCGATTAGCTGTTTACGATCAGTTAATGTAATAATTTGCTTAATAAATAATTCAATTTAAGTGGTAACATTTGTATGAAGCATTTAAGTTGCTTTATGAATTGTGCTTAAAGTTATTTTTTCATGCTTAAACTGTTTGAGTTGAACTAACTCAGGGGTGGCCAACCAGTCAGAGAAGCGAGAGAGAATGGAAACAAAAGAGAAAGATGAAACAGTAGACGAACGAAAATAACTGCAAAATGACAAAGGACGTTCTATACAAGATGGGCACAGTATTTTATATTTTGTTCAGTCAAATTTATGTCAATTATCATGTTTTGTGTGTGAGAATTTAAGGAGTAAATATGGATGAGAAGTAAGTGGTGTGTGTGGTGTGTGTGTGTGTGTGTGCTGGTGTGTGTGGGTGGTGTGTGTGATAGAGAGAGGGAAGGGATGGGGGGATGTTATGTGTGGCAGCAGTGTTGTATGGATCGGGTGGATTAATTTGAAGTAAAACAGTAAAGCAACACCTCTCGTGGCTCTTAAGGGGCTCA
>NW_023339652.1:1896018-1899433 GCF_004916995.1 Morone saxatilis | reverse complement strand
AGTCAATGTATGACAGCTTCTGAAACCACAACTTTTTAAGCTACTTGTACTTTCCTTGAATATTTCCACTTTATGGTACTTTATACTTTCACTCCTCCACATCTCAGATGTGATATTGTACTGAGCATAAAATGGAAGTACTCGAGTAAAGGAGAAGTACCTCAAAACTGTCCGAGCTCTGTACTTTCCACCACTGCTTGCAGCACAGTCTTAACTTTGAGTACGAGGAATTTGTTTTTTCTGCTTTTAAAATTAGTTTATGAGTTACTAAGTAGTAAACTGTTTGAGGAAACAGTTTAACATTTATTAACTCCAATAATCTGAGCATGAAAATGATTTGAGAATGAGTAACTAATTTATTGTTAAAAGTAAATTAAGTTAATTGTACTTAAAACTATTAAGTAAGTTGCAATCATATGCAGCATTTCTCCAAACTTATTTAAAATGTGTTCACAGAATTTATAAAGAATAAAGTAACTTAAATGCATCTTCTTTATAAAAATGTTTTCTTCTTACATTTTTTATAATGATATAAAGTCGACTTAAAGAAAATCATTGGAACAAACTGGAAGAAATGAGTGACTCAAATCTTTTGGAGGGGTTAAATGATGTAATCTCTTATTAATATGTGCTGTAAGGATTGTGTAACACGGACATACAGAGCGACTTCCTTTTCCTGTTTTCGGTCTGGAATTACTGTCGTGTCATTCCTGTGACATCACTCTGACATCACCGTGATCCCCGGCTCCTGCACCAATCGCACAGTGGGATTTCCCCTCACCCTCGTGAGGTAGTAAAACGATGCAGGGAAACACTCACAGGATGGATCAGTGGTTACAACTCTGGTTTGAGAGTAATGAGTCAGAGCCCCCGAACCCCGGACTCGTCTACATCCACCTCCTCGTTAACCACCAATTAATTAATAAATAAATAAATTAATTAATTAATTAATTCACTTCTGATTGATCAGCAGTTTTCAGTCTGGCTGCAAACTTTAGATTTATCTTCCTATGTGTCTGTGTGATTAAAATCTTTGGAATCTGATCTGATACAAAATCTATTTTATTAACAATTAAATGAGTTGAATGTTGAATTAAATGGTTGTTTTGTCATTTTTTAAAATAAAATCTCAATGTGTTTTCCAGATAAACTAATAGAAAAGAGAAGTTTTATACATTTTAACTCATTTTGCAATATTTAGTTAACCTGGTATAATCCAGTTTTCCCCTTTTAAAGCTCCAGTGTGAAACATTGAAGATGATCTATTGTCATAAACATATAATATTTATAGGTATGTTTTCATTAGTGTTTAATTACCAGAATATAATAATCATTGTGTTTTTGTTAAATTAAGTTCAATATTTCACAACCTTTTTTCTTAAGAGACCCATTTTCTATCAGTGAGTAAACTAAGCGACGTATTTTATGGATATTTAATATTAAATTTGATCCTTAACAGTAACAGTTTATGTAAAACGAGCGATTTGGATGAATTTTGAGCAGATTATTTCCTGTAAATATGACATCAGAGGTGAGTTTTATTAGGTTTTTATGAACCTTTTTAATACAATTATATGTCTGTATTCTAAGCCAACAATTTAATCTAGTTTTCTTCACGGAATTTGCTGAAAGGCTGAGATATTAGCCTATTGTGTATGTTTTTAAAGTTTTCTTACAAATCAAAAAAAAAATCAAGAAGGCGTTGCAACCTTCCTGTGACACTTTGGGGACTCTCAACTACAGTGGCCACAAAACACGTGAGAAACATGGCAGCCCCAGTAGAAGAGGACCAGCTCCCTCTGTAGATCCGTTTGTCTCCGAGGCTGTGAACCTGGTATCGTTTGTATCACTCCGGGTAGAAACTGTGTTACAAGAGAAAAGGTTTATGTTGCAACAATCCTCTGATACTTTAGTCCCACTGACTAATGAATGAATGACTAAAGGGGATCGACTAAGACTCCTCAACAGATTACGTGGTCCCCCAAATGTTTTCATCATCTGATCCTTTTGTTTCTATCTGCAGAGTGAGAGAGTCAGCGTTTGGTTTGGCCACTCAGGGTTACTGTAGAAACATGGTGTTCCAAAATGGCAGATTTCAGGTGATTATACACTAATAAGAACATACCTTTAAATATAATATACATTTCTGCCAATAGATCCTCCTCAATGTTACACACTGGACCTTTAATTCCACTAATGTAACTTAAAGGTTTGCTCTGTAATGAAGCTGTTTAATGTTTCCACTGTGTGTTTTATGAAATATTTGTGTTGTCTCATTCCCCTTTTTTGCAAAGATAAAAATAGTTGCCACTTAATTGTCTCAGCTGCTGTGAGATAAAAGCAATTAAAAAGTACAATATTTCCCATAAAGTGGCATGAAAACAAACTATTGAAGTATATAAGTACATCAAATTCGTACTTTAGTAAAGCACTTAGCAGTTAAATCTTTTCTTTATCTGTGTAGTGAACTGAACTGACCTGAATTGTATATAAACCACAGTTTGTATGTCTGGTGTCATGTGTGATGCGCAAAGGGGTTTCCCCTCGAAGAAAATCAGGGGACGGGACTTTTCTTAAAAAAAAAGGTCCAGGTTGCTCCAAAGTTGAGTAAAAAGTGAATCATCAGGGTGGCAGAAGATCGTGGACAGAGTTAGTTTTGGGAAAATCCAAACTCACACCTCAGTGACTGAATAGTTTGGGTGCCAATGACTTTCAGTATGACAATTCAGTGTTTTTTCGAAATCCTTTTTAAAGTCTAGGTGAACTGAAAAATGTCAGTTTAAGCCTTTAAGAACACATCCTCAGTTATATTTTACACATATTTAATAATGTATGCCAAAGAAAATCACAAAAACTTGATTTATTTGTATTTTTTTATATCATAATCTAATCATTTTTCACCCTGTAAAACTAAATGTGGCATGAACCAGCCGGTTCCTTTGCTTTATATTTATACTTTAGTCCGGGGGGAAAGCTCCCGAACGGAGTTTGATGTCGTTATTTTTTATCCGACTAAAGAAAAGACTCTTCCCAGTTTAAAAAGTTGTAATCTTTTATCAAAACTAATGCACATTCATGCACAGAGAAGTGGAAGAGAATCCAACGCATATCTCTCTTCTGATCTCCTACATGACAGCTGTGATGTGAGATATTATTTTTTAACTTAGATAATTGCATATTTTAAACGTGGGTTTACTTAAAACTCCTATTTTATTATCTATTTACTGTTCACATTTGAACTCTGAATAATTCAGTGTTGTTATGAGATTTGTCTTTATGAACCATTGATGAGGCTGAAAGGTCAATCCCTTCATCTCTCGACCCTTTCCCCAATCCATTCATCCCTCCTACAGTACACCACATCGGTTCACATTTATCCATCATTGTGCAATAAACCTTTCTAATTCCATACGTT
>NW_023339652.1:1888517-1895993 GCF_004916995.1 Morone saxatilis | reverse complement strand
ATTTGAATTGCCCTACCCAATCCAGGTACAATATCGGGACCAGATCCTGATGATTGCATGTGTATATAGATAGCTCAGTACGACACTCACATTGCACATACTAGGAAGAACAAAAGATGAAAGTGAGGAGATAAATCAGTGAAGAGCCGTCATAACTGTGATATAAACTGTTTGACTTGCTGGCTGCAGGATATTGGCTCCTAACTAAGATATAACGCAAATCAATACGTCTATATCTTATTTTACATATGCAAACTGGCAAGAGACTCTGAGAGCGCGAGAGGCCAGAATATCCGAATTAGATGAAACTGATATTTCTACCACAAAAGGAGAGCGGAGAAGAAGAAATGATGCAAGGGCTATAAGCAGTACCAGCGAGTTTAGGGCTGCTTCTCCAGTCATTATACAACACTGAAACAAGAGAATGCTAGGGAGGGCTGAAAACTAGTCAGTGGGATGTTCACAGAGCCTTAATGTTGCGCTGTTATCATGTGGGGGTCTCTCCAACAAAGCACATAACTAAAATTTGATGAAGCAGCATTCGGTGATTGATTTTGGTTAGTTTGTTGTCTTCTCACCAGACCTAATGAATGGCGATCGGGGCCTCCATCACACGTGTTTAGGATTCTTCATAAGCTCGTTCAATTGCGCGATCAGCTGTGGTATCTACCCGGGAGCCCGAATTATCCACAGAGGTTCTCCTCCTCGATCTCGGTTTCCAGAGACAAATTTTACTCCTAGATTACAGACCGGATGAAGGATTTTAGTAAATCGGACTCTGGATCATTAAGTTATGCAGAGGAAACAAGCTGAGGCTAGACGTTACAGCCCCAGCTCGGCTTGGCGGCCCGTCCGGGACCGTCCTTACTGTCTGCTCCACAAGCAGCCGTCCGAGACCCGAGCAGTGATTCTTTTAAAGGGGTGGACCTGCTCTTATTCAGCTCGCTGTCTTAGCGTTGCTCGCTTGGCTCTTCTGGCGGAGGAGGGCCCCCTCCTGGTGGGCTGACCCATCCTGCGGCGGGCCTCGCCGTAGAAACCTCCTGAACGCATGAACACTCGAAGGAATCCTAACCGGGAGAACTGACCTGGGGCCATGGTGGTGAAAGACAACAACTCCACATAATCCCATGCCTGGCTTCATCAAACTTTTGTTTATTGTTTTGTT
The DNA here is from genome assembly GCF_004916995.1 of Morone saxatilis. Taxonomy (NCBI): domain Eukaryota; kingdom Metazoa; phylum Chordata; class Actinopteri; family Moronidae; genus Morone; species Morone saxatilis. The sequence continues at coordinate 1,894,828 of NW_023339652.1, read as the reverse complement.
GGAGAGAGGCCGCCCCATAAAGCGCCAAAGGCTTTGACATCACTGACTGTTTTTCGGGCCTCCCAGCATTCACTGTTTTGCAGTGTTGTATAATATGAGAGCAGCCCAATAGGGTACTTTGGCCTTTGCATGCATCTTCCCCTCTCTTTTGGGTTAATTATCCAGGTGTTCTCTAATTCGACCTGGCAGGTAAATGGCAAACTCTAACCGTCTTTGTCCAGTTTGGCATAGCATAAAATAAGAAGACGTATTGATTTTATCTGTTTAGGAGCGGCCAATATCCCTGCAGCCAGCAAGGCACACGCAGTTTATTATCAGCAGTATGACTGCCTCTCACTGATTTATTCTCGAAACCTCCTTGATCTTACTGTTATGTGGGCAATTGTGAGTGTGATGAGTGCCCTACCAATGGCAATTTTCCCCATTGTGGGACAAATAAGGTTACTCTTATTCTTATTCTAATTCTTATTCTTTATTTCTTTTATTATTCTTATGGTGTCCTGTGATTGGAGGCGTTTAACGAGGGGAGTGCTGCACCTTCTCATCTTATCATGCCTTTCTGTTACCAACATCTCCCATCGATTTTCATGATTTGTCACCTGAGTTACAAATCGATAATGTCAATGTGATTTGAAACCTGTTGATCGATTTGTTTTGCAACAACGTGCGAAACTACGCGCAGGAAAGCAGTTTTTGTAATAACCATATTAACAAACTGAAAGCTTGGAGGTGCTGCTGTAATATTCTTCTGTTAGAAAACTGAAAGTATTTATTAATAAGTTAAAAAAGCAAAAGTAAGCTTTTAGTTTGATGCTGATTTATGCTTAATTATTGCAACAAACCAAGAGAAGTTTTAAAAACAACAAGCGGGAAAAATAAATTAAGCTGTTACATATTAATCGATGAAATCATAAAATTAATACCATTAAGATTATCAAAGGGAAATAAATATAAGCTCAGGTAAGTGATCGGATTGAGAATGACCAACAAGGTAAGCCCGCCTAAAATAACAACATAAATATGGAACTGTAAAGCTTTTGTCTGAACACTGGAACATGGTGGCCATCGGAAACCTCGCACATACTTATAAATTTTTTAAAAACAAACTACGAGAAAACATTATATAAAATAAACCAAAAAATAAGGCCCTAAAAAAATTCATGCTCGATGAGACGAGGATTAGTCACGGAAAACTAAGAAGGTTACCCCCGCCCCAGCACCTCTTTTAGTCCAGAGCTATTGATCATGCGAGGCGAATTCGTCATTCCGTGGGCTTTACATCTATTGTAGAACACAGAAGCGGCCGGTAGAGTCTCCGTTTAAAGGTTTTCTTATTCTTATTCTAATTCTTATTCTTATTATTCTTATTATTCTTATGGTGTCCTGTGATTGGACCGTTTAAAGGGGCTGCTGCACTTCTCTTTATCTCTTTCTGTTCACCAACATCCGTCATCATTTTCATAATTTGTCACCTGATTACAATCGAAATGTCAATGTGTTTGAAACCTGTTGATGATTTGTTTTGAAAACGTGCGAAACTGCGCAGAAAGCAGTTTTTGTAAAAACATATTAACCACTGAAAGCTGGAGGCTGCTGCTGTAATATTCTTCTGTTAGAAAACTGAAAGTATTGTTATTAAAAGGTTAAAAAAAGGCAAAAGTAAGCTTTTAGTTGATGCTGATTTATGCTTTTATTCAAACAAACAAGAGAAAGTTTTAAAACAACAACAGGAAAAATAAATTAATTTATATTAATCATAAATCATAAATATAATACATTAAATTATCAGGGAAATAAATATAACTCAGGTAAGTGATCGGATTGAGAAATGACAAAAGGTAACCCCCTAAATAACAACATAAATATGAACTGTAAAAGTTTGTCTGAACATGGAAGATGTCGCCATGGAAACCTCGCACAACTTATAAATTTTAAAAAAAACTACGAGAAAATTATAAAAATAAACCAAAAAAATAAGGACTAAATTATGCTAATGAGACGAGATTAGTCAGGAAACTAGAAGGTTCCCAGCACCTCTTTTAGTCAGAGCTATTGATCATCGAGGCGATTCGTCATTCAGTGGGCTTTACATCTATTGTAGAACACAGAAGCGGCCTGGTAGATCTCCTTGAACTCAGCCAGAGCTTTTTTCTGCACCATGGGGTCGTCCACCTGCAGAGAGACAGAGAGAGAGAGAGTTAATATCTGTTGATTTTCTGTTAAAATGGATTAAAAAGTCAGATGCAGATCTGCAGTAACATTACAGCCAAAAGCCAAAAGGAATTCCTCTACATCTTTTTGTTATTCAGATATAATTTATTCTGTAAACTCGTTCAATGAAACTTATTGTTGAGAGATTTTATGGTTTGTATGGGCGGATCTGAAAGGGTGACACCACTAAAACATGCAGTTTGGTGTCAAATGCAACACATTAATATAATATAATTTACTGTTTACACGTTATGAAAATGATTCTTTTGCACACAGATCTGCAATAACGCATCGATACCAACACCATTATCGGGTCCAATACTGGGCTCATGTGCTGCACCCAGTATCGCTTTATGTCTCGTTAGTTGAGTAGTTTGGAGATATTTTATGCAACTTTTACAATAACATTTAAAACAGAAAGTGAGAGACATCTCATTAAATAAAACATGTTTTTAAAGTCACTGTTAGAACTGTAAAATACTTGTATCGGTACTCGTATCAGTAAGTACCCAAATGTAAGCACCTGTGTTTGGTCTTATAAAAAGGGGGGTATCAGTGCATTCTTTTGCAAAAACAATGCATGTCGGTGGCACTTGAAAACATGATTGTGGACGATGATATTCAGAGCAAATGTGTTTTTCCGGTTTACAAGGTGACGGCAAGAGTGAAGTTTCCAAAAGATATCAATCTGGAACCCAGTTTCACCAGTTTTCGTGTTTTTTATTGTGTAAACGAAAGGCCAAAACACAACAAAATTTCACAATTTTATGCAAAAATTGTTGTTGTGTAAAGGAAATTGATTTCATGATCTGTTATGGCCACATTTTAGACAAAGTGAAAGTGAAAGATTTGGTTTTTAATGCTGTATTTAGATATTTCTATAAGGCTTTACTAATGTGCCACAATAATCTTCATTTGGGGGTTTTTCCAAGTAAAATATTGATTGATTGTTTGCATTTAAAATACATATAGAGCTTCAAAGCTGCCTCAGAAGTAAAACTAATTGTAAAGTTTTATTTTGTTGTAATTTGGAAGCATAATTGTCGTTGAACAACCGTCACTAGTGATCAAGTGTAGGTGTTTTTGTTTGACACCCAACCACTGAGCGTTACGTGACAATCTGAAAATGTTAACAGACGTGTGGGAACTCGAACAATGAAACAACGAGTAATCACTACACCTACTCAAAATACTGTACAAGAGCTTCTTCAGAAGAAAAACTACAAAAACAAAACAAAAAAAATCAGTCCAAAGTTTACCAACTCCCGCCTGACTTCAAACTCTCTGAGGTTTCATTTAATAACAATAAAGCTGACTGACACTGTTAATGCAATTAGACACTCACCTGTATGTTACTCAGCTTGCCCATCACATCCTCGTGTTCGTGGTTCAGGTGAGTCAGTTTTCTCTTCAGCGTCTGCATCTTTTGCTGGAGCTCCTTCAGTTCGTTCCTGATTTGGACCCTTTCAGAGACCGACAGCGGCTCCAGGAGACTCGGGGCCCCTTGCTGATCGTGGTGCTGCGGCAGGATATTGGAGAAGATGCGCATGTAGATGTCCAGAGTGGCGTTCATCACCTGTAGGTCTTTCCTCTGTGGAGGAAAGGAGGGAATGCCTGAGTCAGTACTGTAGGGGTTAAAGTGTAGGGTTTGAAGTAAAGTAATGATAAAGAAGTCTTTAGATTCGGTACAACATTGTATAAATCAAGTTAAAGTAAGTTTCAGATTGTAGGTAACTGAACACCACTTCTCTTTATTGGTCAAAAACAGCCTGGTTATTTTATACCTGAACCGTTTCTTAACTTTCTTTCTTTCTTTTGCAGAAGAAATAATTACAATATATTACAATATAACATTAAAACCCCAAATAAAACGAGTGAAAGGTTGTCTCGTCAGATTTGAAGTTCCTCAAGGCTCAATTCTGGGTCCTCTATTATTTTTCCCTCTTTGCAACCTTTTCTTCGTAAAACTGGATACTTTTTTCATTGCTGCTTGTCCAACTGTGAATTTACTTACTGCTGCTGTACTGAAGGGAAAACCACAAATCTCCAAAAAATTTCATAACCCATAAAGGAAGATTTAATCCCACAGTTTATCTGCAAACTCACAGAATTTCACGCTACATGTTTTTTGGATATTTTGTTTGAGTGATGATAAGCAGTAAGTAAGTAGAGATAGTGGAGACGATGTGTGAGTGAGTTTGTGTACCTGGCAGGACGTATTGATGCTCTTCATGACAGAACTGAAGAGCTCAGTGACCATCTCCGGCTCCTTCAGTTTCTAAAACACACAAAAACACATTAAGTTACTTTAATTTCTGCTCAAATGTCACCCAGCACAATATAAACACTCAGTCATACAGTTAATCTGCAGTATGGAAAACTGTCAAATATGGAAAGTGAATACTTGATTACGTATTCATGTGTCATATTTTTATACTTTCAGTTATTTTTATTCAGTATATTACTTGGACCACCTATTTATTTTATTACTTTATTCAAAATGTAGGTTCTTGTACCTACATTAAGCATTTATGCACAACAAAGTAAGGTATAAACAGTAAAAAAGCTTATCAATATTCAAATTAAGGTATTATATTGGCACAAAAAGACAAAGATTTGCCCCGCTGCATGGACTATTATTAATTATATTTACCATAAACCTCACTTTTATAACAAGAAATCTAAGTTTTTGCAGGATTAAATAAATGGTTACAGAAGACCAGAGAGGCCATGGTTGCAATTATTTGTTGTTTTCTCGTGATCGTGGGATAAACGTGACATTAACATTAACCTTACCTGCCTTCTTGTGATCATCAGATAAAATGTGTTAAGTTGTGATTAGATCAACTACAATCAATCCTGCTGAACCACATACACACTCTCAGTCTCTATATGAATATTTACACAGTTTCATCTCCAGAAAGCTAAAATACATAATGGTGTCACTTGCTGTCATTGACTGTCAGAGATCTCATAAAGTCTTTTGTTAGATCTAAAAGATAATGGCATGAAAACAAGAGCAGGAAAGCAGAACAAACCACAGACATACTGATTAGTTTCAGTTCATTTCTATAGAAAAAAAAGAAATTTCCATGTGAGATAATTCATCACAGTCAGCATTTAGTCACTGACATTCGTTAATGAGAATACCGTAATGAATAATTCGAGCATTCTGACACTTAACAATGAAGTATTCTCCAATTAAAAATGTATGATAGTGAAAGCATCACTGTAGAGGATGCTTTAATCCTCAGTCAAGACAGTTGTAGAAGGTCAGAGGGGCCTTGCAGTAACATAATGTAAACATCACTTTTTAAAACATCTTAAAAATAACTTAATTTCTGCAAACATCCCATAATATGAACTAATAAATGTCATCGTAGAGGGACAGGTGCCACAAAAAAAACTTGAATATAGCAGTGAAACACAAGCAGAAGCTCTGCAGCGTTGAAAAAAAACATAGAGGATCTTAAATTGAGCCCTGTGGGACACCGCAGGTCAAACTTACCAACACGTTTGCGATGGAGTCGTGGATTCGTGTCAGGTTCTGGCTGACGAACTGGACCGGAGTCCCGGATGCCAGCAGAACTCCCAGTAAGACCAGCAGAAACACTGAACCACAGCTTGAAGACATGTTGAACCACTTGACGACAGACTCTAGAGCTATTACTACGAAAAGGCTGAGATGATGTGTCGTCTAATCACTGATGCTCTCTGTTGACCTGTGGGTCTATATATACAGCTGTCTGCATCAGTGTCTGTATGTGTGTGTGTGTGGATGTTACTGCATGACTGGTTAACCTTTAGTTTGCTTTGGTGTGCACTGCTACGCAAAACCGGTTTCTAGGTAAAACTCTGATGCACTGGTATCCCTTCCAGTAAACACTCTGACCATCTCCTCACTGGTGTGTGCATGTGTGTTTGTTCAGAGGGACGGAAGTGAATGAAACCTAACCAGGGGGTCTCCTGGTGGTGATTTTTAGCAGCAGCATATAAGTTTTAGAGGAAAACTCTGGCGATGCTGCCGTTTCTTCTACTGAAAGTCCCACAACCACAGAGATGCCACAACCACAACACACACACACACACACACACACACA
>NW_023339652.1:1888276-1888417 GCF_004916995.1 Morone saxatilis | reverse complement strand
GTGTGTGTGTGTGTGTTTCCAAGAGTGCATAAAAAACCTCATAAGCTTTATGAAACTATACAGACCTGTTTGCATTTTGTATGCAAGCTTTTGTGCATGTAAATGTTTTGCACCTACTGCAGGCATTTTCAACAATCTGAT
>NW_023339652.1:1884936-1888154 GCF_004916995.1 Morone saxatilis | reverse complement strand
AATTCTCTGGTTTCAGCCTTTCAAATGTCTGTATTTGGAGCTGCTTTACTCACTTTTTTGTCACTTTTGGCCTGTTTATCGTATATTTAGGGATTCTCATTAAAGCATATGTACTGCCCCGGGGTCCTGAACATCAAACATACATAGCGAGATGTTATTTTTCTGTTTATATGCTTTCTGAGAGTTGTTTAGTTATTAACAGTAGTTTAACAGTAGTTCCAGGCTGTTATTGATCTGTATATGATGGTAATGACCATGCACAGAGGCCCATGTGTGTAACAAGACATTTTTATGACATAATATCGTATCTTTATATAGAACTTATTTTGGTATAGCAACAGAAATAGAACCACTGGCCCCGAAACTGCCCTTTGACTGAAAAGTCTTCCAAAATTGTGCACTTCTAACAGCTTCCAGTGGCTGCAGTAAATAGTAGTTAGTATCATCAGCATCACAACTTCACATTATCAAAAGTAAAAGTAGTCATCGTGGCTGAGTGGAGCTTATTTTCCACTTGCTGCTTTTCAGATGTCTTGTAATTTGTTTTAGGTGTATTAAGCTGCAGAGACCCCCTCCTCTTCCTTGCCGCCTGAAATCGGAAACAGATTAACCATAACAAGTACCACCATTTCATAAAAGTTTGTCACAGTGTCAAAAATGACCTTTTGAGAACAGTCATCTCTATATATCCAGTGTAGTAAGAGGGGAAAGACGCAGCCCCTCTTGACGTTGTTTTGGAAAGGTCATGGTGTTCGCTGTTAACTTTCACTCTGAAGGTTTGAGTATCTTTACACTTTGTGTTGGTACAGTAGAGTGGACACATCAGAAAGCCCCAACTCACACTTCTGTTTCTGATGATGAGTAAATCAGCCAGATTTGGAGTTGTTGATTAGTTTTTTCTTGTTTTGATGGAGCAAAGCTAAAAGTTTGTAATGGATGCAAGGAGATGAAACTGACACCAATCATCTGAGTTTATTCTTTATTCGAATGGATCTATTGTGGAATGTAGTTTTCTATTGGTTTTATTATATGTGTATTTAAATTGTTGTTTGGTTAAGATGGTAGTACTGTAACTTCCTGATTTTATAGATCAGTGTTTCTCAAAACAGCTCTTACCTCCTGGCTCTCCAGTAGTACCACTGGTATGATATTAAAATACAGCAGCGTAGGCGGAATATTAATTATGAGAAGAGAAGATCTGCTGAAAAGAGGGGTCCTCCTGGTCCGAACTTCTCTTCCCAATAGTGCAGCGTTTTTAAACCATTTATCTGACCTTCGTTTACTATCCCACCATCACATTTTAGCTCCTAACTAATCATGAATGTATGTGCATGCAACATGCATGAATGTGAGTACGCAGCCAGCTGATATTGAAATAAAATATTACAGGAAATACCAAAGTTGTTGAAGAATGTTTTTTTTTATTAATTTATTCAATGGAATGAAATACATTCAATAAACAATAATCATTTGTTTGGATGCAGGTAGAATGTATGTAAATTAATGTCAAATGTAATAAACTTTATATATAATGATATTTTAGACCAGTGGTCTGAAGGTCTGAAAAAAGAAAAAATTAGTTAGTTAGGCTTTTCTGTGATGAGAGGTTGCAAGTAAACATGACACGTCACGTAAATGTTTTACAAGCTACAAACCTGGGGTTTGGGACCCCCACTAGGGTTCGCCAAAGCATCACAGGGGCCTCGCATCGCAGGGCCTTCTTGACTTTAAAGGGTGTAAGAAAAATGTCCCTGATATAACATATTTACAGAGCCTTCACTCTGCCAAACAGCCTCGTCCTGCATCAGAAAGGTATGAAGATTGTTAGAACTGAAAAACATAATGGAGACAGAATTGTATAAAACATTCCTAAAAATATCAGGAAAACTCATCTCGTTTTACACAAACTTCCTATTTAGTCAGGGGTCATCTGTTTACTCAATGATAGAAAAGGGGCCCCTTCAAGAAAAAGTTAGGGAAACACTGATTTAAAAGGGACCTATTAACCTTTTCCTTAGTTTCTGTTATGCATGTAAAGTTATAAACATTGGACATTGATATTAAACGAGGTCATAATTCGACTTTGGCTGGTCATGATGTTTTTGAAGAGTGAATCATTCAAAGCTACTCTAGTGGAGTCTAAGACTTTAGAAATTAGGATAATAACTTCACTTTAAGACAACAGTGTTCTTCTAACTTTATGGACGATCCAACAACATCACAAAGGTTCATAACGAGATGGTTTGTCCCAGTTTGGTGCAGAAGAACTCTTAACACCTTTAGGATGAGCTGGAACATCTGGTGTAAAGACTGAAACCAGAAGAACCCTAACCCTAACCCGATGCTCATGTTGTCAGAATATGTTTAACTCTGCATACTTTTGGCCATGTGGTTTTGAAATGTGGCAGGTATACGCTGGAAGAAATTTGTTAATCGCAGTAGGAAGAGATGCCACTACACAGGTGGAAATATGACTGCTGGAGGTAAAAGTCTAACTGCTGAAAGTATCACAGCAGGAGGAAGAACCAACCTTGCATCATTGCTGCTGGTGGAAACGCCACCACAAGGCGTACTGCGAAACCTGAATCATCACTGCGGGTAGAAATGCCATTACTGTGAGCATAAAATTAATTTCTAGGAATTCCCCGATAAACTTAATTTGGGCTTTAATCCAAATGAGACTCAATATGAGTATTAAGTGTTTTTCTACATATGGCGGCTGCACAACGTACTAAAACCAAAAATATTGTACATTCAAATTCTTGAGCTTGCCGCTGTTATTTAGTCACTATGGCAACATCAGGATCAATACCAGGAATGAAATGGAGAAGCTCACTTCTATTTCTGTTCCTGGTATCAGATTTGCCCGAGTTGTATGACACATCTTCACCCGCGTAGCATAGCGAGGCATTAAAGTCCACGTGTCTTTTTAACCCTTTAAGATTACACCCCCACTCACATTGTACTGCTATTTAACAAAATAAAACAAAAACTGATAGAAATATCATAATTTTCTCCTGTAAAACTAAATGTGACGCGTGCTTACATAAGTGTGAACTAACTGGTTTCAAACAATAATATCCTGACATTCTCCCGTTGATCAATCTTCAACTTTCAGCGACACAGAGCGAAGATTCATTAGTTAGCTCACTGATTACTGTACAAAAACTAAACTTTATTGCTCGTAGAACAACGCAACTTTATTGCTTGGACAAAAA
>NW_023339652.1:1884745-1884890 GCF_004916995.1 Morone saxatilis | reverse complement strand
ATAGGTTTAGGTAAGTAACACTAAAGCACACAAACAGCTAATATGAATGTAAAGTTCATTCAGGTTTGAGATATTCACAATAATGTATGTAGAAACAATATTTTTAGACAAACCAAAAAGCTTATTTATTGCACGAACTGAAAAT
>NW_023339652.1:1880714-1884504 GCF_004916995.1 Morone saxatilis | reverse complement strand
AAACACTACACACACTACACACTACACACACACACACACACACCACATCCTCTCTTGTGTGGTGGAGGGTTGAATTGACGCAAACACAGCACTCTGATTGGATAATCCCATCAGCCTCAGTGACCCATGACATCTGACCCCGCTGAGGCAACATGATGTTACCTGTTTCTGGACAATTGTGTATAGAAGAAGAAATAAAAAGCACATTGTGGTTTTAGCAGCAGTTAGCATCGGAGCTAATTGTTAGCCAGCAGCTGCTGAGTGCTGACAAACTGAACTCAAATTGAAGTACTGTTACATTACTGAAATATTAAAAGGGGAGATCCACGTAGAAAATAACTACTAACTGCAAAGCACATTTCTCTGATAAATAATAAAAGGTATGATTGGATCAAACTATGTGTTTTCTAAATAAATATGCAAATAAAGCAATAATTTTGTTTCTTAGTAGCTACTAAAAATACAGCCAGACAATCTGCCTCCGTTTGGTTTCTATTCTTCTAAATCTTCAGTCCCTAAATCACTCCTGACTCCTGCACTGGTCAGTGCGATCGTCTCACCAAATCCTGTGCCTGCTGCAATGTTTCTTTTCATGGCTTTCATTGGTTGTAATGTGTTTTCTTGCACAGAAAACAAAGACAAGACACCGGTTGCTGCAGATTGTGAGCGCAGTTGGTGGGCGTGGACACTGAAAGTCAAGTGTCTTTGCCGTATTGGCTTCAGTAATATATGTGAAAGGTGTGGCTGTAAATTGTAGGCCAACTCTGTAGTCAATTTTGAGTTTAAACTTAGTAGATAACATTGTGTAAAGCATTCTTAAAGGACCAGCGTGTCGGATTTAGTAGCATCTAGTATCCCTGGTGTATTTGACAATCAGGGAATGAGAACGGGCTGTGAAGTGTGTAGGAGGTGGCTGCAAAACTCACGGAAAGTCCCTATTTACAGCCACTGTTTGATTTGTCCGTTCTGGGCTACCAAAGAAACACATCAGACTCCAGGAAGGCAACCCACGGCATCTGTAGATGAAAACATACCTATGATAAATATATAATCCATTTCTGACAATAGATCCTCCTAAATGTTTCACACTGGACCTTTGACTAAGTAAGTAAGTTAAATTAACCAAAGATAATAAATGTTCAATGATATAAAAAAGTGGGGGAAAAAACAAGTCTTGTAAGCTGGAATCACAAAAATGTATTATTTAATAATAATTGGTTAATCAACTCATTGTTACTAGATTTGGGTTTAATTCACTCGGACTAACTTGGAAGTCCGAAATATCCGGACACTCTCACCTGCACTCGAACGCAGCAGAATTTGCAGCGTCTCAGTTGGTCAGTCGTGCAGACCTGTATTCTATGTAACAACCAGTAAGGGGCAGCTAACACACCGATACCATTCAGTCTTATGGAGAAATGAGCCGACTTCTCAGTTGATTTATGAGTTCAGTAAACAGTTTCCTGATGAGTTTCTGGTCTCAGTCTCAGTCTTCTTCCATACAGCATGATGTTCTATTTAGAATCTGATGGTCTTTAATTGTAAATAATACTACATAATGCGGGGTATGCTGTTAGGGCGGGGCTACCTAGTGATTGACAGTCTCATTCTCAGTGAGTAGTCCGCTCAGCTGCACCAAACTCAAACAGTGCTGATCAGATATGGACGAAAGAGGATTTCATTGCTTTGGAAGTCGTTTTATTCATTCTGAACAGGAATAATGCGACTCAGCACGGAGATGATGACACGTTCAGTTCAGTGTTGTGTCAGCGCGTGGGGGCGGAGCCACGGGGGCGCTGTGAGTTTCAGCGGTTGTCCTGTAACGTATTAGCATACGTTTCCACTGACAGGTAATCAGCGTGACTCAGTTTTACTTTTGGGCAAATCGTTTCTTTAATCCTTCCAATAACTAAACTCCAAATCGTCATCCAGACAGAACGTTTTCCTCTTCTTCTTATTTTCCTCTTTTTCTACTCGCTCTTTGGCCACCATTTTTAAATGTCCTTTTCTTTCACTTTCTCTTCTCTTCATTTCTCTTGTCATGTTTCCTCTACTCCTTTCTTTACCTTTTTATTTCTTCTCTTCCCATCCTACTTTCACTCCCTTCCTTACCTTTTCTTATCTTCCTCTCTAACGTTTCTTTTACTTTACTTTGTTTTCTGTTTCCTTCTTTCCTGTTATCTTCTTTTCTCTTTTTCCCTTCGTTCCATTTCTGTTCCTTTCTGTCCTTTCCTTCCTTTCCTTTCTTTCTGTTATTTTCTGTTCCCGTGCTTTCCTTTCCTTTTCTTTCTGTTCCTTTCTTTCCTTTTATTTTCTTTATATTCCTTTTCGCTTTCCTTTCCTTTCCTTTCTTTTATTGTCTATTCTTTCCTTTCTTTCTGTTCCCTTCTTTCCTTTCTTTTATTGAAACATGAACAGATCAGGACTATATTGTATATTTCTGTGTTGTAGTACCAAATCGTGACCAGCAGAGGGAGACAACACTCAGGTAACCAATCAGAGACCGACACCATTCAACAGTGATAAAGATTTTTAAAAATCTAATTTATTTCACTAACAATGTGATTGACAAATTCACATAAATATAATAATTATTATAAAAATATCTTCCTTCATGTTGTTCAATAAAAAAATCAATATATTAAAGTTTCAAGTAGTTTTAACACTCTGGACTCTTCAGTAAATACTCAAATATAATAAATATGTTCTGAAAAATAACTTATTTGGTAAATAACACAACATTAATATGAGTTAAATAAATCAATACTTAATAAAATATAAGATCTAAGCGCTTTAGGCTTTAGATGGCATGAGGAAGACAAATGGAGGAGGATTTAGGATCAGTAAAAAATCAGTTTCACAGATTTTAAAGTGACTTTTGGGTCCAAACTTTGTGTCTTCTGCTGATACAAAACTAAATAAACAAGGAGAAATCAGTCTGTGTTTCCAGAACACGAATTTAGGAAAGATACAGCTGAAAAATGAAGAAATAAATACAAATTTAGAAAATAAAAACAGAAAATAATCGGTCCTAATGATGAATGAAGGATGCTGGTGGAGGCGATGACAACAAAACTGATGACAATAATGCGCCTGTTGATGATGATGATGATGATGATGGTTTACAGGACGCGGTGATGTGTCAGCTCATCAATCCACCTGAGGATGAAGATGAACTCTCCAACAGCCTTCAGCACTCCTTCGTCTCTCTTCCTCTGCAGGTACAGTTGGTATTAATGAGTATAATGTGACAGTACATGGGATCAGTAAGTTATATTATTACCCCTGACCTAGAACAGGATCAACAAATATGGTAATATTCTATATAAGTGGTATTACATTTATTATTTAAAGCACTCTGTGTCTTTAAAAGTACATTTGATAAGTAATAATAGTAGCTAGTATGTATAATATTAGAGGCTTTAGTAGTATTAGTGTCAGTTATAGTAGCAATATTATTACAGTGACATCAGCAGCAGCATCAGTAATAAAAGTAGCAGTATTAGTAGTATGAAGAGTAGCAGCAGTTGTGGTAGTTAGTAGCAACAATAGTGAGATCAGTAGCATTAGCAGCTCTAATAGTCGTATTAACAGTGACAGCAGCAGAAGATGTAATTGTAATGTTAGTAGACAGCAGCAGGATAAACACTAACACTTTAATCTATATTCACCTTTTTTATTTTTTTTTCCAGTTTCTTGATGATTTTGAGATGTTTTGAAGGTTTCGATGAAGAAACCTGAAAACAAAGTAAACAAACAGATTAGTCAGTGTGTGTTTACAGTGTGTACT
>NW_023339652.1:1875787-1880614 GCF_004916995.1 Morone saxatilis | reverse complement strand
CAGTGATGCAGTGTGTGTTGCAGTCGGTACAGCAGGTCGTTGTAGTCAGGGGGGAGGAGCTTCTCGACAACCTCTCTACTGAACACACTCTTCTGGTAGACGTCGATCAGTTCCCTCATCTCCAGCCAGCCAATCGTACGCTGAAGAGAAGACAGCGTGTTTACACAGAGCGGTTCTACCTGCTTTTAGCTTTTAGCTTAGCTTCTGTTACTTTTTGTTAAGTAAATTCAGCTTCCCTCCAACACTAAGAAGCTAGCAGCAACAACAAAGCTATTTTGAAACCACAGGAGCTCCACCTATAATGATAGACAATAACATAACAGACATTTAATCTCTTCACAGCTTCATCTCACAATGCAGGAGAGACAGATGTGTTAAAAAGTGTTAAGCTAATGTAGGCTATAGAGAGTTGTCCACGCTTGCTAACAAGCTCAGAATCCAATACGCTGTTTATTTCATGCCACCATGCTGAAATAGGACAGTGAAGCTCATAGCACCCACCAGATGGGTCATATAGTCATGGTACAGTAGCAGGAAGGCCCTTTACTCTGGAGAGACGACTCATTTCTTCACAAGGAAATAAGACATGTCCTGACTCACTGGAGTGTGTTAAGCAGCAATAGCACACATCCAGGTGCCACTAGTTGTTGTTTCATTAGTTTTTGAGAAAAGCTGAAAAATAATACAAAGGTTTTCTTCCCATAACCAAAGATAAATGAGTGTCTACTACTGCAAAAAGATAAACAACTAGTGCATCGTCAAACTTTATTTGCATTTAAAAAAATAAATTGTTGGTAAAATTGGCAAATTAAGACAAGAGGTGAGATTAAAACAACAAAAAAGTCTTGGAACTCCAAAATGTAGGATCAACTGGACAGGTATGTCTGCTATAACATGTTTGGAAATATCTGTGAATCACTGGTTTGACGTGTAGAGGTGGAAATATTGTGTATAGATATGGTTCTGTATAGTTACAGTATTCGATTGGAGATGGTGAAGTATGCCGTGTGGTTGTGGTTGAGGTAAACCAAGCGGACACCATTATGGCTCGAAGGTAAAACCTCAGCAAAAGATTAACTTACACTTATGCTCTCCAGCACCAGAATCCATTCAAAAAAGATACAAAGACGATACTGTGCTTTTTTCTACAAGATACTGTATGATAATCAGAGTAACTAAGATACAAATACTTTGTTACTTCACTTAACAACCTTTTACTTTTTACATTTTTACACAACTATCCATACTTTTGCCACCTTACTTTTTAAAAACAGGCTCATTACTTTAGTTTTAAAGCATTTGAGGAGAATTATTGATATTTATTTTTATTTGGCATCATTACATGCCTTCCCAACATCACACATGACAGATGTAACATGACGAAACAAAGTCTTTTTTTACACAGGTATCCGTATTTCTCTCATAAGGTGATTTGACAGACAGGTTTACTGACCTCAGGACATTTGGTGCAAAACCTTGGCAGCAGTCTCATTCGCCTGGAGAAGTTTTCTTCTTTCTGCAGATAAAAAACATCAAACTCATTAGTGTTATGTCAGTGGCAGTGCTTTTATGTTTTTAACATCAAAAGTGAAGAAGGGGCTGGACCAACTTTAAAATTCTTGATATTCATTCAATGATTTTCTGCAAGTGGGAGAGCGAGCAACGTTTTATGAAGGATGCAGCTGAGGCATCAATGCTAGAGGCATCGTTAGTAATTAAACCTGCCTATAAATACAGAAATCTATAACAGAGAGAAAAACAGCTTCAACATTCCTTTTGCGACAAAATATAGGAAAGTTGGTTCTATTGCTATTTTAAAAAAACAATTTTTGGTCTTAGTTTGATGAAGATTGTCTATATTCATTTGAATGTCACTTTATCATCTATCCAAATTCAGAGGTAACTCTCAATGTTGGATCCTTGTGCAAATGTTTTTATTCACAATATATTTTGCTCTAGAGAACATAAACTTAGTTTTCTGTGCATTCAATACAAGTCTAAGATCAACAAATGCAGTTTGAAGAATGTAAAAGGATGTAAGAGTGGGCGGAATTTGCAACATGATACAGTATTGTATCATCTGCGTATAAATGTATATGGAAGGTGGTTAAAGGAGGATTATTATTATTAATATACGTAAATAGTAAAAAGAACTGGACCTAAAATTTTACCTTGTGGAACACCCTTCGTTATTGGTAAAAACTCTGACCAGCTTGTACTAAAGTTCACTGTCTGCTGCCGACAAGACACCGACAAACCACACGTACATAAATTTGCCAGCCTCCGTGCAAAAATATTAATGAAAATTATTAATTTCTCTCTGCTGAGAAATAAAAAAGGCAATACACAGTGGACAGCCAATGGTTTCTGTTATTTTGTGAAACAGACCAGACAGGAATAGAAAGCATTAAGTTTATTAGACACAAATTATCTAAAATTATTATGCGTAAATAATATAGCAAATATTTAAATATTTCAAGAACCTAATTATACATGAAAATGTAAATGTATATAAAATAGTCGTACCAAACATTCAGATATTAAAGCTTCTTAAATTCCTTTCAGTTTCAGTTTGCGTTTCAAACCCTGACATTGGACTTAACTAGGTGTGACTTTAGTAAATATCACAGTGTAGAAATGTTACAGCAGAGGAGTAAAAAACTACCATATCTCTGTCTCAAATGTGGAATAGAAGTATAAAGTTAAACAAAATGGACATACTACTAATATGAAGGATAGTACCTCAGGATCAGTTATAATGTTAGTACCAGTATGTAAATGATGTGTCTTGATGTTCTGCTTCCTTTTGCTGTGAATTAATGTTTAATGTGGTTTCAGTCAGACAGGGGCGGATCTAGAGGGGTGGTATGTTAGTTTGGTGTCAAATTTAACACAATAATTTAGATTAAAAAATAAAAATAACGTGGTTAAAAAAGGAAATGAATACATACAATTTGATGATCAGTTATGGCCAAGTGATAGTAATGTTGTCTTCATTTGGGGGCTTTTCCAAGCAAATATTGATATACGTGATTGTTTAATCAAAGTCTTTGATCCTATCGAGAGCTTTGATCTGGTTTAAAAACTGGAGCTTTTCATACTTTCACTTCCTGTCTGATACTGAACATCAGCTCACAGCATTACTCATCAATGTGAACCAATAAATGCTGCTCTGAAATCACATCGCAAATAAATCTGTGATATTTACCAAAACAATCATATTGATAGACTAATCAATAAGTGTTAATAATGACCTTTAAAAGTCCTAAACTATCATTTGATAAACTAATCAATAAGTGTCTTTATTGACCTTTAAAAATCCTAAACTATCATTTGATAAACTAATCAATAAGTCTTATTATTGATTGTTACTGTCGTATTAATAGACTAATCAATAAGTGTTATTATTCACCTGTTATATTGATAGACTAATCAATCAATTAATGTTATTAATGATTTTTAAAAGGTATAAACTCTCATATTGATAGACTAATCGATAAGTGTTATTATTGACCTTTAAAAGTCAGAAACTCTATTACTGATAGACTAATCAATAAGAAATGATTGATTCCAAGTCTGATCAGCAGACTGATCTATAAAAGTTATTACTGACCTGAAATTGACATCATACAGATTATTGATCTTTAGTCGATCATCAGCCTAACAAACAGCGTCACTGATCAGCAGTTATTGATCTTACCGGCAGCGTGCCGATCAGCTCTCTGGTCCGGTTCCACAGCTCCCGGATCAGCTCGGTGGGGATCTCCTGCCTGCAGGAGGTGGTGACGCCTCCCTCGGCCGTCGCCATGGAGACGAGGAGGCAGAGGAGCAGAGTGAGAGCAGACGTCCTGACGAGGAGGCGAAGCATCTTTGACTGTGGCAGGTCCTCTCCCCTCTGCTGCTTTTATACCTCCTCCTCCCTCCTCTCCTCCCCCCTCTCTCCCCTCTGCTGACACTCCCTCTCTGTTCTCCCCCGCTGACCTCCTCTCCTGTTTCAGAAATTTCCTCCTATTGCCACTGACTCACTGAAATTTCCAAGGAGACTTCGTGTTCATGTCACCTCCTTTCTCTCTTTTCTTTCTCTTTTGTCTCCTTTCTTTAATCTTCTCCTCTTTCACCTCTCGCCTCCTTTCTTTTCTCATTTTGCTTTCTTCTCTTCTTTTCTCCTCTTTTCTCCCCCTTCCTCCCATGTGCTCCCTCCAAGTTTTCTATTCTTTCTCCTTCTCCTCTCTTTACTCCTCTCCTGAATAATGTCTTCCTTCCTTTCTCCTCTTTCCTCCCTCCCTTGCTTCCTTCCTTTCTCCCTCAAACCTATTGCTCTCCTTCTTCCTCTCGGGCCTTTTCTCCTTCCTCTTCTCTTCCCTCCTTCCCCTTCTGAGTCCTTCCTGTCCTCTCCTCCTCCTCCTCCCTTCGTTCTCTGTCCTCACCCCCGGCGGTGAGGATGTCACTTCATGTCGGTTTTACCGGGTGTGTTTGGGTGTTTTGGTGTTTAGATGTAAAGTCAGATAAAACTAGGTTGCGGCTTTGAAGGAAACCGGTGACTCGGCGCATTTTTCTCCACCTCGGTAGGTTTCAGAAGGCGCAGAGTCATCGTCCAACCCAGATTAAAGGCAGCACCATAGAAGATGTTGAAGAATACCTGCAGCTGCAAGTTCAGGTGATGAATTCTTCTTCTACTGTGTGTGTGTGTGTTGGCAGTAGTTCCTGGAAGTCAGATCAGTAACCAGGTCAAACAGCCGCAGTACGACTCAGTGTGCTCACCAACTTTCCTGCAGTCGCAGTTTAAAACTGCACATTAGACAAGAGCGATATTTGGCGAATCATTCT
>NW_023339652.1:1874490-1875687 GCF_004916995.1 Morone saxatilis | reverse complement strand
AGAGAGAGAGAGAAAGAGAGCTGTTCTTCTTTGTGAGGACTTTTTGACCAGTGTTTACGTGTAATGATCGTTAGAGGCTTTAGATTTAGTCTTAGGGTTCATTTTTGTTAAAGGTTGAGGTTAAGCATTTGGTTTCTATGGTTACTGGTTGGGGAATAATTTCTGTGTTCTGTTCTGTGAAAGATAAAATAAAATAAGATAAGTACAGAAAATTAACAAATGAAAGGTGCCCTGGTTGCTCACCTGGTAGAGCTGGTGTCCCACGTACCAAAGCTGAGGCCGCGGGTTCGACCCCGACCTGTGGACTCAGGCAAACAGGAGCTGCTAATAGCCTACTCTGTATACTATTAATAGTGTAAGTTTGCCAAAATGCAAACAAATATAGGCCAACATAGCAAACAAACATTTAGCAAAGAAAGAAAATAATTTGAAATATATGAAATATAAGAATAGAGATCAAAATATATAAAGTATAGAACACATGTTGCAACACTATTTCTTCTATGGTTCATTGAGCTGATTGGTCACCAATCAGCTGAACAGTTATTTAGTTTTTATTTATAACAGATAGTTATTTTTTCTGCTTAACAGTTAACAACGACCTCCTAGATGGTTCTGTGTAACAAACTGCTGGTTGCAGTCAGTCCAGCTCATGGGCGCTGGAGGAAATGTGAGAGGATCATAAAAATGACCACATTTAATTTCCTTATTTCTGTCACTTTGAGTCTGGTTTTGTCTCAGATCTCAGTTTATATTCTCCTCAATTTAGAATTTACATCACATATTTACTTGATTTACTTTATTTTTTGATCAACTTACTTCCACTGAGATAATAAACCATGTGTAAAACAATTTGTATCTTCTGTCTGTCCATTATTCGTACTGCAGCAGTAAAGACACAATGATACTGAAGAAATATCTTAATATAATAAGACTGAACATTAACATGGCATTGAGCTCTCTCTTTAAGTCCAATTTAAGTTTATAAGTTACCTAAAAATGGACTCAAAATTAATAAAAACTGGCCCACTGAGAGTTGAAATATGGCCACTTCTGGATTCAGAAATGGATTCAGCTTCCTCAATAACCCCCAAAATCACTCCAATATCATCCAAATCAGCCAATCAGTTGCTGAAATATTGTCTATTGTATAGATAATTAAGCTAATTAATGCTAATTATCCAACATATGCAAGTT
>NW_023339652.1:1869493-1874483 GCF_004916995.1 Morone saxatilis | reverse complement strand
ATTCCCAATGAATACATCTCATGTGTGCTTCACCCCTCGGTGGAAGGGTTGGGACCCATCCTGAGACATTAAAACAAGTCTTCTTATATTGTTTAGTTATTTATTAATTTATCTGTGGTGAAGTATGAGCTATTTTCTATGTTGTATACGAAAAACAAAAAATATATTCTTCAAATTCACGTTGACAGAAACAAAATCTCCATCTTTGGTTCACACAGCCAACAATTACATCATCAAACTGCTAATTTAGTAACCAAAAGTTACTGACGACGTAATACGAAACTGAGAATCGTAGCAAATCCACAGATTAGAGAATCTGTAACCAAGATATTTTCAACTCACAGGTGAAATTATTTAGTGTTTAAACTACAGAGAGCGATGAAGGACGGAGGGAACAAACCGACTCAGTTTAACAACATGCAACCTTTGAGACTGAAGTTTCGAGTACATCATCTGTCTTTAAGTACCTTTGTGTAACACACAGGGGTTGCGGGGACCCTCCCCACCCCCCAAGAAACATACTCATACAAATAAACATATAAACACATACTCATACTGTACACACACACTTAGTTAGCTGAAACCAAACCTACACCATTGAAAGTAGGTAAGTAGGTCTCATCTTCTTGAGGTTTCAGCAAATTTCTGCACCAGTTTTATATATAGGGCATTGTGTGTGTGTGTGTATGCGTGTGTTATCTGATAAGATTTAATCTAATATGATAAAAAACTGATAATAACAGCTTTCTTGAGATATTATGATATGAAATATTAGAGATATTAGTCGATATTTAGTGTGACCATTTAAAGATTTTTAAAGAGGTAAAACACACTTAAATCACTTAAATGAGCTGTAAAATAAATATAAATATATATATGTCTGTACTATGATAAAACACTTAATGCTACTGTTAATATTGACATTTAAATGTATGATAATCTGCATTTCGTGGGTTGAAAATGTCTCAACACGCCCTTTTAAATCATCCTGAACCTGACTTAACGTCACAACATTTACTTTAAAAAACCCAGTTAACGTGAAATGTATACATATATTTAAGTATAAATGTAAACTGATGGAGTTATGCTGGTTGTTACTAATCCACACTCCAGGAATGCCTGCCATTTATTTCCAACGGACCAGGGTGCACCTGTGGACACGCCCCTGGTTGTCGGTGACATTAAATGCCATAAACTTCATAGACTTTAGGCAACAATGCAAAATCCAATGGTACAACCTGATCCTTGGAGCTCCCTATTTGTTTATTTTATTTCTTTCATTGTTCAACAGTCAGATCTTGCCAACCAAAAGGGCATCGAGGACACACTGGCAGCGTATGACTCACTTCAAAACACCCACACGCTGTGTTTTCTATGTTAAACGGCACACTTGCAGCATCTTGATGCACTGCTGTCCTATTTACCAGCGTCAATGCTTCAGTAAACTCCTTTTTACGTCCGTATGTCAAAAAGTTGCACTTCAATGCGCTTTCGCTCACTGGGATTAACAATAAGAATGTCGTCTTTCTGTGCATCAAAAAACGTCTTCAAGTGTATAAAATAATAATAATGACGTTATATATTATATATATTGTAAAATTAAACCTTTGTCATTTCCTGATGCCAAAAATATCCTTTCAACGTGCTAACTGAACACAAAGCTGTTTTTTACATTGTCGTTGTTGTTTAGTTGCATTATTGTCTTTTTGTTATTGTCCAATAACAGTCGAGCAATCCTCGGTCAACTTCCTTCTGTCCTGTACTTAGATATGCTACGTGCTAAGCTAATCTATGTTCAAAAGACAGACACATTTTGAAGATGGTTAAAAGATAAACGTGAAGTTGGCTAATGTTACCTAAACATCAGCTAACTAACTAACTAGCAGTTTATGTAATCACTAGTCAGCTTTCAGATATAATACAAGCTAATTTACATCAATTGTTAGCTCGATTGTTAGCAGATGTTTTGTGAGTATATATGTCAGTTTTACTTTTTAACCATCTTAAAAATGTGGTTGTATTTTCAAAATAGCTTAACGTAGCACGTAGCTTATCTACAGGAATGATGAGGCTTGCTCAACAGAACGTAGGAAGGGTCAATTATAAATGATTAGAAATAACTTTAAAAAACCAGAGACTGTTCCTTTAACTGACACCAGCAGAGTGAAGAGACAACGTTTATATTCAAACCAAACTTTATTTTATTTTCAAGTAAATTTTGTCACATGCACATTATTCAGCACAGTCCAACAGTCTGAGTTCAACATTTAAATACTGTAACAACTTTTTTTATAATAATCAGCCATAACATGGCAACATGATCAACACCTTTCAGCTAAGGCATTAAAACATTCTGATCAATAAATAGATCAATCGGTCATACTCGAGTCAATATAAATACTGTACGCTTCTATATAAAAAACTTTAAATATTTTCTCAAATTAAATAGATTAATAAATAAACGTATAAAAGTTGTTGGTATAAAAGTTGATAAATATGATAATAGATACTGTTTGCTCATTGTTCAGTAGAAACAGCCGAGGTGTTGGCAGTGGCGGTGGTGGAGTTTCTCGGGTGGAGGCAGAAGTCCTGCAGGTAAGTGAACAGAATGTCGATCTCTCCCACAGCTTTGTTTATGCCTTGCTCGCCCCCCATCTGAAACAAATACAGACACGTTAGAAACACACAAGTACAAGTTAAAGGAAGTTAGCAGAGTATTAAGTGTGTCTGATAATTATAATGTAATCCACTATGTAGGAAATAGTTCATTGCTAATTTTTCGATTATTTTCTGTTAATAAAACAATTAATAGTCTATAAACCAACAATATTCAGCGTATTGTCACGTAAAACAAAGAAAATCTGCAAATTATCACATTTGAGAAGCTGCAACAAGGGATTATCTGGTGTTTCTTCTTTAAAAAAATTGATTAAACTATGAATTTATTATCAAAATATAAGCCCGACTGAATTTCCTCTATGAGAGTGAAACGGTTAAAGCTACAGAATAAGATTACTGCCAAGATTAAAATGGAAATTTGGAGTTCTGACATTAAAATTTATCAATTCTGGGATTAAACAAATTCAAAGAAATCATATAAATGATTAATAAAATAATAAATAAAATTGGATGAGAAGACAAATTTATAAGATTAGTCCCAAGATTCAAATTTAAATATTGAGATTTAAAACCAGATTTCTGACAGTAAAGTAAAAAAATTCTGGGATTAAAATAGTTAAAAATGACATTACTACATTATTAATAAATGATCAAAATATTGTTCAATTCAGTTTCTGTTAATCCTCTTATTGATTAAATGATATTTTAAAGTAAAGTCCTAAGGCCCTAAAACAAAGATGAGCAAACACCTCTAGGCTTCCGTAACAAACTCTATTTGAAAAAATGACATTTATTTTGAAGTTAAGTCTCTTAGTAAGTGTTTTAAAATGTAAAGTTGAGTCTTACTTTGGCGAGCTTTCTGCGAAACTCCACAGCGTGGTGATGGTCGTGGTAGTGAGTCACATTCTGGAGAGACAGACAGGTGCAGGAGGTTAGCAGCTGTTATCGCTCGACAATCTCTGTTTGTGTCGGTCTTTAACGTCCCTGACTGAAACCACAGCGAGTCGTTATCGATTTTAAGATCGTAACCACAGCGCTGCCACACACAACAGCTCCATCATAACAAAAAGTCTAAAAACATGATCTGACTTTGTTCGAAATGAGCGGCTGTATTTAGAAACTAATTTTTATAGTTATAAATACGTTTTTATTTAATATTTTTGACTTATGCTAAGCTAATGTGCATTCTTGCTGAGTGTTAGATGAGAAGCTTGATACCACTCTCATTTCTATACGTTAAATATATAAAACAAGTTGTGGTGTTAAGGGTGTTAAAGAGCTGAACTATTTCTTCAACAAAGTCACTGCTCCCAGCCAAGAAGTAGTTCGGGACGTAAGCCCTATAAAACTTAGCTGTTTCTATGCTAGCTTTTTCCCCCTGTTTCAAGTTGTTACGCTAAGCTAAAGACCAGAAAAGGCTAGCCTTGATGTGTAAAAACGACAAGATGTGGTTTTAAAGGTTGTTAAAGATTTCTTCTCTAAAGTCACTGCTCCCAGCCATGCTAGCTGTTTCCCCCAGTTTCCAGTCTTTATGCTAAGCTAAGCTAACCAGCTTTATACTTAGCATATAATCTAAAGCAGCCAAATTAAAACACATTTTTCCACTCAGACACTCACGCAGCCATGAGTCTGCAGGTCCTCGCTGACGCGCGTGAGGTCGGTCTTCAGGCGGTTCATGCTGGGATGCTCGTTGTCATGGTGACGCAGAATGTTGTTCAGGTAGAAGTCGAGGATGTTGGCGTGGAGGCAGCAGATCTTCAGGTGGTCCTGCCAGAGAGGGAGAGGTCAGAGGTCACGTAAGGTTAGGAGAGCGATTTTTTTTTGTTTTTTGTGGGAAATGTTTGATTGTTTGAAATTATTCTCACCTGATCAGCTTTGACTCGGGGCATCAGTCTGGCGCTGGAGCCGTCATCCGTCTGCTGAGCCTGAAGAGACAGAAAACCAGATCAGCTTTAGATGCATCCAGATTTAAGAATCCCACAACCCCCCAAATAACCCCAAATGCCTCTATAATTGCCTCAGGTTGCTAATAAAACCCAATAAATACAAGAATGTGACCTTAGTGTGTAGCTATTGTTGTAGTTTACAGGACACGTGAGGTACTGTCCAAAATCTATGGAGTAACTTTAGTGCTCAAAGAACACAATTAGAAATGTTAAGTTCAAGTTAAACTAAAAAAAATAGTACATTTGCAGATTTAAAGCCAGATTTCTGTATTATAGCTGGAATTCTGGGATTAAAAGTAAATACCAACACATTTGTTTAACAGCTAAAAGTTGAGTTGCAGGTTTTACATTTAATAAAATATGATTTGTAGATAAATATGATAAAAGTAGCTTCAGTGTGACCTGCTACAACATTAAAATACTGC
>NW_023339652.1:1866621-1869393 GCF_004916995.1 Morone saxatilis | reverse complement strand
GCTACAACATTAAAATACTGCTTAGGAGTTAAAGGATAAGTAGTAATAATCCAAATTTAGTGATAACGACACTATCATGGTCTTATCTGCTGCATAGTGAGTACTTTTTTTGATAATTTAAGTATATTTTTATGTATTTTTGTAGAGTTTTGTTGCTACTTTTACTTTAAAGAAACATCTGAAAACATTTTCGACAGCTGATTAAAGCCGTAAAAAATGTAACTGTTAAAAATAAACATTTTAATTCTGGCATTAAATTCAGAATATGACATACATTTAAAGTAAAAAAAATTGACCACTCACGTGTTGCGACACATCCCGGACGGCCTGGTATGTCTGCGGGTCTCGCAGCGGCTTGCTGAGCGGTTGGTCGACAGGCAGCGCCGCCGCCTGCTCGCCGCAACCAATCAGGAGCAGCGGCAGGAGAACCAGCATGGCGGCAGCTGGACAGAGGACGGAGACCAGTGTGGCGAGCTTCATTGTTGAGTTTGATAAGTTATCCTTTCAGAACGAAGAGAGTTGTTTTATTTTATCCTGAGAGACAGAAAATAGAAATTATTAAGAAAAATAATTTGTAATAAAATAAAATGTTGAAGTGAAATCTGTCTGCATGTGTCCTCACCTGTCAGTGGATGCTGTTGTGAAGACGAGTCTCTAGCCTCTCTCTTTATACAGATCAACCCTCCGCCCCCTCTGCAGAAATATAGGACAGGTAACCATCCAAAAAACCCCAACATGCGCACACACACACACACAACACACAGGTCACTGCTGTGTGTGTTTACTGTCACTTACATAAAGAGGAAATTAACTGTCATTCAATGTGGGACAATGAACTCCAATATCAATTTGCTTCATAGAGCATTTTAATTGTGATCTGCAGTGACATAATTTCCTCTTTATGTGTGTGTGTGTGTGTGAACTCCCTGGTGAAGTCCACTGTGTTGCATAATAAACTTCCTCAACCAGTAACTCTGCTCAGACTAGATGTGTATTTGCATCATTCTATGCAACACTTTTAATAACAGGGAACTTAAGATGATGACAAGGTACAATAATGAAGTGTGGAAGTTTGTTTGATGTATAAATATAACTAAATAAATATGGATATTGTCACAATCCAGTTGAAAAACCTTCAACTGCAGCACCTCTAATGGCCTCTAAAGGATGCTGCTGCAAGGATAGTCCGATTGTATCGAAGTGAATGGGAAAACTCCCAATGTTCATACACACAAATATGAACAGATACTAATAAATCCTTTTTTGTAATCTATGACGAGCAGTGTGTTCTTGTTAAAGGACCAGTGTGTGAGATTTAGTGGCATCTAGCGGTGAAGTTGCACATTGCAACAAACTGAAGACCACTCGCGTCTGTATTTGACGACCTGAGAGTGAGAGCAAGTTGCAGAGTGTGTGGTTTATGCAGCCATTTTTATTGGCTGCAACAGAAACTGATCTGTTTATTGATTATTAACTGGAAGAAACTGTCAGGCATTGAGTGGTTAATTTGAGACAGAAATAAGCAAATACAAGAGAGTTATGTAACAGCAGGCTTTGTCAGGCTTTACAGCAGTGTATCATCTGCATAGAAGTAGATATCAGCACTGTTTCTGCAGACGATATCCCCAGAGGGAAGCGCATAATTATTAAATAAAAAAGGGGACCGAGGATAGACCCCTGGGGGACTCCACAACAGAGCAGGCCACTGAAGAGGAGCTCCCATCTGACTGGTATCAATTACATCAATGATACTGTAGTAACATCGGCTCCCGTGGGGCCACAACGCAAGCGCAGCGACGCCCAGTCTCTCTTCAGCTTCCTTCAAGCTTCTCAACATCACTATTTTCCTGATAGGATTTTCCTGCCAGTTTTTTTTTTCCTGGTGTGGAGGATCGAGTGGCTGGGTCCTCATTCTATTTAATTTTGTCATTTATTGTGTGCGGTGTGGGCGTGTGAATCCCTTGGAGACTTATGGGATAAAAGGCCTAACATCTAAAATGGCGCTGCGGATATCCTTCAGACCTTTGTTACTGTGAATTAAAGTAGATTTATTTATTTTTGAGGGTTTTTATTCTGAATAAGCTCAATCAGAATTAAAATGCTACACGTGAACGCCTCCTCATACTGAAGTTTCCTGTCTGTGGCAACATATTCTCATCAAACTGCACTTTTTTTTCTTATTGGTTCCATAAACTCATCAAATCAGGGCGTCTGTGTGTGTCACAAGAGACAAGTCAAACACGCTAACGAGGAAGAAGCTCTTTAAACTGGAACACCCAGTTAATAATGAAAGGGAAATAACCAGTGACACAGATGAACGGCAGTGAATGAGAATCAGGTAGAGCTGCTGGAAGTTTTGAGATAATTCCAAAAAAGGATTTTCACAGAGATTATTTCTTTAAAAATATTTAAGTAAATTATAATTTAAGTGTCATATTGATGTATTTGTGTCAGAGATGTTCTGCACACTGCATCCCTTTATGATTACACTGACTAATGCTCTCAGTATTACGCAGTACATTTACCGCTATTTGAAACAGAAACTGATCTGTTTATTCTATATTATCTGGATTCTATTTTATTGTATTTTGGGTATTTTATTCTCTATTTGTTGTGCTGAATTTAGTTTTTCCCGATGAAAACACTTTGATACACTGTGAGAACTAATTCTGACATTTAATCAGACGTTATAACACACGTGACCTTAAATATAAACAACACATTTGATCATTTGACTGATTTTATTCATGAAGAAGAAATAAAATAACTGTT
>NW_023339652.1:1860843-1866614 GCF_004916995.1 Morone saxatilis | reverse complement strand
TTTTGTGTGTGACTAATAATGATAAAAACCTGCAGGACGATGTTAAAAAACTTTTTTTAAAGCCAAGTAGAACAAAAAATATGACAAAAAAAACAAAAAACAAAAAAATTCGTATTTGAGACAAATCATAAATATATAGCATTATTTAACAGCATTTATTGATTTACATAAGTTAAATGTATTATTTGTTATTCACTCTTTGCTTTACATGTGTGCTTTCAAACTTTAGAGCAGGATTTTCATATATTATGCTAAACATGAGCTAAAGATAAGCTGTAAAGGTGACAAAAACTGTTACTAAAGGCTACAAATGAGCAAGAAATACCATTTTTAATTGATATTCAAGACATAAAACACATTTATAGCATTATTTAAGAGTATTTAATAATTTAAACATATTAAATGTATTATTTGTCATTCACTCTGTGCTGTTTTTTCATATTATGATGAAGTGAGTCGCTGTTTGTTCTGGCCTGTACATCGTAATGAGGGGAAATTCACTGGTTGACCCGTTCATACCTGGGTGACGTCGTCTGTGTGTTTGTATGGTGTTCAAGTAGTGCGTATAGAGTGAGTCGTTGCCAGGTAGTCTGTCCTCTCCGCCCGGAGGAAGTCCTTGTGTTTGTTCTTCTTTCACTGCAAGCTCTGACATCAGCTGCTGTTTGTTTGTTTTTTACATTATTATATTTATAGAAAGAAGTCCGGAGGGGGAAATAGTTTTGTTGTTAATTCCTGACTTAATAAAACTGATTGAAATGAGACTCAGAGGAATTTCACAACATGAGATCATTTGAGAGTTTTTCCATTTTCTTTTAGGTAACTATTTACCTATTACCATATTTTCTCCACTAATAATACAAAATTTATAATAAATTAATGTATTTATGATGTGTTATTATACCACTAAGACTTTATTGATACTGAAGGGGAATTCACAACCTCTCCAGCTGTTTATAAAGTAATAATTCTACACATTTCACTAATATAATAATCCAATAATATAGTTTATTTTATTCTTAGATTCTGCATTATTTTACTTTTGGTACTTTAAATTTTATATACAGTATTTCCTACATACACACACACACATATATATGAGTTCATACAGTAAAGGCTCAGTAATCAAACACTTCACTTGTAACAGAGTATTTCTACACTCAGGTATTAATACTTTTACTTAAAGGACCAGCGTGTAAGATTTATTTTGTTTTGTTATTTATTATTTTTATTTAGTTAATTAAAGGTAATTATATTAATATATTTGTATTCTGTTCTGTAATTTAAAGGAAGAACTACAGGATGTGGTACTGCTTCCCAAACTTTTCTATCATTGAGTAAACTGACTATATATTTAATGGATATTTCATATTATATTCACTGTATAACAATAACTGTAGGGAACAGCTGATAAACTATAATAAACCCAAATGTTGCACAATATGTAACACAATACCTGAGTGAGTTTTTAACAGATTCTATCCTGTAAATATTGCATCTGAGGTGAGTTTTCCTGATGATTTTAGGGAACTTTTAATACAATTCAGTCTGTGTTGTGTATTTTTAAAATGTTTCAGACTTAATAGGCTTCTTTTTTCACAAATGCTGAGACACAGGTGTAAAGTTTTTAAGTTTTCTTACACGCATTAAAATCCTGAACCACTGACACGGTGCACCTTGTCTGTAATGTTACTGATGGTAATGCTGGCAGAGTGATATTATGATGTGAGGTAGTGAGGTGATCTCTGTTGAAGCTGAAGTTTAAAGTTAACACTGAGAGTGACCAGCGTTACAGTGGCAGCTAACAGGGCTGTAGAAACATTCAACATGGCGTCTACAGATCATTCTGAAGGTAATGAAAACAATTAATATATTTTCAGCTGATTTGAAAACTTACATTTCCTCCTCAATGTTACACTGGAGCTTTTAGTTAAAGATATATCCTGTTTTGTTTATTAGAGTTAAATACACTCAAATAATTATTTGCAGCCACCAGTTTGGTTTTAATCCTAATAATTCCTATTAATATTATTATTATTATTATTATAGAACAGCTTAAATGGTTGGGGCAGTTATTCTGCATCTTAAAAGGTATTAGACACATGATTATCTCATTTATAAATTTTACACACTTCTGTGATGATGATAATAATAAGTATAATTAATTAAACTATTTATATTAGAATAAATAAGCATAAATAAATAAATGTAGCAGTCAAACTCTTCTAAATAACGCAAATATCTCTTACGTTTTCTGTTTTATGGTTTTATTTTTGTGCTTTTGGTTGTTTTCTTACTTATATATTTTTGTGAAGCTTTTTGTTAAGTTTGTTTAAATATGAGTGTTGAGAATGAGAATGAAGATAATAACTGATTCGAACGTTTGATGGCTGATTGAGAATCAGTGAGACGTTTTCATATGCAAACAGTAGATTAAGTGTGTTTACATCCATTTGTCACTCTTCAGTTGGGTTTCTGTCCCAATTCTGATCACTTATATCTGTGAACACGTCTGGCTAACGATCGGATGAGAAAATGAACTAAAACCACTTTATAAATCTGATTAAAAGAGTCAGATTTGAGCACCCGGTTCCTGATATTCACCATTAATCATAAAAAATACCCAGAAGATCTTTCTGCCGGAGGTTCAGCCGCAGGTGGAAAATATCCAGAGAACAAAAGGAAAGTACATCACAGCCAATTTCCTCTAAACTCGTCCAACCTCATTCCCTCGAGACCAAACAAACTGCAGCCGACTTTAAACGCGACAAAGAGTTCAAGGTTCAACTTTTTCTTTCCATCAAACAAACAAGTTTTCTGCAGAGACGTCAACAATCAACAAAGTGTTTGCATCGTGTTTCAAACAGCGGTTCCCAAACTTCTCCCTTCGTTTTCTATCATTTAATAAACTGACTCAGTGACTTGTTTTATAGATGTTTCATATTATATTAAACTGTAGACTGAACACAAACAGTGAACTCAGTAACTGCAGGAAGTTTGTGTGAAACCGGAGATTTGTTTGTCCTCCAGTTCGGTTTATTTTTGTCCCTTTTTTTTATCTCAGCGACATTAAATACACATAATTAAATGACATTCCATAATTACTACATTTATAAAAGCATCTAATTACAAAACTGTAAAAACAAACGATTTCATTATCAGCACCTATAAAAATACGACTATTTAAATGAATCTATAAAAATACATTATTGTCACTAATCGTCGTACAGCAATGATTCATCCACTAAAAACAAACAACACGCTGGTTTCCATAGCAACAGCAGTGGCGTGGGCGGGGTCGGGGGGTCATCTCTTCCCCCAGAAGTTCTCTCGTCTCTTCTGAGCGCGCTCCAGCACGGCGGACGCCATGGAGCAGGAAGCAGCCGAACGCCACGACATCACCGAGAGCCGGTCGTCTAGGCAACGGGACAACAGGTGATTGAACACTTCACAGTAATTAGTAAATGAATGTTTTAAAGTTTAAAGCTTTAAAGTGTTCAGACCTTCATCAGAGCCGCAGCCTCCACCTGAACACTGCAGCTCCCTGAACCTCACACCCAGCTCACCTGAGGACACACAGGCTGATCACTTATATTGATCACCAATATTCTGAGTGCTGGTCGACTCATACGGGTTTCTTAATAGCTGATATTAAAACAAAGAAAAGTCTAATATACTTGGTTTATCTTAGAGAGGAACATGTTTTAAATAGATGTTTTATTAATAATGAAATACTTTACATACATTATATATACATACACATATGTATATATATAATGTACGTTTAATGTACGCTGTCGATTAGGAGAAACGTTTGGACGTTTAGAAAAGACGATGGTGACTGAGGACATTTAGACTCTGACTGCTCTCATTAGTTTGATCAGTTTAATTTAGTTTAATTTAGTTTAGGTTAGTCTTTGACACAAATGAATGTACTTGATCAGCGACTGGTTTTAGCATTTTGAAAAGAAACAGACGTTACCTGGTGGAGACGGTGGATATTTAAAACCAACAGTTTAGTCTTCGATGCTCATTAACGAGCCTCCTCCTCAGTATGTTTAGTATTTTTTGGGGGGAATGTGATCGGTTCTGCAGGTATTTGGTGTTTTAATGACAAAGAGCCACACAGCCAACATGGACCAGGTCTAATAAAGCCCGGACATGTTACACAGACAGATACGGAGACATTAACGGTGCAGACGAGTCATTTTATTGTCGCAGTGAAACTGTCGTCGTACGCTGGAGGAAATCTGCTGCTGCAGGTTGAACATGAAACTGGATCTGATGAGAAAACTGGATGAAAGGAAACTGAGAAGGAAGTAAAGAGGAGAGGGGGGGGGAGTCCCTGGGTGCTTCTCATTATGCCCACGCAGACAGACAGACAGACAGACAGACAGACAGCTCTCTTCTCGTCGCAGCTTCAGGTTTTCTTCGGTTATTTCTTGTTTTATTTTGTAATCATCCTCCTGTCTGTCTGTCTGTCTGTCTGTCTGTCTGTCTGTCTGTCTGTCTTCCCTCCAGCTCAGATTGACAGCCCGTCTGTCTCCTTCTACCTGTCGCCTGCCTTCGTGCTCCTGTTTCTGTGTCGCTCCATCCTGGTTGTTCTGCCAGCAGTCACTTTGTTCTCGGTAGGTTTCTGACCCTGCACCTGTCTGTCTACCTGCACCTGTCTGTCTACCTGCACCTGTCTGCGAGCACAACTATCACATTAAATCCTTGACACAATATATATATTATATATATAATATATTATGATATTAATATATATTATTATTAATATAAAGATAAAACTGATCATAAAATATATTGTTATCAAAAGGTTTAATCAATTCATCATAAATGTGAAAATTATTAGCAAATATTTGAATCATTCGGTGATTATTTAATGAATTTAAAGTCCTTTTTGAGCTGATATTAAAGAGAGCAGACAATTCATTGATTGATTAATGGAGATCAGAAGGTTTCTTTAACTCAAAAAAAAAGTAACTTTAACTGACTAAATTTTGTACTTTTTATTTGAACTGTGAAAACAAAATACAGAGTAAAAGGTGTTTAACTAAAAATGTTTTTTAACTTACTTATTTACTATTTTATTTTAGTTCAAACACGTGTGTGAATCTCACCGTTGTGCTGGAAGTCGGGGTGTCTCAGCGTGCCTTGGATACCGTGCTGTGGGGGCGGGACCAGAGGGGGCGGGGCTACCGGGGATGGAGGCCTTTGCTTCGTCCTGATTGGTTTAGAGGGAGGAGTGGCGGCTGGTTTCTCGTCGGGGGAGGACGAGTGGCGGGCGGGATCATTCTCTGGCCACGCCTCTTTTTGCTTGACCGGAACGTCGACCACGTTGTCCGCCCCCGCTGCCATGGAAACGGCTGAGCCACACCTCTGAACAGGAAAACAGTCACATCAGCATCAGAATATAATATAATATAATATCATATAATATAATATAATATAATATAATATAATATAATATAATATAATATAATATAATATAATATAATATAATATAATTAAATGTGATATACTTCAATATAATTTAATATAATTTAATATAATATATTTTAATATAGTAAAATATAATTAAATTTATATACTTCAATATAATAATGTAATATAATTTAATATAATATAATATAATAGAGTTTAATTTAATATAATATAATATAATATAATAAAATATAATTCAATATAATGAAATGTGGTACTTCAATATAATAGTGTAATATAATTTAATATAATATAATATAATATAATTTAATATAATTTAATTAAAT
>NW_023339652.1:1858463-1860743 GCF_004916995.1 Morone saxatilis | reverse complement strand
GCACAAATAGGGCACTAATAAGGCACTATCTATGTTGGGCCTGGGGTGTCTGTAAATAAAAACGACTCATTCTAAAGTTCAGGTGATGTTACACTATATAATAAATAAAAACGTACCTGTGAACATTATATTACATTTATAGATGGAATAGATTCTCCTTTAAGTCCTGACTGAGCTGTTTTCATCTTCAGGCCAATAAAAAGAGGAGGGAGGAGTCAGAGAAGAAGCTCCACCCCGAACCAGATGATGCCACGCCCCCTCCTCCTCCTCAGGTGCAGAGAGGACCCAGGTGTGTTTCTGTGTGTGTGTGTGTGTGTGTGTGTGTGTCATTGTGTATCTGTGAATTCATTACGTTTATGACGTCGTCTGTCTGTCTGACAGGATGTTGACAGAGTATCAGTCCAGCTTTCGTTCTCCTCTCTACAGGATCCCGGAGGAAGGCGGAGCCCCGGACAGCGAGGCCCTTCAGGTCAGGGTTCAGTCTCGTGTAGCGTCAGATGGGAAGTTAGATATCAGATATATTCTACTGAAGCTGTAAATGTTTAAAAACACCTCATAAATATGTCGTTTTTAAAAAATCTGTCATTTTTTAATCGAGAGAATAATCAGCAGGGTAATCAATAATGAAAAGTAATAGTTGTGGCCCTCTTAGCAACAAATTCAATTAAAATTAGTAATGAAAAGTCTCTATTTACTACATAATACACTATATTTACATTTATTTATTTAGATTCTGAAGCATTTTATGTATTAATCGCTTTTTATTGCCAATAATTTGAAATGAGACTTCTCTTTTTCCTCAACTGTCAAAGTCAAGAAGTCAAAGTTTCCACAAAAATCTAAAGGATGTGGTGTTTACGCAGCTTCTCTCTCCGCTCCACTACAGAACCGACAGCGTGCAACACTACCTAACGTTAGCTTATAAATGGCGTTTATAGCAGAATATTGTCGGCTTACTTCATCCAGACTCCAGCTGGCTCGCCGTTTGCAGGTGACTTTATCGGCTCAGTATTTCATTAATGCCAGGAACATGATTGGATAGTTGTAGCATGCAGTGAACTTTGTTCCTTCACTCATTAATTCAGGCGTTTCCTTTATTTCACCCGTCTGTACATCAGGCCTTAAAATCAGGCTGATTTGTTGCCAATATTTCAGTTTTTACTTGTGTCAATCATCATAATAAAATCAAATTAAACACTGTCCACCTGCACATCGAAACAGTTGATCTGAGTGACCTGAAACATCTCCCGGATCAGTTTGTGTGAGGTTGTAGTAGTCTGCTGCCTAAACTGTGTGTACGTTTGTGCGTGTTTGTTGCGGATGGAAAAACAGAGTGCTGAGTGTTAGCAGTGAAACCACAGAGGTTCATTTCAGGGAAACAACTCACTGTTAGTCACACACACACACACACACACACACACACACACAGGTAGGTTCCCACCAGTCTTGTGGAAAGTGTCGCTGAGGGAGGGCGGCAGCTAATGTTGCAAGATGAAGCACTTTTAGGCTTTTTTTATATGAAATTTTCAGTTTTTTAGCTGACATAAGTTCAGCTGAAAAAACCCATCAAACAACTTCAGATAGACCACGTAATATAAAGTAAATTCCCTCAACCTGTGCAGGGAAAACTGATTCTGCAACCGGTAGTTCTGCGTTTTACTTTCTGATATTTAAAGTCTTTGAACTCACTGTCACTGTTTTATGATTCCTGGTTTGGGCCTTTAGTTTCAATAAAGGGAAACCTTAAAGCTTCTGGAAATATGGCTTGAAATAGTGAAAATGCATGCATGATATCAAAGTGGAGCCTCTTATTAAGCATCCAAAAAAATCTATATATAAGTATAAGAAACCTTTGTTTAAAAAAAAGCTCAGAGGGAATGAATGGAGCAGCAGAGAGGTTTTATTAAACCTGTTTGGGTTCAAGATTACAAGATAAAATAAGATAACAGAAGAAGGTTATTGTGGCTTTGTTTCAACATGACCACGTCCCCCTCGTGCACAAAGACTGGGCACAGTGCTACAACCTGCTGCTGCATCTTAAAACATAACACTGACAGTACAGCAGTTGAAGAAACTATAAATGAAGGTGCTGGTGTATTTATTGCACTAAGATTAAGAAGGTGTGATTCCATATCTAATGCTGCTCTGTAGGATTGTGCAGTTAAACACAGCGTGATCTGGCTGCTCTCTCCACTCAGTCTCAGTCACCTTAAGAAGTTAAATCTCTGCTGCAGTCAGTTGCACACGTTGTCAATGTGTGTTCCAGCAAAAGAGGTCGTC
>NW_023339652.1:1852006-1858447 GCF_004916995.1 Morone saxatilis | reverse complement strand
CAGTGTTGTATTCATGTAAATAAGTTGAGCTGCTGGTGATAGAAGTCGAGTGAGCATGACGGAGTGTTTCTATTTTAACCGGCGCAGCTTTTGTGAGAAATAAGTGAGTCAGAGTAATTTCACATGAGCATCAAGGGCAAACATACCCACTCAAATCCACACGGAGCGCACAGAAAACAGCCAATATGATCGATCAACAATCAACAGTGTTCGTCCAGAATGACTGACCCCACCTTTAAATACCATAATAACCATATAATAACCAAAACCAGGGATGTTCTTCCTTCCACTGATCTGTTTAAACACGTTAAACCAGCAGCTCGTTGACATCATAACGGAAATGAGAAACGAGAGCGCTGAGTGATGCTGAGTGACCATTATCGATGACTCGATCGATGTCACGAACTTCACTTGAGTTTTCCAGAAAACCGGAATGACTCACGGTGCCGGGGCTTCCCCCCCTCCGAGGGCAAATCAACGAGGGCACGTTGAACGACTCCGTGGTTACGGCCCTGCAGCTCTGGCGAACCAATCACTGCTGGTTGACGTAAAACGCGTCGCTACCGGTGCGACACAAAAACTCAGAGGGATTTATCTTGTGGTGATAATCAGCTTTATGTGAGCGGTACAGGCGTTAATTTATACGATTCCAGATTCCAGCTATAAGGATAATAATGTTGTAGTTTAGAAGTGATGATGTGCAATTGAAGTTTTAGTGATACTATATCTCAGTCTTTACCTTATTTGCATATCCAAGTATTGGTAACAAAATAAAACACAATTAAACAGGTGAAATGTTACAAAGACTCGATAAACTCTATATTATCTGTATTCAGACTATTTAAATAAAGTGGAAGAGACGTTTGTGCATTAATTCATTGCTAGTTTAGTATAAATGCATGTGAATAAAAAGCGTTAACACCACTTTTTATGTGGTTAAAGAACCTCCGACTGCAGTGCTCTAACATCTGAAACCAAACCTTCACACCCTCATTGCTATAAAATATGACAAACCTCTCTAAAACTGATTTATAGAGATTTATAGCAGAGCTGTATCAGCTTTAGCTCTGTGGGCCTAATAAACAGGTCTGATGAATAGTCTTCAGACTCCCAGCAGCCCAACAGAAGCTTTAAACTAATTGTAATTGCACATCATCTCTTCTGAATGAAACGGAGCCAGAGATCAATGAGTCTGTGGGTGATGTGTAACCGTCCGATTAACTTTCCATCCCTGTGGTTAACCCGGCTCTGTGAAGAGTTTCAGTATGTGGAGGGGAATCTGTCAGCTGACGTCAGTCGCTCTCTGTTCTGTTCAGGGGAAACAATAAATTCTTCACAGAGCCGCTGTCATTCAGCAGAGCGACGGCGGCGAGCTGTGCAGCGTCAGGCTTACGGTTGGCCTCGAGGGTTGAGGTTTAGGCTAGAGACAAACTGAGGTGAGCTTTGAAAAAAACAGGGCCAGGGGTTATCCAGGACCAGGGCTGGGGTCAGGTTACCAGAATCTACGAGCTGAGATTTTGCAAAGGCTGCAACCCAGATAAATTACGTGATCAGAGCAGAGTCAACCAAAAGTATAATTTGCAGATTTGCCCATAAATGCAACTTTGAACTTTGTTTTGATGCAGACTTGGTTTGACATTTGTATCATCCGCCTACACACACAGATAGATCTCAGTACTCTATAAAGGAACCACAACAACTGTTCAATAAAATGTGTTTTCACTTACACATTGCTGATTATCGCCTGCAGGTAAAGCTCTCTGTCTGTCGCAGTACGGAGAGCTTTTAATCTGCAGTCTGTGGCGACTTTACTGCGCTGTTGATTGGTTTTACATCAATCAGCAATGGCGTCTGCTCACCAGTGGACAGAGGTGGCAAAACTACACACAAACTTCACTCAAGTAGAAGAACAGATATTTACTAGTAATGATTCAACTTTAATCAAGTAAAATAAAATAAAAGTTTCTGTGCATAACTGAAACTTCAAACTGGGTCGAGACTCCATGGAAGTATCATTAACGCCTACAGACGAGGAGTTTAAAGTCATTCAGCCTCTCGTCTGCTTCTACTTTCAGGCCTCATGGAGGCCCTAAAGGGAAGGTCAGGGTCAAGGAACCATGAATATCTATATCAAACTAAATATAGTCAATAAAATGTGAAAATAAAAGAAAGAAAAGCAGCAAATCGTCACATACAGAGAGTGTTTGGTGCTTTTACTTTGAAATAACCAAAATATCGAATCTAATCTGCCGATATTCAGAATCTGAGCATCCGTAGAGATGTTCAGAAATGTGTGACAGACTCCCTGTGTGTCCCGGTCCAGGTGAAGGAGCTGAGGCAGCAGGCCTCGTTGTACCGCCATCGAGGCTGGGGGGCTAATTTCTCCAGAGGGCATCTGAGCCAGCTAGTGTCTGAACACAACGCTCTGTGGGAGCCCACAGACACCACGGACTCAACCTCCGACCCCCCCAGCCCCCGCCTGACCTCCGACCTCTGTCCCGATCCAGACAGCCGCAGCACCTCCCACGTGGAGGCCCTGGACCTGGCCAGGTGAGGGCAGGAGTGTGTTACCACATTTACAGAAGCTGTTACAAGGTGTTCAGACCTCTTCCATCAGACACGCAGCCTCCACCTGAAAGCACTGCGCAGTCTGAACCACCACCAGCTACCCTGAAGGACCACAGGCTGCGAGTCCACCTTACTATTGATCCACTTCTTCTGGTGGCCTGCGTCGACTCACTACGCGCGCTCTTCTTTAAGCTGACGCCTGATATTAACCAACAAAGCAACAGGCTAATATCGAGGCTTCTGTTTCTCTGTAGCAGAGGACCACAGTCTCGTTACTACAATACGATCGATTTTATTACCTGCAACTGCAAACAATCACTCTTACACTACACTTATATACCTACCCCTACACACTTATTGTGAGCTCATACTACTAATCATCCCACGTTTCTAAACCTGTCACAGCGCATCGCTCGGACTTAGCCGGAACACACGTTGTGGACGCATTTCAGAAAAGACGATGGTCCGCACCGACGGGACAACCGTCTTAGATCTGCACTGCTCTCATCTAGTTTGACGACGTCTTAATTTAGTTTAGGATTGTATCTTAGGTTACGTCCGTTTGACCCAAAATGAACTGTACCTTGAAGTCAGCAGACTCCGGTTTTAGCATTTGTTGAAAAGAACAGACGTTACCTGGTGGAGACGGTGGCAACGTTTGTAAAACCCGAACAGTGTTGCTTAGTCTTCCCGCACCTGCCTCAATTAACGACGCCTCTCCCTCAGTCACTGTTAATAGGTATTGATTTCGTGGGGGGAATCCGTGAGCGGTTCTGGCACGTAGTGCCTTGGGTGTTTTAATGCAAAGAGCCACACAGCCAACATCCGGACCCAGGTGCTAATAAAGCCCGGCCCATCGCTGACCACAGACAGATACCGGAGACCATTAACGCCGCTGCCAGCCACGAAGGTCATGTTTTATTGTTCAGTGAAACTGGTCGTCGTACGCTCGGGAGGAAAATCTCTGCTGCGTGCAGGTTTGAACATGAAACTGCGGATACTGGATGAGCAAAATGGATAGAAGGAACCCTGAGAAGGAAGTAAAGACGGCAGACGCGGGGGCGGGGAGTCCTGGCGTGCTTCTCACTTCATGGGCACCGGCAGACCAGACATGACAGACCCGCCAGACAGACAGCTCTCTTGCATTCCCCCGCCCCCGATCGCAGCTTTCAGGGTTTGTGCTTCTCGTTATTTCTCTGCTCTCTCATTCTGTACCTCATCCCCTGTCTGTCCTGGCGTGCTGTCTGTCCTGTCTGTCGTCTGTCCGCTGTCTGATACTGTCTGTCATGTATAGATCTAATCTGTCTGTCCTTCCCCTCCCAGCTCAGAATTGCCAGCCGCTCTTCTCTTCTACTCGATACAGCAAA
Source organism: Morone saxatilis (assembly GCF_004916995.1). Taxonomy (NCBI): domain Eukaryota; kingdom Metazoa; phylum Chordata; class Actinopteri; family Moronidae; genus Morone; species Morone saxatilis. Next base: position 1,854,512 of record NW_023339652.1, on the reverse strand, counting down.
TGCACCTAAGACATAACGAAATAACCAGCATACACTAGCTAAATATCTGAATGCATCAGCAAACTCCCACCAATACAACACGCACATGCGACACTTGGTTCCTGCACCAGTCTCCAAATTATGATTCATCAAGAGAAACTCAGAGAACATATATTATACCAATAAGACACCTCACAAGAACATGGTAACATAGATACAAATACAATGAAACACCAAAAATTCCGATCTCATACTACCATAGCACCAATGTCATAAGTCACTAACTGCACTGCAATACTACCAAGCCGACAAGCCATATACACAATATACATCCTTAAGACAATATAATAAAATAATATAAAACACATAAACAACATAATAATCATATTAAAATAAAGATATTAAATATCAAAATACACATATAATAAAAAATATAATATAAGATAAAATCAATATATATAAAAATAGTTATCAAGAATATAAATATCACAAATATCGACATATAAAAAAAAAAAAAGATAAAAATAAAATATATAGCAATCATATAGGACACCAGAATGATCATATCTATATAAAAAAGAAAAAATTAATATAAGAATATAAAATTGAGCTGATAAAAAATAAAAAAGAAAATAAAATAATAAGATATAATATAAATAAGGAAGATCAAGAAGAGATTACATAATATATCAAAAAACAAAAGCTCAACTTTACTGACTAATCTTGTACTCTTTCTATTTGAACTGTGCAAACACACAATACACGCAGTCACCAAGGTTTTTAACCTAAAATGTTTGTTTACCTTACTCTATTTACTATTTTTAATTTTAGCTTAAATCCGTGTGTGAACTCTCAAGCCGTTCGGTGCTGGAAGTCGGGGCTGTCTCAGCGTGCCTTGGATACCGTGCTGTGGGGGCGGGCCAAGGGGGGCGGGGCTACCGGGGATCGGCAGCCTTTTGCTGGTCGTCCTGTTGGTTTAACGAGGAGAGTGGCGGCTGGTTTCTCGGGCGAGGACGAGTGGCGGGCGGGAAATTCATTCCTCGTGGCCAACGCTCCCTTTTTGCCTTTGACCCGGAACGCTGCGACCACGTTGTCCGCCCCGCTGCCATGGAAACCCCCCGGCTGAGCCACACCTTCTGAACGGACACAAACAGTGCCACATCAGGCCACGTCAGAATCATAATAGTAATTGATCATATCATACTAATACTAATCTAATATATATAATGCACTCCCATCATCCATCATAATCATCACATATGACTCAATATAATATAATATGACTCCATAATATAATTAAAATGTGGATATACTTCAATATACATTTATATAATTTATGTATAATCATATTTCTAATATAGTTCAAAAATAAAATTAAATTTATATCCTAGCTTAATATAATCCACATGTAATATAATTTAATATAAGTATGAATATACTTAAATCTTAATTAAATATTAATCAAATATAATCAAATTCCAAGTATAATCTCAATATAAGATCGGACAACTCTCCGCTTCCCTTCCATATAATAGTGTAATATACCCCATTTAATACTCAGACTAGTAAGGCCAGTACGATTATAAATCTTCAATATAAATTTAACGTTAATATAATGACAAATACTAGATACTACCAATCCAAATATACTGAAAATGTGAACTTCAATAATAATCAGCTGTAATATACATTTAATATAATATAATATACCGCATTTACATTTAATTTATATAAATTTAAATTAAATTAATAAAATATAATACTACATAATATAATGAACATGTGATTCAATATACATCACGTGTAACCATAATCATAATTTCCATAAAACCTGTTTGGATGGAGAAACAGTCCATCATTGCTCTTCAGTTTCACCCCCCAGTATCCATACCCGCGCCCGTCTGAGGGAGAATGACAGAGGGTCAAAGTCAGGCTAACAGCAGTGGTGGTTTGAGCTCTGGTGTGTGGTGGTGCTGGTGTGCCGTGTCGTGTGGTGTGTGGCGATGTGCTGTACCCAGTGGCGGTGTGCGTGAGGTCACTGGTCTGACGTTCTCTGAACAGGCAGCACTCTTCAGCCCTCGGAGTCCGAGTAAGCCTTCCCCTCCTCCTACACACACACACCAAGACACACACCCACAACACAGACAACAACACCACAACACACACACACAGACACACACACACACCACACACACACACAGTGTCAGTCTGCAGTATGGCAGCTTAATAATTCACTCTTTCAGTGCAGCGCGCTCGCCACACTTACTCATCTGTATGATTCTATCCTCTTCCTCTTTCCTCTCCCACGGCCGTAGAGCTCTCTTCAGGCACGAGGACCTTTGAGCGCGTGTTGTGCTTTTATTTGTTTGCTTTATGTTTACGTTCGTGTGTTCTCCCTGACACCCACAGCAGCAGCAGCACGACCTCCCTACTGGAGTTACTGGAGCGGCTGCAAACAACACAAACTCTTAGAAATCAGCTCAGCAGGACGTCTCCCGCCCGCCCCGCCACCGCATGCCACCTCCCT
>NW_023339652.1:1851711-1851906 GCF_004916995.1 Morone saxatilis | reverse complement strand
CCGGCTGAACCGCGACAGTTCAGCAGAATGGAAATGGGATATTTTTAAACCTGATACGTCGCCGGCTGAACTGGTTTCTTTTACATTTCACTGGTCGTCATGCCAACAGAGAAAAAGAAGCAGATTTATTTCAGTAACGTAAAATAATTTCTTCTTCGTCGTGAATGAATTATTTTCAGTTTGCACTCGGCTCGC
>NW_023339652.1:1847938-1851673 GCF_004916995.1 Morone saxatilis | reverse complement strand
GATGTTTTTAGCCTAGCTTAGCACAAAGACTGGAAGCAGAGGGAAACTGGTAGCCTAGCTCTTAAAAAGTGAAAAAAATATGCCTTAAACCTCATTTTACCACAGATGTTAAGGCCTCTGCGTGCTTCAAACTCGGTGTCGGATTGTCTGACAGCGTTCTGAAAATAGACCCGTTATAAGCCCCGCCCCTTTTCCTACAGAGCAGAAAAGGGGCGGGCCTTAACAACAGACTGCAACGTCTTCAACCTGCCGTCCAATCCTACTTCATCTGAAGCACACTGAGACCTTCAGATCTGGTCAAAACTAACCATTACGGTCCCAGAAGTCGCATTAAATGACGGACCCCGCCGCGGCCTGTTACTGTGGAAGCTGGAAAGGTCTGACTGCAGCCGTCTGATTGGCCGATCTCTCAGGTGGGACGTCCAGGTGCCACGTAGCATTTATAATGTGTATTATAAACTGTTTATGACACTATGAAGCAGCTCTAAAGTGGTGCATTTTAAAGCAATCTATTTACCAACAACTGTCCTCCTGATGAATGGTTGAGAACACAGTATGGCACAGCTGTAATCACACACATTTATGAATTAATCATTTAGCATTAAGTTTATACATTTATAGATACTGATTCACCCTCTATGACAACTGAGCAAACTCTATTCATTCATGACAGCTAGCGAGTGGATTTAAACACAATGAATAGTCTGCATGTGCATAAACAGTTAATAATATAGTCCTAAAACAGTAATTACGTATCATTAAATAGGATTATTGCATTATCAATCATTCATTAACTGTTTACAAACCAGGAGAAGTTGCTAAATAGATTAATAAAAACTTTAAAATGGAAATATATTTCTTTACAACTGCATTATAGGGTCAGTGTTTATATACTGATTATAAATACTGAATATTTAGTCCAATAGGAGTTAAATACGACTAAAGAGCAGAAGGTGTTTCTGCCCTCTGACCACAAGGGGGCAGTGGTGAGCCCGTTGTGGTTTGTCGTGCAAGAAAAAAGCAAAGACCAGTTTAACGCGAACGAGAGACGCCAACGGCTGCAACCAAACCTTTCACCTGGAAGCTTCTGCTCGGCATGCAAACTGTCGCAGCACCTCCTGCAGCTCAGACTGAGTACTGACAGAAACATCAACATGCTACATGACTGAACGTACTGAAGGAGAACCAGAAATACTGACGGCAGTACCGACGCCGCGCCGCACCGCAGAACTCCCCGGTAGTACAACACTGTGCACAGCAGTACTCACAGAGGTCACTGGTCCGACAACGCACTGTATCTGTAAGATCACCACTCTCACTTTACAAACAGAACACAGGTATTTTCAAAAGGCTTTCTGTGGCTGCTGCGTCACAGGCCACGCCCCCTCACCGTTTAAATAACCACGGCGGGGGGGGCGGGGCTTCAGCTTCAACCTCCTCCGTTGGTCTCAACCTCAGCCGTGCTACCGTTAAAAACAAACACTGAGATTGTAGTTCGGCTTCTTTAACTGGAGAGAATATCTAAAGTGTGGATACGGAGGACCAGACGCGACTTTTTTTGGTCACCTTCGAGCCTCCGTACCTGGATAGTTTCATATATTCCCACCAGTTAAAGGAAGTTTTAAACCACTGACGGATAATTCAGTGTTTCCCTCTCAGATGTGTTGTGTTAATAACATTAATAATCAGGTAATAATATGGTTAATAATATGGAAACAACACCTGCGGGCTGCCTGCTCAGTAAATATAACACAACCCCCCCAATCCCACTGCACCCTCCCTCTGGCCAAAGAAAGGTCATCACAGAAACTGGCCTGGTTCACTGTTGTTAATGCAGCTCACACACACACACACCACACCCTTAAACCACCCACACACCACCAAACACACATACAGAAACACTATTCACACCACAACTACAATAGTGTCAGTGTGACTTTGCTGTCTATAGGCAACTGTTCCCGCCCTGAGCAGCAGATCTTGGAAGTCACTCACCTGCGCTGGTAGCTTTGAAGCGACGCGGTGAGCTTGACTACAGACTGCTGTCTCCCTCCCCGCCTCCCCCCGCTCTGCCCCTCCACCCCAACCCAACCTCCTCCCCTCCCCCCAAAAAAATTCAAAATCAAAACATTAAATGACTTTTAATATCTTTTCCAACATGGAAAACATAATAATACCACTGTATGGGATCCACAGGTTCGATTCGGTAGCCCTGTTGCATACGCGACAAGGGTCGGCCGTGTTAGCGTGGTTACAATCACCGGGGTAACCGTGGCAAATCATGGCGACATAAGCGAAAAAGTGGTCAAACTGCGTGCGAATGGCTCGGTGAAGCGCTGGAAAATAAGGAAAATGTAAGAAGAAAGAAACATTTTAAAAATTCAAAAAAGCAATGAAGCACTCCCTTTAGCGGAAGATGGCCTTAGCAGAGAGCATGAGTGGGTATACTGTTAGTTTTAGATTTGGCATGTTGTTTGGACAGCCCCATTTCCCTGCAACATCATCTTCCATCATCAATCTCGTTCGCCTGTTTGCCGCCTAGCCGTTGCTGCAGTCTTTGTTTGATTGGTTTTGTTTTTTTTTTTTTTATGTTTCCAAGGCAACAGTCTCCCGTCAAGACAGTGTGTGGGGGGGGGATGGGAGATGTTGGTTTCGTCACGGTTAACAGATTTGTTCGAGAAGGTGGCTGATGTTGATTGATTGACATTGTTTGTGTTAAGGGGCCGTGGGCCCAGCCTGAGATGTGGGGTTGATTGGTTGTTGTTTTTCGGTCGGTTGTGAGCAGAAAACTGGAGGAGGAGGAGGAAGGAGGTGGAAACGGTTAGTGCCGTGTGTGTGTGTGTTGTCTGTCCTTGTGTGTGTGTGTGTGTCTGTTGTGGTTGTGGTGTGTGTGTGTGTGTGTGGTGTGTGGTGAACTTATGTCATTAGAGAAGTTGAACAGTTGCCTTTTTTGCGAGTTTTCCCCGGGGCTGGACTCTTCCTGTTTTAATCTGTCGCACAAGGCGTAGAGATCTCCACCACCACACACACACACAGTTCACAGACATCACACACACACACACACACCCACACACACACACCACACTTACACACACACACACAGATACATAGTATTTCGGGATAAAAGTAATAAAGTTTGCCAAAATAATGTCAGATTTTACACATTGAGGGACACTTGTCCACGCAACAGACCCAGCAAACAGAATGTAAAATTGTGACCCAAGCAGCCACAATTTAAAGTGTAAATTCTGGCTGCAGCCTTAATCAACCAAGATGCCATTCAATCAGCATTTTTTCAGGTACTTTTCAGGAAAATTGCAAAGATTACTTTTAATTATTGGCGTGATGAAATCTGTTGTTCCTTCTGAGTCCACGTTTAGAATGTAAAAGTAAACGGAAGTTTTAGGGAAAAGGAGAAACTGATGCCTCTTGGACTGGCTTTGCATTTAAACTAATGTTTGTGGTAGGCTCCAGTACATTCGCCCCAAAGTGCTTTACGGACTTTAAATTGTGAAGAATTTAAGGATAATTAAAATGTGTAAACCAGTGAATTAGCAGAGTTTGGTAGTTAGCGTCTATACTAAAACGAGATCTATCAGAACCGGACTGCACCCGGCACACTCGGGTCACTGGGTCGGTCGGGTTACCAGGTCTCACCTCTAATGTAACGTGTGTGTTTGTTGGTTGTGTTGGTGTGTGTGTGGTGTGGTTGGTTGTTGTGGTCTCCTCGTTGAC
>NW_023339652.1:1846998-1847838 GCF_004916995.1 Morone saxatilis | reverse complement strand
ATGCGTGTGAAATCTTGGTCCTCTGCAGATCCATCGTAGAGAAGTTAGACAGCAGAAGCAGAAGAGTTTAGGGGAAAAGGAGAAACTGATTGCTCTTGGGCTTGGCACCGCTTTGCACTCTATTTACTAATGTTGGTGTAGCATCGGTACACTTCGCCCCCAAAGTGGCTGGTTAAGACTTTTATTCGTGAAGAGATTTGTATAGGAAAGATTTAAATGTGTTAAAGAACGGTTGAATGTAGCACGAGTTGAGTTAGCTCTATACTTAAAACGAGACATCAAACCGACCTGCACCCCGCACACTGGTCCGTGTCGTCCGTCGTTACCAGTCTAGCCCGTCTAAATGTACTGTGTGTGTCTGTGTGTGTGTGTGTGGTCACCTCGTTGACGTTGATCTTGCTCTTGGCCGAGGTCTCCAGGAAGGCGCAGGAGTTCCACTGGCGGGCGAGGCCGATACCTGACTCTTTGGCCACCACGCGCTCCACATCCAGGTCGCACTTATTTCCAACCAGGATCATGGGAACCTGCAACGCCACAACTCAACGTCACGTTCAAGCGGCAAGTTTGAGAATGTCAGTCAGCTGTTTAACAGTGTCGAGCTTTCAGAAACACACAGGGAAGTCCTGAATCGTAATATTTAATAGCAGAGCAGATTAGTGCAGTACCGAGCGTTGGCAGGCAGGTGTCTCCGTTTACAGCGTATCAATTAATACATTGTCAGCTCAATTTCTTCAAATGTGGTTTGGAAAGCTTCATTTTCACCATCATGGTCTTAAACTGTCTGTCAATTCATTAAATAGCTGATTGAAAGAAAATAAGAAGTCGTTTATGAAACAAAAA
>NW_023339652.1:1845569-1846930 GCF_004916995.1 Morone saxatilis | reverse complement strand
TATGTTTTACCATCATAAATTAGATATATTTGTACTACTGAGCATTTTTAACCTATTTTTATTCTGATTCAGTGAAAACATTATTTTAAAAAATTGGATTTTTAGCTTTACTGCTGTGTTTTATAGCTAATAGCTTTATGAGGTTCGACACACTGCAGTGTAACTCTGGGTGTCACTCAGCTGTCTCATCTCGCCTGAGGTTCTTCAACCTTAATCCAGCAGGGGGCAGCAGGAAGCTCTCAGTTAGGATCTATTCTCACTTTATTCCACCTCATGAAGGTTTTACAGTTTCAGAGAGGTGTTGATTCAGCTGTATGGTCACTAGACGCAGTGCTGGCGCTCTTAAGTTACGCCCGTCAAAGAGAAACATCCTGTTATGAACAGTGACTTATGAGACTAGTCGTCTATATTTAACTACTGAACGTCTGCTGCTTTAAGGATCATTGTGCAGTCAAGACTTTAAATAACGATGGTTTAAGTAAATAAATAAACAGAATATTGTTTCCCATGAGCCCCTGAAGTCTGTGAGTTTTAATGATTATTGATAAAAACCAAGTTACGACGTGTTTGTGGTTGTTTCCGAACTTAAAGCCGCGGTGGAGCTGTAAACGGGCCGCGGCGGGCTACAGAAGCTAGTGGAACAGAGGCTAGACAGGAAGTGACGTCACAACGGCGTGTTTTTTCTGGTGCGTGCGTGTGAGCGTGTGTGTGTGCGTCGTACGTCCTCGGTGTCCTTCACTCTGAGGATCTGCTCTCGGAGGTCCTGCAGGTCGTTGAAGGTGGACTGAGCCGTGATGGAGTAAACCAGAGCGAAGCCCTGACCGTTCTTCATGTACAGGTCTCGCATCGCCGTGAACTGCTCCTGCAGACAGACAGACACAGACAGAGAGACAGACAGGTGGTCAGGGAGACGAATGGCGCATGTGGACAAAAGTATGTGGACACTCTTGTAGACTTTAGTGTCTTTTTCTTGCTGGTTTAGACAAAAGGAAGTCTGAGGAGATGAACTGAAAGAAGGGTAGGGAGGGTGAGACACACAGACAACACGACAGACAGACAGATCCTTCCCCTCGTTCGGGCTGGCTGTGTCCACCGATCGTCCAACATACACCCTCGTTGCTCCATCGCGACCTCCCCGCGCACTCTGCTGGACGAGAGAGAGAGAGAGAGAGAGACGACACGCAGCGCACGCAGAGCGCACAGACGGGACGCGCAGCAGGGAGTCTTCAGTGCTCCAAAGAAATTATTTGCCAGGATTTCACAATAAAAGTCATCAGAAAACTTAAAGACTTAAAGACAAATGTTCAAAACTAAGTCAGAATCTAAACTGACTTAAGGAGAAGAGAGAATAAAACACTGAA
>NW_023339652.1:1844039-1845492 GCF_004916995.1 Morone saxatilis | reverse complement strand
AGAATTGGATAAAAAGTTCCTTAAAAAATATAATTTCTGATGAAATAATGCAACAAAATTCATCTAAATCACCTGTTATACATAAACTTCCTGCAGTTATTGAGTTCAACATTCAGTTATTGTTATACATTGAATATAATATGAATATATAGCACTGAGTCAGGGGCATTAGCATGGCCGCAGACTCTGGTACAAACACCAGCCGCCATAATGCATCCATTTATTTTATTTTAATCTATAAACTGACATTAGCAGCAGCGCTAGCAGAGAGCAAGCTAGTTACCTAGCTACAGGGTTTCTGCAGGTTTCAACTGGTTAAATATAAACAACCTCTCCAGACATGTATTAAGACATTTATGATGTTATATGTTTTTTCCACAAAACAAAAATATAAATTCCACGTTAAAATCCTTAGAAATGTAAATAGGAACAAGAACAAACACTGATTTCTGAGTGGAGGGCGACTTTAAAACCTATTTTACATCCATACTGGCAAAAAAAGTCAAAGAATATGAAGGAAAATCTGTAGTTTTGATATAAATATTTCCCCCAAAACACATTTAAACAAGCGAGAATGAAAAATGCAACTTTAACTAAGTAACGTTCATTAATCCAATCAATTTTAAAACCTGTCAGAATCTTATTTTAGACTAAATTAAAGGCCTAAAATTCAAATTATTAGATTTTAAACATATAAAACAAATGAATCTCTACTGCTCTTTCTCTGTCTTTGTACATTTGTTGGTAGCAGACTGAAGCACGTGGCAGATTACACATGGAGCTCTGTTGTGTTTGCTAATCCAGCCTTGATGTTTCCATATTAGCGTACAGATGGTTAGATTACTGGATGTACGTTTGCAAACGCCGTCCACGGTGTTAAACCACATTATCGTCTGCAGCGTGTCTCAGACGGGTGGTGTTAGTGAGGCAGCGATGTGTGGCCACTGTGATGAGCCGGGTAGAGAGAAGAGAAGGGAAGCTGAAGGGAGTGGATGTGTCAGTAACGGGCGTACACAGGAGATACACAAAATGCCTTCATGGTTTCTGTTTTTCATCTTCTTCTTATCTCATTATCTTAACTTTTTATCATTAGTTTAACATTTTATGTTATTATTTTAACTTTTTATCTCATTATTTTAACTTTTTATCATTAGTTTAACATTTTATGTTATTATTTTAACATTTTATCTCATTATTTTAATGTTTAATCTCATTATTTAGATTTATTATCTCATAATTTTAACTTTTTATTTAATTTTTTAAACATTTTATGACTTTTTTTTACTATTTATCTCATTATTTTAACTTTTTATTTAATTTTTTTTTAACATTTTATGACTTTTTTTTACTATTTATCTCATTATTTTAACTTTTTATTATTTAGATTTTTATCTCATAATTTTAACTTTTTATATCATAATTTTAACTTCAGTCACAGTTTGGTTTCTTCTTC
>NW_023339652.1:1843478-1843939 GCF_004916995.1 Morone saxatilis | reverse complement strand
TGTGTCCATCTTTCTCCTCCACCAACTTTACTTTAGTAGATTAACATCATGCTGCATTCGGTGTCTGCTGGAAAAAGCAGAACTTGCACACTCTGTGCACATAGGAGTTCAAATGGAGTGCGAGAGCGAGGCGATAAATCAATATATTGATGTTGAAGTGTGTTTAAATAACGTCTTAATGGTTTTAGAAAGGCCACATTAGTGTAATCTGATTATTAAAAGTGGAGAAGAACGACGTGAACACTGAATAACTGATTGGTTGTCAACATTAGGACTTACTTTCTCTATTATTCTCTATTATTCATCTAAATGCACCAATAGTCGTGTAACCTAGTCGCAGCAAGGCCTCAAACGGTGAGTTTATTAGTCGATCAGGAGAAAATTAAATGTTTTTAAAGCAAAAATTACAAATATTCTTTGGTTGCAGTTTCTAAAATGTGACAATTTGCTGATTTTCTTTG
>NW_023339652.1:1839930-1843462 GCF_004916995.1 Morone saxatilis | reverse complement strand
TATGTGATTGTAAACTGAATATTTGTAGGGTTTTGGAGCGTTGGTCATATAAAACATGGACGCCAGCTTGCATTCTGGGAAACTATAAGGGGCGGTGTCATTATTTTCCCAGTCGGCAGATAAATTGACAGATTTTTGTGTCTTTTTGATTTATTTGAATAATTTTGTGGTCTGATCTTTCTGAAAAAAAACATAATTTTGTTTTATAATTATGTTTTTCATCCTGTTAATCATCTTGTGGCCTCTCAGATTGAGATATAAAATACAATATCAAATATATAATGTCTATATCTATCAAATATTTGATCAAATATCATATTAGTATCAGCCCGAGGAGGTTTAGGTTGTGCAGTTTGTGCAGGACACAATAACATAACTAAAGTTGTTTTACTGTATTATAAATATATTTGATCATATTAAATGTAAATGTTCTCATATTTACATAGTAAACTTAATATTTTTAGGTTTTGGACTGTAGAAGACGTCACCGTGGACTCTGAGTGCATGTGATGATTTTATTTTATACAAAATTATTGATTAATTGAGAAAGTAATCAGCAAATTAATCATTAATAATCATTAGTTGCAGCCGTCCTGCTGTGAGCGCATTCAGAGGCTGCAATCAGTTTCATTTACACGAGATTCGATTATTCGACAGGTTGAAACATTTTCTAGAGTGAATATTTAAAGTATGATGGTTGTAAATACAGATTATTGTCATTACAGACTCATCTGCAGGTTATTTTCTCAGTTAAATTATTATTTATTATTACTTTATTCTATAAAACTAAAAAAGGCCCGAGATACGACACCATCAGAGGTCTTGATTTGTCCGACCAACAGTTAAAAACGATAGAATTTATTATCATATGTGACAAACGAAAGAAACAAATTTGAGCTTCAGAACGGACTGAAATCATGAGTTGATCGTCAGAAGAGTCATTCTGCATGTGTTTTATTTTGTAATTCATCCCGGTGTTATTAGATGAGTATGTGGATCAGTGTTACCGGCGGGAATCAGTGTTTCGTTTTACAGCTTTATAGCTTTAGACTTTTGACTTGAGTGCTCAGTTGACACCTCTGACTGTTATCAGACGGACGATCTGAACTCGTCTCTTTGATATCCATAAATGTAGAGCGAGTCGGCGAATTCAAGGTGTTTAAACACACAGTCTGTTATCTGAAGTTCCTGTAGTGAGACGTATTTCCTTCAGTGATAGTGGACGTAATGTGAAAGTGTCGCTCGCTGTGTCACAACCACAGAGTTTGGCTCTTGTTGCTCTGTGCCTGCTGGCATATGAATGCTAACACATTAGCCATAACAGCTTTATAAGGTGATGATATGTCAGGGCTGTGTGTCTCTGCTGCCCCCCAGTGGCCAAAAAAACCCAGCTAATGCAAATTTAAATGTCATTGTTTTACTTTAACTGTGTCAAAGTCCGAAATGTCCAGCTCCAGGGGCCGAGGTGGGGGGCCGAGGTGGAGGAGGAGTCATAAGGGAGGCCAGAGTTTGGTGTTTTAGCTCTTCTAGATTCACTTTCTCTTCGCAGTTTGATTTCCTCAGACTCCCTGAACTCGCCCAGACTTGTTGCATCAAGGTCCTGTTCAGACCTCCAGGCACTGAAATCCACCTCTGGTGATGCGTTCACTTAAAACTGGATGACTAAAACTCCAGATGTAAACGCCTCTCGGTTTCCTCCTCGTCCATCCTCAGCATCATTCATGTCAATTAGAGATGAATGAATGAACACAGAGGGTAATGGTACACTGGGTATGACTGATTCCAACAGTGAAATCCCAGATTCAGTACTAAACTATAAAATGGCATTACATAAATCCAGTGCAGATGGAGGGTTGTTATAGTGTCACTGATACGATTAGAAGATGCTATCGTTGGTCTGCTCGGGCGTTTCCATGTTTCTGCAGGGGTGTTACTAACAGAGCTGCACAGTTCATCACAGTGAATCTACTGAAGGGGAATGTGTGTCAGCATTACCATGAAGCTGCTGCAGAGATTCCCTGGCCTATAAATCAGGAATCATCATCATCATCATCATCATCATCATCATCATCATCACAATTCGAACAGGTTTTCCGGTTGAAGTTAAAATTGTTTAAAAAAAAAAAGATCATTCCCACTAATGGTTAGGAGTCCTGATATAACTTCTGTTATGAATTGCCGCTATACAAATAAAATTGAATATCTGTCGCAGTATGATTTTTTACCATATCGTGCTGCCGGAGTTGCTACGTATCTGCTAGGGTGTTGCTAGGTAGTTCTAGAATGTTCGCAGTGGTTGTTAGGGTGTTGTTAGGTAGTTCTAGAACGTTCGCAGTGGTTGTTAGGGTGTTGCTGCAGTTGGTTGCTAAGTGAAAGACGTGTTGCTGTGGAATGCGGCGCAATGATTTGCTTCAGTCTCTGAATTAAAATCAATATCTTGACGTCTGTACAGTTGGTACAAAGAAAAATCTCTTACGTCGTAAAAACGAGCCGAACATTCTGCCAGTGATCTGAAATATCATTCTGCACAAAAGAAGACGACCCAAATACTCTAATGGTTCTAATGTTGTTTATTTTGCATATATAGTTATACATATGTATAATATAATACTGTAGTATATTTATTTCTGTTTTAACGTATTGAGAAAATCAGTTCACGTGGAAAAACCATTCCGATTAAAAAATTCTCGCGTGATCATATTTATTTTGGGAGGTTTTACATTGCGATATCTTATTCAGATAATTTCGTATGAAATGTAAGAATCCAAGATAAACATATGTTAATTAAGCCAGCTGTAAGAATTCAACAGTGCTTTACTTTTTCACATGCAAATAACAGTTTCATTTGTTGGTGTAACGTGTTTTTAGGGATTCCTTTGACATCTTGACTTTAAACTAGGTGTTCTGTGAAGAGTCATCAGCTCCTCTTGACGTCAGCTCTGTTTTGGTGTTGCGCACCTAATTGCCAGAAACGGGTGATTCCTGGGTAAAATAACACTGAAAAAAATGGGCAGTTACAGACGAAGATTGTAATTTGTCCTCACATCCACCTGCCTAACATCACACACACTCACCGCACACTATCTCTCACCATGTAACCTTACAAAGACCCTATTAAACCAGAGATGAAAGCTCTGTGTGTGTGGTGTTGGTGGTTGTGGTGTGGTCTATCATGTTGCTCTTGTGCTGCACGACACAACGAGCACGATCTGCGTTATGCACCACACACAACATCGCACCAACACACTACAACAGCACACACGCACACGACACACACAACACACACACACAACACACACAGCACACAACCACACGACAAACACACACCACACACACACACACACACACGCACAACACCACACACACGCACACACAACACACACACACACCACCACGAGGCTGGCATAGCAATCGTAACTCTAGGAAGATTTCCTAGCCTGACATTCACCACCAACTGTCGATCAGCGTGGATCTTGATCGTTTCATGAAGCGCCCAGAGCATGCTGGATGATTACCTGCCCACGACAGGAGT
>NW_023339652.1:1831173-1839830 GCF_004916995.1 Morone saxatilis | reverse complement strand
CGCGTGCTTACTCATCATGAACTACTGATTTCAACCAATAATATCCTGGACATTCACCGTCAATCAATCTCAACTTTTTAGCGACACAGAGTGGAAGATTCATTAGTTACTCACTGATTACTGTACACAACACACTTTATCAGTGATTTGGGGTGAAACTGGATCGATTTTTATGGAGAGAATATTGTCTGTTTTCCCTCGTGACGTCTTCGCTATCTAACTGCTAATGTAGCTCAGTTGCGTCAGCAAACTGAACAAGGCTCAGCAGCCTCCCAGTGAACACAACTCGAACATTGACAGGAAGTCTGGACGACAGGTACCAAGGTGATTTTATGGAGTTGTTGCTGTAAAAATACTGCGCCCAACAATAAAAGACCACAAAGAAAACTCCATTGTTTGGAGCTCAAGACTCATCAGTACGTCTTGCTGATGCATCATTGTTAAATAATAACTAAAGTGGTACTTGAAGGATTTAAGCACAACACTGACTTTTTGAAACTCCATTGTTAACAATTCAGAATCTGTAATGTTGGTTTTCTGCTCTTGTTTCTTTGTTAGATCGTAGATAGAGTTCGTATCTGATAAAAATACACGGTTTCAGAGAATGAAGTGTTGGCGAGCGAGCTCAGAGAGCAGGAGAGATTGTGAGGGAGGTAAAGAAAGGCCTCAGTCCATCTCCTTCAAGCAGCTAGGACGAGGGAAACATCCGGTACAAACAGCAGAGTGTGGCCCCGGGGCCCGCCCTCCATCGCATGAGGAGAAGAGGACTCGACACGAAGCAACAGAAAGAGAAGCAATGAAAGGGAGGAGTGCATGGATCTCATCATGTTGGATATAACGCAGTCTTTGTGTCGGGCTGTAAGGAAATGGATTTGTGTGCATAGATTATAATGAAAACGATGGTGTGTGCACAGAGAGCTCTAATGTTATATAGATCTATATACCAAAGAGAAGAGGGAACATTAATGAAATGATGGAGGACCAGATATAGTATAAAATACAAACAGTATATAAACAGTCAGAAAATAGCCTGAACATTAGAAGGAGTCCTGAATGGAAAGGTTGGAAACAACTGTATAAAGTAGGAATTTCATTGAAGAAACACTGCAGTTGGTCACAGGAAAACAGATAAAGTACATGGGTTCATTTATTATTTTATTTTTACAATAAATTCAAGCTGTAGATAACGGGCGGAGTCACAGTGTGCAGGTTAAAAGGTAGAAATCAGGAGTACCTTTCTTACCCATTCCCCGACCACCACCCCGCCTTCTACTTCTACAATTCAAACACTGTTTCTTAAGTCTCCAGACGGATGCTCACATTTAGTTTTACAGGAAGATAAAATGATTGGATTTTATATAAAAATACAAAGAAAATTTAGTGTTCGTGAATATTTTTGGTCATAAATTGTTAAATATCAGAATAATATATCTTTAAAAGGCATTTTATCTGGACTAAAACTGAGGACCATTCAAACTGCACTCTGTACGAGTCAGTTTGGGTTTTGGATGTTCAAAGGACAACGCACACACACACACACACACACACACATGCACACACACTGAGCCAGTGGACACAGAGAGCCTGAGTGCGTTCGTTTCTAAAAGCAGAGAAGGTGACCTATTTAAAAGGTTAGTTTCTTAGCCCTGTGGGTGGATTAGGAAAACAAAGCACGAGCACTATATTTATCCTTTTCCTTATCTAATGCTCCAGCCTCATCATGATAAGAACTATGTGCATCTCCCCGCCCCTGGATTAGTGCACTGTCCTCAGACCGCAGCCATGAATAATAACTCACCAACATCCATCTCACTGTGTGACTGGCCACTGGCAACGCTGCGATTTCACGCACTGGATACAGCCATTAGGATGTTTTTACAATAAACTTTATACTGTTTGTCACGTGGACAACGACGACGACGACGACGGCTTTAAAGACGTGGAACCGGAGGAGGAGACGTGGACAGTAGACGTGACAAAAGAGCAAATGACAGGACAGACTCAGAGATTATTTGTCATATTACTATGTGAGTGTGTATGTGTGTGTGTGTGTGTGTGTGTGTGCATTAGAATCTGTGTTCTCCAGCTCAGCATCCTCTTAATATAACACATTAAAGAGACGTTTATAATGTTGTTGTTTTCCCTGGTTCAATATGTTGGAATCACCGATCGACAGCTTATAGCCGACTGATGTTACACTGATATTGTGTTGACAATAATTTCTCCATAGTGATTTTTACCATTCAAACTGCATTTAAAACGTCTCAATTTGTTCATTTGCAGTGTGAACTGAGCTCTTACTGATCTCTCACAGTACACAGGAACAAAGGGATCAGCCTGTTGAGGAATCCAAATATGGTGTTTCACTTTGTAACCACCCAAAGTGGGGCCATAAGGTTTTTTTATTGTGACAATTAAAGAAATAATTAAAAATGCTCTTTAGACAGGTAGAATAGTGGTTTATTTTTAGAAAAGGCGGGCAGAGTGATACTTTGTGCAGGAAGTGTTTGTGCTTTTGCCCCACGGCCCACCATTAAGTTTCAGTTTGGGCTTCATGTGGTATTTATCGAGGCGATTGCAGCTCTGACTTGGTTAAGATTAAGGAAAATTGTGTTTTTGGTAAAATATAAAACAAGTCTGAGGGTCTGAAGATGTTCTGTCAGCTCTGTGAAGCTAAACAGCTGAGCTTGAAGCTAAATGCTAACGTCAGCGTGCTAACATACAGTTTTTTCATTTGAGGCCATGATAATGAAATAATGTGCTTCCAGTCATAAAAGAGTAGAAAAGTTGCATTAGAAAAAGAAGCAAAAATAGTAAATAATTAAAAATGTTTGTGTCCAGAAATATTTTGTTCATATTTGGAAATCTGTGCTGTTTCTATTTAAGACAGTTTGGTTAAAAATACGTAAAAATAGTATTTATTTCTTTGATTTAGGACTCAATTTCAATATTTTTTTCAATGATTATGGTTTATTGACTCAAATAAGCTTTTAAGTGAGGCTGTGCAGATTTTAGGGATATAAATCATTCAAGATACTCCAAGAAATTATGTCCCAATAAGTAAAACTACTGATGTAGGAACTGGAGGACCATTTCTACAGCGTTCCCACACGTCCTGGAAAACCTGGAAATTTAGATTCTAGTTTTACAGTCATGGAAACACCTGGAAATTGATTAACATGACCAAATATCCTGGAAATAATCTATTTTGTCCTGGAAAACACACAAGCTTTTTGATTTGTATTTCAAAGCCCCGAACGCCCGCTACAAGAACAAGCTCAATTAGGTGTGAAAAAACCAAACTCCTGGAAAAATGATTTCTTAAACCACCTTAATCCGTGTCTTCTGCAGGGGTCTGGATCTTCGCGGGGGAGCTTTTTAAATGGAGGGGCGTTCGGGCCGGGAGGGGCCCAGGGTTCGACTACAGATACTTGCGGGAACAGTGAAACCCCAGGGACTGGTTGTTTGACTTGGGCAGTTGAGCTCACGCAGCTTTTTGAACCGGCCACCACCGGTTTTTGTCTGTTTCCGGCACCTGGGGGCCTGGGGGGGGAGGGTTCACGGTCACCATTCGGGGGAGGCAGCCACCCCCCCTGCTACTTTCCCATTTGCCCTTGTGTTGGGAGTGCTGTGGGGGTGAGTGGTGGTGTGGGGGGGTCGTGCTGGGTGGGGGGAAGCAGGGCGGGAGGCCCGTGGCTGGGAAGTGCCACTGGCCATGCTGGTCCCGTCCCCCCCCCCCTGGGGAGGGTCTTGGGCTTCCGCAGTTACCAGACCGGGGAGAACGGGTAACCGCATAACAACGCAGGCTAACACTAACAAACCAGCATGCCGTACACGACTGGGCACGCCTCACCAATTGACAGCCCCTCGGGCTCCTATTAGGCGACGGGGGGCACAGGTGTAGGCGCCCAGCCCGCGCCCCCCGCTGGGACCTGCGGGCCTGGCCCGATTTACACAGGGCCATCCAAACGTGTTTTCCAGCTGAAGAATTATAAAAGCCATATAGACTTGCTGCCACCGAGCGTCAGGGGATCAGAGGCAGAGCGGGTACAACACAGACTTTAAGTTTATTATCGATATAAAATGTGTCCTGCCTCCACGCGGCATGGGTTGGTCTGTTATAACTTTCGTATAATTATCGTTATTATAATGGGAAAAAATGAATCTCAAAATATTCACTTTCAGGCATCCGCAAAAATCATTACTTTTGAGACAGTTGCTCAACATGATGACCCCTTCACAGAATCTTTTTTTAAATGTGTCAACCATTTGACATAAATGGAACATCATAAGATAATTTTGCCAATCTTATTTAATTTGACTGGGGTCCATGGAGAGGGGCCATTTAAGCAATTATTAGTCAAACGTGCACGTGGTGGGACAGAAAATTCAGCTGTAGAATACTTGTTTCACCAGAGCTTGGGGAAACATCTTTTAATTTTACCTTCTAACAGGAGTTTTTAAAGCTGGTTTACTTAAAGTGCGACAGCATCCCGATGCACACGGCTGGAATCTTCTAAAGGTGTGTTTCTACTGCTGACGGATGAGGAGTAAGGATGTGACGTTAATGCGCTCCCAAGTGCCTTCGCACTCATCTACCCCGCTACCGGACACGTGGCCAAACGTGTCCACGATTGCAGATAGTAACATTAGTCTATACTGAACGTTCCACTGGAAACGGCCTTAAGATTAAAGTACAATATAGATAACTTTCATTAAGTTTGGGATTTTAAGGGGGGAAACACTAAGTCTGCTTGGGAGGCCCAGGGCGAGGTAGGCTGTTCCCTGGGGTTTCCAGTTTTATGCTAAGGGGCTAGAGCTACGCTCTGGGGACGTCGCTCCCTGGGGTGTACCCCGCGTAACAGAGACCTTTGTTTTAGATGAAGAAATGAGTTTGTGTTGAAGGAGCTGTAGCCCATATCCCACACAGAGAGGCACCACGGAATTCGGTTTCTCTCGCTGCTATTTCTGTGGTGCTCGGGTCACAGTAGCGTAAAAACGTCCCCAGACGCTTTGCGGGGGCTGGCACGTCGCGAGGACGACCGAGGGCGGCCGCACTGTGGCGGGCTGACCAGTAACGGCCTGGTACGGTGCAGACCTCGAGTCGCACCGCACGCTGGAGGGGGGACTTTTCACCGGCGAGCTCCATTCCATCAATATATCCCAGTGGGTGTGGGAGTTGGTTGCACGCTTCACACTGTCGTCCTCGCTCGCCGGGCGGTTTGGACTCCTGCACAGCCCGGTCCGTCCCCTGTTTTAAATATGTGTGTTGTGTGTGTGTTTAGGGCTTCAGCGGGCTGGCATGGAGAGAGTGGCGTGAGGAGGAGCGGGAGAACGCTGGCGATGGGTTTAAAGAAGTCTTGACAGGCAGAGCCTGGCATAATACACACAGAGAAGGGACATTCAAGCAAGAAAATGCAGGACAGCCGAGCGGTCACAATGGGCGGGTGCCAGTTGCATTGTAAAAGTAAGTTTCCTCCTCGGGCAGCTTAAAAGGGTCAGTCGCTCACAGATTAAGGAGCAAGGAAACGGCTGTGCAGATGCTGTTAAATGGGATTTCTGTAACTCCGCAGGGCTGGGTGGGGAAATATAGCGGCGTGTTTAAAACACCCATCTAGTGTATTTTGGGAAGGAGGTCGAGGCAGGGCGTTGTGAGGGAAGAACTTGGGTTTTTTAAGGTATGATTGGTGGATTTTTTTTGCCTTGCCAGTGAGATTTTGTACGGGAGCGTTTCAGATGCCTGAATGTGTAAGGAAGGAGAAAGAGGACGAGGTTCAGGCTTCAACACCAAAACATTTAGCCACAGAAGTCGTGATGTTGGTTCCGTTTACGGCAGGTCCGTCGCTGATTGTGGCCAGAACCCATTCCGCAGAATGGGGATCTGGCGCTCGTCCTCCCGGGCCGCGTCAACAAATGCTGAGCGTGCCTCACATTGGGTGCTTTGGAGAAAATTGGCTCAGTGTCAAGGATGAGCGGTCTTTAAACAATGGGCTCTTCCTTGTCAACACCAGCGGCTTGTCTGGGTGTCCTTGTGAGGGACATTTGGTGCTTTAAGCTTTTGATTTAAAGGGTGTAAATTCAGCGGTTCCCCCTCAAAAACTCAAACGGGGCGGAGGGGGGCGGGAGGGGGGTTCCAGGGCCAGCTGATGGTATTATCAATCTCACCAGAGGTGGGGGGGGGGGCCACTTTAGTACTACAGTTTTATACTAACAAGGTATAGGATTAAACAAGTAATTATTGAATTTCATTATCAAAAAAATGGTTTATAAGTCGAATGCTTTGGGTTTCAAAAAACAAAGCAAAAGATCCGACACCACGATATATACCATATAACAATATACCAGTATTTTATGGAATAAACCAGAACTAGAAGACGAAGAAATCATGTTAACATAATAATGAAATCTTGGAAAGGGGGAAGTTTGTTAGACAATTAGAGTTATCTTTATGTCTGTCAAACAGGGGATGGTTAAAGGGCCAGTTCATCAATAAGAGGTACTTGTTGTTAGATGCAAATTGTTAGTTAATGGTCCGAGAGGTGTAAGGGCACTGAGGGGGAGATAATTGATCCGAAGTGTAATATAATTATTAATAGGTTATGGTTTCGTCATTAGTGTGTGTTCAGGTCACCTGAAAAATAAAGAAGTCTTTTGTGTTCTTTGTTACCTTAAACAATGAGAATGTTTTTTATGCTACAGAGGTTCCTTCTTCTAAGTTCCTTCCTAAAACACACCAGCCAGCAAGTAATTCAGTTGGTCGGCAATATGCAAAGCCTTTGCAACTCTAATAGTTGCCGACTAAAATCCCAACCACACTGTGCTTTAATATGAAACTCCTTAAGACACACCTTACATTGTTCGTGTAAGAAGCCACCCACGGTTTCGCTCCGGTTCCTCGGTACCTCCAGTCCCGCTCGGAGGTGCGGGTTGCAGCCTAAAAAAATACTTCATTTTAAGCTGGGTTTTCTAGAAAAGTTGGTGATGCATTTTGTGATGTTTGTACAATTAAAGGTTGCAGGAGAAAAGTGACAATTTTCGAATTTAAGTTATATAATTGAGAGGGGGGCAATTTGTTCAGGCACAGTTTGACCAGAAGGGTAAATAAGTGAGAACTAGAAAAACAAGGAAAGATGGGATGTTGGGTCCAGGATTTCAGGGTAAAGGTTGGCAGTGAATTCCAGTTCATTGAATTGTTTGTGGTTCATTAATTTTGTGATTAATAACATCACAAACCAGGGGCTTTGGGAGTATGAATCTATGGTAAGTTGAGGGTTTACGTACATAAAGGATACAACACAAAAGGTAAACTAAAAGACATGGTATTAAAGTTAACAGGGAAAAAAAGAGCAAAAATCGAAGGGGATTTGAGTTAAGAAAGAATCTTCCCCCGATTTTCTTTTCAATTCTTCTTTATGGTGATATTTAATGTGTCTCTTGTTTTTTATTTTATACTTGAGGGAATCGCAAAAAGTAACAGAAAGTAGATTAAGTTTTCACTCGAGTTAGATTAAAAGCTGAATGGCAGTTTTTTAACAGTTATTATTAGTCCATAGCACCCAGCAAGGCCAATCAGAAGCCGAGCGATTCACCCGCAGGAAATGTATAAAAATGAAGTAAGTTTGGTGAATAACCCTTGTAAAAGGGTTATATATGTAATGTTGAAAGGTGAGAAAGAAAGGGGAAAACATTTAGTGCCAATGAGGGTCAACTCAACAAGTGGGTGGAGAATAATGCGTGGGGTTGTGTGTGTGTGTGTGTGTGTGTGTGGTGTGTGTGATGTGTGTGCACTGAGATGACCGCTGAACTGAAATAACTGGGTGACTGGAGGAACCGTGGCCGGCAATCGATCAAGCCTCCCCAGCTGGTCACGAATCACCACCTCCCAAGCTTTAACATGCAGCCTGGGTACCCCCCCGCGCATCCAACCACAGCACACAGCACACACACCACACACACACCAACACACACCACACTCTCTGAGGGTGGGTGGATAGAGGGAGGGAGGAAGCCCTAAAGCCGCAGACCTCAATGTGTGGTTCAAGAAGCCCTCCACAGGAACCAGGGAATCACCAGATACAAAAGAAGAAAAAATCTCCTGCTTGTTCACCAGCAGCCTACAGAGATTATTAGACAACAGCACGCACACGACACACCCGCACACAACACCACACACCACAATACACACACAGCGCACCACACGACTGGGTTGGGGGGATTACAGCCTGTAGGAGATAAATAACAGCCCTGCAAGCCTGCACTGTGAGAAACAAAATCTGGTACGTATGCTGTTTAAAAAAAATAGAAGAAAATGTAAATCAACGAAAGCATGATCCTGAGATTTACATGTCTAATGTGAGAATATGTTGTACTGTATAATCCAATAAAATTAACTGCTTATGGTAAAAAAAAAATGTCTGTTTTTAAATGCGTAGATGAGGTGTTACCTGTTTAGTGTTTAAGAAGATTTGAAAGCTGTTAATTTCAAGTTTAGAATACTGTGTAACGGACATTTCGTAAACTTGTGATAGATTGAACAAGTAAGAAAAAAAGGTAATTTAGTTTTGTTTTTTTAACTGACAGATATCTTGTGAAGTTTTTCAACAACAGAAGACGTTGAAACTAAATGTGTTGTTTAAGATCAAGTGTATAATGGTAAA
>NW_023339652.1:1829978-1831148 GCF_004916995.1 Morone saxatilis | reverse complement strand
ACTCCTGGAAAATGATTTCTTAACAACCCTTAAGAACCGTGTTTCTTCTGCAGTCTGATCCATCGTTTTATTAAAATCTGAGACGTTCGGGAGCAAAGTTCAGACTAAAACTAGCCGAACAGTCAAATTAAAAGCCAAACTGGTGGTTTGACTGCAGTTGAACTCACAGCAGCTGAACCGGTGTCTGTTAAACGAACTGGAGTCAGCGTCCCTGAAACAAAGCCATCCTATTGTACCTGTGTGTGTGTGTGTGGGAGACAGAGAGCCGAGCTGTGAGTCCCACTCTGTGGTACTTGAGGTCTTGTTGCCAGTTACAGAGGGAAACGGTAACCATAACAACAGGTAACCACTAACAACCAGCATCCGTAACGACTGCAGCTCACAAATTAGCTCGTCTAATTACAGAGGCACAGTTCAGAGCTGCTGCTGTGGCCGATAACAACAGGCTGCTCCAAAGTGTTTTCCAAGCTGAGATAATAAAAGCAGCCATATACGACTGCTGCACCTGAGCGTGAAGGTCAGAGGCAGAGCGGGTAACAAACACAGACTTTAAGTTATTATCGGATATAAATGTGTCTCCTCACTGTTGTTGTTATAACTTTATAATTATTATTATATGGGAAAAAATGATCTCAAAATATTCACTTAGGATCGCAAAATCATTATTTTGAGACAGTTGCTCATTATGATGACTTACAGAATCCCTTTTTTTATGTGTCACATTGACATAAATGGACTCATAAGATAATTTTGCAATCTTATTTAATTTGACTGTCATGAGGAGCATTTAGCAATTTATTATAACGCTACGTGGTGGAAGAAATACAGTGTAGAAATACTCTGTTACAAGCTTTGAAAATCTTAATTTAACCTACTACAGGAGTTTTTAACTGGTTATTAAGTGGACATGATGGACTGATTTCTATGTGTTTCTATGTAGGGATGAGGGTCAAAGGATGTGACGTTAATGCTCCCAAGTGCCTTCTCTCTCCGCTTCCCGACAGTGCCAACAGTGTCCACACATTGCAGATAGTAACATTAGTCTAAATACTGAAGTTCACTGAACGGCTTAATAAAGTAACATATAGATAACTTTCATTAAAGTTTGGGATTTTAGGAAACACTAGATCTGCTTTGGACAGAGCGAGGCTAGCTGTTCCCCCTGTTTCC
>NW_023339652.1:1829582-1829958 GCF_004916995.1 Morone saxatilis | reverse complement strand
AGCTAAGCTAACCGGCTGCTGGCCGTCGCTCCCTGTGTACCGTACAGAAGACTTTGTTCTAATAAAATGCAGTTTCCATTTAACGCACCTGTCAGCCATCATAACAGAGGAGGCAGAGATGTGTTCCTGCTGTTATTTGTGTGTCGGTACAGTAGCGGTAAAACGTCAGATTTCGGTGCATGCGAGGAGACGAGCGGCACTGTGGGGCTGACAGTAGGCCTGAGTCAGACTCTCCAACACCTGAGGGACTTTTCACCAGCCTCCCATCATCATATATCCCAGTGTGTGAGTGTGTGCACGCTTCACACTGTGCGTCCTCCTCGCCGCGTTTGACTCTGCACGCCCTCGTCTGTGTGTTAAATATGTGTGTGTGTGT
>NW_023339652.1:1828949-1829482 GCF_004916995.1 Morone saxatilis | reverse complement strand
TTTCTCTCATAAATGCCAATCACGTCCATGGCAACCACAGTCTGTTGTGAAGGAGGATTATTATTGAGGGGTCACTGTGCTCTTATAACTTCACATATAAATATTGTTTCTTTTCAAGGATATTTTGGAAAATCCTACTTTTTGTCACATTATCAAGAGTATGACCACCACTAATGTGCATTTCTGCAGCCGAATTATCCTTTAAATAATACAGAATCCATATCCACCCCTTACTGTTTATATATGATTACTATACATACTGTATGTAAAGTAACACGGAATTGTAGCTGTAAAAAGTACGATGCATCTGTCTGAAATGTAGTTGAGGTGAGTTCTCTCGGGGATGGGAGTCAGTTTCTCTCCATAGTAGGACTGGAAAAACTGTCAACGGGAGACAGAAATAATAACAGCAACATTATAACTACACTGTAAAACCACTTAATCCTCCAAATAGTCACTAATTCACATTAATTGAACCAACTCAAACACTAATTGTTGAAGGGACTCAGTAGTTTGTTCCACTGACTCATTTT
>NW_023339652.1:1828808-1828932 GCF_004916995.1 Morone saxatilis | reverse complement strand
AAGTTGACTTTATATAATTATAAAGATATAAAGCCAAATATGCATCCAAATATTTCTGAATGAAAGTGTAAAGATTTTTAATCTGTGTATTGTATTGTGTATTAAACATTTGTATAAAGAAGAT
>NW_023339652.1:1826631-1828797 GCF_004916995.1 Morone saxatilis | reverse complement strand
TAAATAAGTTTGGAGAAATGCTGTAATGTATTTACTATAAGTACAATTAACAATATAAAGAGTTACTATTTTTTCATGCCTAAACTGTTTAATCTGATCGGTTTCCACGAACAGTTTGAGCTGAACTGAGTCCTCAGGTTTTAGGTTGTAGCTCGGCGGGGAACTGATTCAACCCTCCCTCTGTGCCTCCCGTCCTGCTGCTCTGTAGTTAAAATCCTTCCGTCCCAGCTCAGCGGTTCGGTTGAGTTTTTAGGTTACGACCTGCCATTAACTGAGCCACAGCCGGCGAGTTCGCAGTGACCCAGAAAACTTGATGACGAAACTCCAACAAGCTGTGAAGAAGCTTCAGAAATCACCAGAAGAGTTTATAGAGAGAGAAAGACTGGAGAGGAAAATGTTTGACTATGTTTACATTAATTATTCCATTAATATGCAACCCCTCAGTCAGACGAGTTGCTGTTTATGGCCAAAGAAACATTCATCTCCCACTCCCCCCAGCATTAATATATTATATATATACTATGACTTTATATTATTTACCAATTCATAAAATAACATATTTTATATCTACTTTATACTGTTAATATAATATATATTATATATATAGTATTGTTCAATGCAAAACTGTTGATTATATGTATATTTATATGTTTTTTAAATACATATGAATATGATAATACTATTTTTGTTAGAAATGTTCTAATATCATAAATCAGTTGATTTACAGCCAAAACTGTTGCTGCAGGTGAAGCATTTTCTATAAGTTGCAGTAACAGTATTAACTGTAGTTAAATATAAGATATAATCAATACTAGATGTTGTTGTTTACCTTCTGTTTGTGTATCTGTGTTTACGTTAGCTTTAGGTTTGCTTCTTGCACTGTCCGATGTGACGTCTTCAGTCTGAAACCACCAAATAACTTTCTGTCACAGTGGAGCAGAAATTGATAATGACAGAAACATTGATCAGTGATCAGAGCGGTTGCTGGTCGTTCCTCTGTGGATCCAGTGTTTGATGTCCGGCTCTGCTGTCGACAGCGAGCAGGATTTCTAGTTCCACATGATGACTAATGACTCTTCGTCCTCTGGTCCCTCCTCGCTGGCTGACATTAAGCTGACACAAGTCCGTTCAGCTCCTTCGTCCTCTAAAAGACGACTCTCCAAACTGTCCTTTTGTCCTGAAGACTATTGTTTTGACGTATTATTCACAGCTCCTATTTTTAGAGTTCTGTCTCCGGCCTTAAAAGGCAGTCGAATCCTTACAGTATGTGTACTTACACAAGCAGAAAGCCAGTATCCGCTGTCAGTGTGTGTTAAAGACACGTCGTCCCGTCCTGTGGAAGGCCTCGCCGCGGGGCAGCGGGCCGGCGCGTGACGGCAGCAATGAAAACAAACCGGGGACAGAAAAAAACAAAGGGTAAGGGGCAGGGTTATGTAAATGCACAGAGGAAGAGCCTCATGAGTGGAGATTAAAATTCTCATAACGTGGTCTTTACAAACACAGCTCCGGGCATCAACAACAACAACAACAATAACAACAATAACAGTGTGTTCTTGAATTACTCGCACATGAGCGTCGCCTTTTATTCATGCCAGAGATATCTTTCATTAACTGTACTGCAGTTCTTCCTGTTACTGCAGCACAGAGCAAAAAGGGGCAATTAGCTTCTACTGTATCGCACTGCGTCCAAAACTCAATTACAACCTTCACCTCCGGCATCAGGACATCAGAGCGGGCCTGTAGCTGCCTTTACTGAGCTCATATACTCAGTTTTATTTAAGGGAATGAAGAGTTTTTACAGCTTTTTACTGTGTAACATTTTGGTGTTGATGATACAAATCAGTCAACTTTTATTTTGGAAATCAAAATCTGCACGGTGAGTCCAGCAGCCACCGGCCGACTCACCGCTGAGTGCCGGTCTGGTTTTACACCCCGGCAGGGATCCGCTCTGTCAGCCGGCCGCCGGCCGTTGGCACCTGGACAACAAGGCTAAATGATTGATACCAAACAAAGCTCTCTAAAGCAGGCCTTTAAATGATGGATGATACAGAGCTGCAGTCAACACACGGAGAGCAGCAGCCGCTCAAACTCTTGAGTTACAAGGTGCAAAGTGCAAAACCCGACAGCTGATTTTGTCACCTGAGACTGTGTTTGTGTGTGTGTGTG
>NW_023339652.1:1826364-1826606 GCF_004916995.1 Morone saxatilis | reverse complement strand
GTGAGTGTGTGTGTGTGTGGCACTCCGTAGTTAAAGCAAGCAAGGAAAACAAACCAAAGAGCCACTTACCGTGCCGGGCACACAACCACAGAGTTCACACAGGCACAAATAGAAGCTCTGGGGGACGAAACTGGCACCTGAAACAAGATCATTTGGCCCCCAATCAAATCTAAAATCTTCACTGTAGAGAAACACACCATAAAGTCTAACTCCTAAAGCATCAAATACTGCAGTTTGGTCAG
>NW_023339652.1:1825699-1826250 GCF_004916995.1 Morone saxatilis | reverse complement strand
TGGCCGTTAGAGGAACTGCAGCCTGTCTTGTTCCCTGACGTCAGAGACTACATTTCCCAGCTCCCTCAGCGTCCGTCCATGTTCCCGTGTGAACGTCAGCGGGCCTCTCTTTTGGTTAACAGCCTCCCGCCCTCTTCTCACATCAGATTAGTGCAGCTGAGAGGGGATTTGGGATGTTATATTTCATTAAGGCGACCCATTGACAGCCCATCACGCTTATCACCAGCGGTAATGTAAAAATGTGTCATTTGCGTTTCTATTTTAAGGTCACACCGGACAAATATTTATCCAGGAGCATAAGTGCATAGCATGAAACGGGTGGTTTTAAAAAAAAAACAGTGAAAACATCTTATGGGCCAAACAACAAGGAAAGACGGTGTGAATAAGGTGTTGAGAGGAGGAGGAGGAGGAGTCTGTGAACCCGTCCTTCCTCACATGGCTGACAATAGACAGGTGCAGGAGAGACAGACTCGTAAAGATCAGGCCTATGGAAAAAGTTAGCGGGGTATGTTACTGTGAAGATCACATGCTGGGACAGGTGATGATGAGCC
>NW_023339652.1:1820925-1825674 GCF_004916995.1 Morone saxatilis | reverse complement strand
GCAGTTTGGTCAGTGTAGGTTTCCCTTTAAGCATCATTTTCACTCCTTTATAAAGCAAAAACATTAATCCTTAATTTAAATTCAACACAGGTGAGTTAATGAGTACAAATAACAGTGTAAACATGTTTATTTCTGCTGCTTAATATGGTTCCTTATTGGAGACAGGACGTCACTGCTGGAGCCAGCTCTACCTGGCTCGTTAGAGGAACTGTCAGTCCTGTTTGTTTTCCCTGACGCAGAGATCACATTCCCAGCTCCCTCATGCGTCGTCCATGTTTCTCCGTGTGGTGAACTGTGCATGCGGCCTCTCTTTTGGTTAACAGCCGTCTGGTCCCTCCCACATCTAGTAAGTGCCTATGGCTTATGAGTGTGATGGGAGGAATTCTTAAGGCTGTATCCCAGATCCACCCACACTGCCATCCATGCTGTGTTGTGGGGTAGTATGATATAATATTTGTCATGGTTTATTTAGATTAGTGTCACACCGTGATCAAAATTGTTACTTCCAGTTGATGCTAATATGGTCTATTAGCATTGGTAAAAACGGGTGTGTTTTAAAATATGTATGTTAAAACTATTTTTGTATAATATTTATGGCTTAGATTGTATCAACAAGGAAAAGACCTGGGTGTGAATTAAGTTCTTTTGAAGGAGGATGGAGGATGTGATGTGATGGATCGTCTGGAACCGCGTCTTCCTCCACATTGGCTACAATACGGACGGTGCAGGGAGAAGACAGACTCGTAAAGATCCAGGCCTATGGCAAAAGTTTAGCGGTGTATGTTACTGTGAAAGTCACGACTGCTGGGACAGGTGATGATGAGGCCCGCCGCTGCTGCTGCCGACTGACGTTGCTGAACTGACT
The DNA here is from genome assembly GCF_004916995.1 of Morone saxatilis. NCBI lineage: Eukaryota > Metazoa > Chordata > Actinopteri > Moronidae > Morone > Morone saxatilis. Next base: position 1,824,809 of record NW_023339652.1, on the reverse strand, counting down.
GGACAGACAGACAGGCAGACAGGGCAGGCAGGCAGGCAGACAGACAGACAGTCAGACACCAGTGTGCCAACAAGCAGCTGCATGTTAGACATTTTAACCTGTGAAACAGCTGATAATGAGGCTAAAATAGTTTTTCTTATTGTCAACGATCAATAATACGTTAGTCCGTCTTTTAAAACCTGACTTTCTGTCTCTGGCACTCAGCCCATTGGTTCCTACTGAACAGGAAGTTTGTGTCTCAGCTTTCCTAAATTATGCAATTCCAACACTTTATGAACCCCAGTATGCAGAAATATTCAAAGACATAATACAATAAAACTTTATTAGTGTTATTTAGCTCTCTTGGAGGCGGTTGGTTGGTTGTAGTTTCATATGATACCATCTTCATCTTCAGGGAGTAGACTGTTTTTAAACTAGCTAGCTAACCCTGATCATAACAGAATATAATTTTCACTTGTGCTCGTTTTAGAAAGGCCACGACAAGAAAACGTGTTCTTTGTTTATGTCATATAAAGGTTCAGTTTAGTTTCCCATAAGCAATGCTTTCCTGCTACGCTGGTAGCTAGAAACAAACATCTAAGATCCATTGTCTGTGCGATAAACTAAACAAAGAACATGTTTAGGATGCGTAGATAGTTAAAAAGTTGTCAAAGATATAGCTGAACACCTACAATTTAAACCTGTTATCCAGCAAGATGGTCGGGAGTTTTAATTTGGAGTCATAGCTACCTACGCTGAGTGACTAGCTAACATCGTTAATGGTTATTTAAGTTCAAAAACACTATAAAGAAACTACTATTCACTATCTACAATGTTAACTGTTAAAGGTTAATTAACTGAAGGATAAAACTGTAAAGTTAACAGGAAATAAACGCCTCGTGAAGCGCAGTGGTCTCCGTGGTTGATCTTCTGATAGCGTTGCCTGGTCTCCTCTTACAGACGACTTGTACAGTAGAGGCCGCACGCAAGAAAGTACAGATGTGAATATTTTATAACTTAATATGATACAAGAAGGGGAAACAGGACACCAGACTAAGAGGAGCTCCTTCCACCACTTTGCCTCCATTAGCAGTTAAGACGGCGAAGCTACAGGTTCTTACAAAGTGTGGAAATTGATTAACGTGTTCAGTGACTCTGCTTCGAGGTTTGAAGAGCAGATCGATCAGATTTTTATCCTTTATGGTCTATGCACCACTTTGGTTTGGAAAATATTTTTTTTATGTGTCCAATACTTTGATTTATGACCAAATACCTGAAACAACTATAGACATTCCCATCAGCTGTGCTTTAATGCTCAACATGAGCATGTTAGCATTCTGATGTTGGCATTGATCTCAAAGTACAAGCTGCTAGCATGACTGCCGACAATCAGTCCTGTTATTTAATAATATTTACTTCCATCTACTCGTTGATAATATTAACTTTGGTTGAGGAACCTGATCAGTGAAGGTTTTTTATGACTTTGTTAATCAATTTTACTGTATATATTTTAGTTTTTACCACTAGCATAAAACTGTAAATGACCTCGGTTCTGTAAGGTTATTCCCTGTTGGTCTCGGAGGCTGTGTCCGAGCCCGGTCCGATTTGTACAGTAATCAGTAAAGTTAGAGATGTCTGTAACACATCGGCCCTCAGAGTCATCAACTACTTTTATTAATTATAAAGAAACTCTTAAATACCACCAAGAATACCTGAAAGTATGTGATAAAAACACACAAATAGAAACATCAGTATTAACTAATGCAAGTCCTCCGTTATGAACTAATGTTGTGGACCCTCTCTTGCGTCAAAATCTAGTTTTAAGACATTTATTACTTTATTTTATATTATGTTAACATGGGAATTTTTTCAAAATAAAGGTTTAAGTTGCAAACTTACCCTACTCAAACATGAGGCCAGATTTAGCTTCTTTTGCTTAAATATGCATATTTCTATAAACAGAACAGGTGGTGGGTGGGTAACTGACAACAGCATCTGATGTCATTTTTCTTGAGAATGTACCATCATTTAAATCATTAGCTCCAACATACGATTAATAGAGTGAATCTTCTCAGACACACTGATGCGGAGCGACCAGCAGAACTAATGCTGGTTCTGGTCTCCCCGTGCTGCTGCGAGCCCATATGGACGCTCTGTGTCAGCAGACAGAGGAAGAGAAGAAACCCAATGAGCCAACTGTTTGTCAGGCTGTCTGGAGTTTAGTGTTGAAGGAAGACGCCCGGCCTGGCCCGGCCTGGCTCGGCTCACCCCCGCCCACCCCTCTCTGCCTGAGTGGACTGATGCCGGTACAGGTAAGAGCTGGAACGCTCCAGTGGAAAATGAAACTCGAGGAGACAGGCGGGCTATTAGGTTAGCTGTGTCTGTATGTCTGCATAAGAGAGAGAGAGACGGTGCGTGTGGGTGGATGTGAGTGGGTGTTTGCAGCTTGTGCCGAACACATTATACATCAGCTCTCCAAGGTCGCTGATTTTCAGTGGATTCAGCTGTGAGAGATCTAACTGACGCCCTGCACAGCACATTCATTTTACTCTTCAGTTTAATAGAAAGCTGCACATTAAAGTCTGGTGATTATAAGTATTGTGTGTGTGTGTGTATCAAAGCCTGATTTTCCTCTGTGACACTGAGCTTCATTATTGCTTAAAAACTATTAAAAACACATTAATGAGCTCCACTGTTACACTGGGTCACATGTTTATTACCATAAACACACACTGTAGTTTCAAGGTCCTGATATTTAAACATAAGTTCTCTGACACTAAACACGACGCACCGACTGACAGGTAATAACTCTCTGTACCAGCAGTAGTCTGTATTATGGAGGGAGGATCAGGTGAGATGAAGACAATCCTTTTCATGCTCTGCTCTCTTCCGTTTCTCTTCCTGTGCACTGATTCGCTTTACCTGAACAGCCAATCAGAGCGTTTTCTCTCACCGATGGCCTCCGCCGTTGATTCAACGCGCTCAGTCAGCTGGAAAAAGCACAGACGAGTTCCTGAAAACAAGATGTTGGCTAGACTCATAGTGAGAACTGAGCTGGTGAGATCTGGTTATATTTTCTCTACCTGTTCTCTGACCCACTCGATCTTCCTCTCTTCTTTTAAAAAAAGAACAGTTTTCCCTTAAATACAGGCAGCGGTGGAGGAACTCTGTATATTTACAGCGATTCAGGTTTCAGTGAGATCAGCCTGCTGGCAGATTTCCACTCCAACAATAGAGAGACTCTCAATAATTGAGCAGAGCTCGACCCTGCAGCTCGGCACTCTGCTCCAGTGGACGTTACACAACCAGCGTGGGACTGCAGAGAGAGGGGCTCTACATCCCCCCCATCATCCATCCATCTATCATCCACTCAGCCAGCCGTCTGTGCATTTAACCATCCAACATTTCATGCTACAGTGCTATATATTATATATATATATATATACAGGGAGAGGCAGTGGAGAGCTGAAGCCCTGGAGGTCCATCCATCACTGGCAACTGCAACCACCAGTGCAGTCCATCCTTTCTTCAGTTTATACAGAGCAGCACAATGTAAGCTAGTTAGCCGGATATGGCAGTTCATTGTTAAAAAAGGAGGAATAAAACTAGAGTTAAAGTCAATGCTGGGTGTACTGGTAAGTGCTATACTGAATTGTCAAGAACATCTTATGGAAAATGATTTCTTAAAGCTAGTGGGAAGTTTGTCAGAGTTGAGCGTATCAGGAAACAATGGTGGCTCGCCTGCTCATACAGGATCTGGTATTCCAGATAAACAGTAAAATCTGAGATTTGAGGAGAGAAATAGTCAACAACAGAATCTGGATCCATATCTGATCAGCACTGCCTAGTTTGACAGTTTGATCTGAGTTTGGTGCGTTGAGCTGGACGGACTCACTGAGAATGAG
>NW_023339652.1:1816557-1820825 GCF_004916995.1 Morone saxatilis | reverse complement strand
GTCGGCTCATTTCTCCATAAGAATCAATTCTTCTTTTAGCAGCTCACGGAGCTGCCCCATGTTGGCCGTTACAAAGCTGTGTCCACTAATTATATACTGACAATGGAATGATTACAGACTCCAGTAACTCTTCTAATGTACACACAGCATGAGAGTGTTGTATTAAGACAGACTTTGATCCATTTGAACCCATTCTTTAACCAATAAAAATGATGAATGCACTGAAAATAAGACCCATGTTGACGAACAGCCTGCGCTCACAGTTTCCACCTGCTTCCAGTCTTTGTGCTAAGCTAGGGTACATTATGTTGACTAATCATTTTCGTTATAGCTTGACGTCATTTATTTTATGGTCTGTTAATTACAGAGTATTTAGAAGGTAAATATATGGTAACAAAATATAGTTTTTTAGTTAATTAGGAAAGTACAAAAAGAACTGGCTACTTAAAGCTGAGTTATTACTAGTTTTCTGGTAGGTTTGCATGGTGACTGGTTACTTAACCTACCAGAAAACTAGAAGGTAATTCAATTCAGCACCCATAAAATTTAGCACCCATGAAAAAAAGCATAGTAGGTACTACATTATTACCAAGTAAGTATGTGAAAAAGGTAGAATTGTTTACTAGTCCTGAATTTTTTAAACTGATAAACGGCTCCTTGGTGATTTGTCTCTCTCTCTTCCAGATGTTTCCAGCCTGTAGGTGCAGCTGCAAAACCAGAAACCCGCTTCCTCACCATCCTCCTCTTCGTCACCTTGCTGCAGGCAGAGAATTGGCTTGTGTGTCAGCCTCTTTAACTCCCTCCACCCCCGCAAACCGCCGAGTAATTTGCATAATTACAGCCCCATAACTTCATACAGTATAATTTGTCTCAATAGGATGACGGGTGGTGAATTAACAGTACAGAGAGTGCAGATTACAGTATGGTGGGTTTTTGTTGTATTGTGGCTTTTTCTGGCAGGGAGGAGTCACTTTGTAGCTTCCTTTTGTTATGAAGGCTGTAAGCTGTAGGAACATACGAGGTTTAAAGTCCCCATGAAGTAAAGTGTTTTTATTGCGTATGTCTTGTGCTATATGCCTCCTATACTCCAGTATCTGTCCCAACATTGACAGAGAGTCATTCATGTTTAGGTATTTTACAGTTTGTCATTTCCTGAAAAAACAACAAAAAGTTGGGGAAAAAAGTTGGGGTCACTCTTATGGCGGTGCTACAATGTAAATCTGTTGCTGGGCCTCACTGAGTATGCACAGCTTTATAACTTTATTCAGTGATTTTGGGGAAACAACATAGCTGGTCTGTTCCGTGTGCCAGAGTCCTGCACCAGGTACGTTGTGTAACAGGTAAAAAATATATTTATATTGCGGGTACGGGTAAAAATAAATTAAATGCAGGCGGGTGAAAATGAAAATGTGTTGTTTTTCTCGAGAACTCAGAAATGAAAATGACTGCGCAGGCTTCTTAACATTTAAATCAGTTAAATATCATAAATCCTAATGAGCTGCCAGGATTTTCTTTTATTGCAAAAGCCGCAAGCTCGCACATCCTCTGAGGAAACATACAGCTGCAGCAGGGGCACAGGTGCTGAGCCAGTTAACCAAAACTTTCCCTATAACACGACTCTCAGACGGCCAAACCGGTGTAAAGTGTGTATGCAGGAACATCATATCGTTTAAACGTGTGTGGAGTGATTTAACAAACTGACATCAGTGTCCAGCTCCTTGTGTGGAGCAGCAACAGAGTGAGTAGCAACAGCTGGTGATTGATAAGTAGTAACAAGTAAAAATATGACTGTGGTTGTCGGATCGCGGGTCTTATATTAACAGGTCGGGTTGGGTGTGGATTTGAACTCTGCTTGATTGGGACAACCCTGGTATCGAATTGGTATTGACTACTAAATTTCTGGCATCGTGACAGTGAGAGTGATAGTGATATTACGGCTGTTTCTGGTAAAAAGGTCTATCTCTGTAGGGATCCTTTCATAATGCTGTCAGACACTGACAATAACAACCTGAGTCTGTCAGTGGTAGAAACTACTACTGTTAGTGAACACTTTAATGGCCGCATTTGTCCCCAAGGATTAATGTTATCTTACGTTGCATCTTTTTCACAGACATTTTCTCATCTGCGTAGGTGTTAAGGATTAAGGATTTGTTTTGACCAAACCAAAGTTTGTGATTGTTGGAAAGACTAACAAAGTTACGTTGACCTGCAAGGTAAAATTAGTGTTTTTGTCTATGGAGTCTGGTGGTGAGCGATGCCAATTTTACAGACATTTCTGTGTGGCCACTGCAACCGTTCTAACGAATATTGTCAGAGAATACCATGAAAGGACAAAACATTTTTTGAACAGCAGTTCAACGAGGCTTAATGCACCAAAACAACCTGCTAACACTGAATTATAACAGCCATCATCTTGACAGAGACAACAATCTTGTAGTCTGAACCCGACATTATCTGTGAGTTAGTCACTGTGTTACATCAGGCCGCCGTAGAGGAGAGCTGAGTATACATTAGCTCGTATGGAGATGTTTTAGATGACACCTCTGAGGACATAATGCAGCTGCCCGTACGGCTGTAATCCGGTACGAGGGCTCTCTGCGCTCATTGTCGGCGTTGTTGTGGTCGTGTAGTACGACAGAGTGTGTTGTTGGAGCCGTTACAGACGCTGCTGAGAGTCGTATTCTTAGCTGGGTAAGAATAGCTCCTCTCTGACTCAGATTGTTCACTGCAGCCCACAGAGCAGCTCCACATGAGGAGTATGGACTCTATACTGCAGCACACTTATATATATATCTGTGTACTTCAGCAGTAAAAGGTCCTCAGATATATTTTACTTTGTTTCCTCAACTTCCTGTTTCCATTCTCTTCCACACAGATTTCCATTGCCTCCCTTCCTGCTTCTTAAAGTCCTCATGAAGTCAAAACTGATGTTTTTAACCATATATATCTTGTTTTTTGTTTGTATTTTGGTAGGTAGGTATGAAAAACAATAAAAGTAGTTGATGATTCGTCCTGTGCATGCCAGTGCATGTGTTACAGACATCTATAACCTCACTGATTACTGTACAAAAGACCTATTTTATAGCTACATTAGCTAGTTAGCTTTATGGAGAAAATATTTTCTTCTTATCAGTCCTTTTTAATTTGATTTATTGTTTTCATTCCTTTAATTTTGCCTCACTTACTTTCCATTTTACACTTTCTCTTTTTCTATCTTCTTATTTCTTTCCTTTGTTTTCGGTTTTATTTCTTTTACTTTCCTTCCTGCTTGTTTTTATTTCTCTCTTCTCCTTTACTGTGAGGAGCTTTCTTATCTTAATTAGCCCTAACAAAGAGCTCTATGTTACAGTGGATTTAGAGACAGTATAATGAGTGCTATTAAACCATTAGGTAAGTGCACTAATGAACTCCAGTGTGTCTGTCTGTGTCAGTCAGAGATGTTCCTGTTGTTCACGTTGTTCTGCAGGTCTTCTGACACTCTGAGCTGCTTCACATGCCGGACTATTTTAGAGAGGTCACATCTCAACGTGCCGCCGTCGTACTGCAACATTTGTTTGTTCCTGGAGTTTGACTTTGCTCCTGAGCTCACAGGGAGGTAGAAAACTGGGGAATAAAAGTCATGTTGGTCTCCTGAAACCGATCTGATTTCCTGTGAATGATTATTTCTAACACAGAAAATAAGCAGAGGAAAGAGAGAGGGTTTAAGCTCCCTGTCATAGCGTACTGAATGTGAATGAGAGCTGGCAGACAGGTGATCTGGCAGAGACTGGATGTCAGCACCGGGTTCTCATAGAGGTGAGCTGAAGATTTGATAGCAGACAGGTGTGCTCGGATCGAGGTGGCGAGTAGGTGAGCACAGAGAGGACGAGAGAGGGATAGGCAAACAAATCCACCTCACTGACAGTGACAGGCTGAAAATAACAAAAACCATCACTGATCACAGAAAATAAATAATAAAAAAGTTTCAATATGTCACCAATAAATGTATTGCTTTACATTTCATATTATCACTTAATGTTATAAGAATAAAATAGTTAGTGAATCAGAGTTAGCTCGTTAGATACGTTACCACATAGACAGCGAACATGCAACTTATTAATTTTAATTATTAAATAATTATTACATAAGAAGTAAATATTATTAGACACAGTAATAATTATAAGATAATTAGGATTTTTTATCTCATAATTTTGACTAGACATTAAGATTCGTCGTCGTTTTTCATTAAAAAAAATTGTAAAAATGTGTAAAAATGTGGCTTCAGACTG
>NW_023339652.1:1805280-1816495 GCF_004916995.1 Morone saxatilis | reverse complement strand
CGCAGGCACAAAGGGGATATGACGACAGTTTATACACTAATGATTATAGATTATTGAAATGTTATAGATTAGAGCTTTAGCCTCGCAGTCATACTATGAGATTCATCGCACATTAGAAATGAACAAACAACACTTTCGTATCTTTCAAAATTTATTGAAACTGTCGTAATATGATGAAATCAGAATGGACAGATATCGTCGACTAACCTTGCATAGGTTACAGACTATGCCTCACCAACTAACGACAGACATTGCACACTGCAGTGAGATGAAAAATGAGATAAAAATAACAAAGAAGTGGTGTGATCGTCCCAGAGGACAGTCAACGAGCATTTATTATTATTATTATTCTTTTAAATGGCGTCTTTCAGCCGTCGTGGTCGGGTCGAGACAGCTGAGGATGAACCGTTTTATTACTATTAATAATAAAAATAATGAGCAATAATGTATGAATTTATCTGAACTCAGTCTGCAGACTCTCAGCTGATCACCGCCACCCGATGATGCTTCCTGTTTTCTCTTCAAACTCCTCAGAGCATCATCATCATCATCATCCTCATCATCACTTGTGTCGTGGCCTGTGAACACTTGTGAAGCTAATGCAGAGTCTCTCAACCCGTTTATTTTTAGCTCGACTTTGGTTCCACACGTTCTTTGTCAGCTGGATTCCTTTAAGATCTTCGAACAGTAAAAATAGTTTCAGGGCAGTGAATTAGACTTTGGGAGCTCATGAAATCGTTATTTTAAATGTGTAAAAGGCGAACTGATCAGTTTTTGTGATCAGAAACTGTAATGTAATAAATGTAAATGTTAGGCATATTTTGGGACCTAAAAGTCAATAATTGAAGATGAAAGCACATTAAAGTCCACTGACTATCTTATCCAGATGTTTAACCATTTCTCAAGCTCAGTTTTTCACTTTTACGTCCCAGACTTTGAGTAAAATGGTGATTAATCTGAGTTTTTACATCCTATTATGCCATAATTTCCGTTTATTCACTCATACAGTATGTAAATATTCCCATTAATTACTGCCTTACTCACATTATTGGACCTAAATATGAATAATTGAAGATTAAAGTCCACTTACTAGCATTTTCTAGATGTTCTAAATGCATTCACTCAAAGTCAGGTGTAAAAGGTCCCATTAATTATCGTCTTACTAACATTTTGGGACCTAATAATTAACAATTGATTACTCAGTTACTATCAACTATCTTTTTCTAGAGGTTTCAGGCTCAATTACTCACTTTAGGTCCCAGAATTTGAGTAAAAGGCTAAGTAATGGGACTTTTTACATCCAATTGTTCTATAATTTTCTCTTTTTAAAGTTTAAATATATGTAAACTTTGAAACTGCCTCACAAATTGACTGTGCAATACAAATATATTTGTCTTTACTAAAAACTATATTTTCTATTCCAAAAATGATCAGTTAGCCTTATAATAATTACCAATTATGACAATAATACACAATTTCATGTCTCTAAACAGCTCATTTTGTCTGTCATTCAATTTAAGATATATTAGCATCAGCAAATATTGGGTAAATTTACTTAATTAATGAAACAATCATTGATAGATTTTCAAAAATTGGCAACAAATCAGTATGAGACTCTTTGATTCAGATAGAAAAATGTGCATTTTATTCTTTCGTACTCTGTTTTAAAGGGCACAGATGCTGGTCCAAGTGGAGAGAAATCATGCAATATTTGTCTTTAAAGCTGCACATCATCAGTATATTATTATATTAACAGTGGATTAAATGTGTGATGTGAAAGCTCATATCGACGAACCCGTCGAACAAATTTCAATATGTGCTAAAAATATCCAAAAAAGTTGAGAAACTCTGCATTGATGGCTTATGTCGGCAGTCAAATACGAGAATTAAACCAAAATATTTTCCCAAATAGCTTCTTATGGACTCGGCAGTTGGAAGCTTGTAAATCCTATTAACTGCAAAAACTGGATTTTATTTTGAAAGGATTGGTGTTTCCCAAAGATTAATAACAACAACATACAGTAAAGATGATGACCCACAATGTAAAAATGTTTTTTTTGTGTGTGTGTGTGTGTTTCATCCATCTGTTCAGCTGCTCTGATGACATGAAAAACTATAAAACTTCATTTGGTCCCTTCGGTGGTGCAGATATGTCTCAAACTTTGGCCTAAAACACTACATGAACAAAACAGAATTTCAAACCACAACACTATCAACTACCCTGATGTTGCTTGTAATCACTAATTTCACATATCTGTCGAGAAAATATAGAACTTCTTTTTTTTAATGTGATTTTATCCTTAAAAAAAGCTGAAATTCGTAATTTTGCTCCCTCGGACCGACTGCATGTTTAACACGTAGCACCTTCGATCTTTTTTTTTTTTAAATCTGACTGAAAGCTTAATTAAAGGGATTATTTTCTTCATTTGTTCCTCAGCAGTTAATAAAACGGGCCTTAAAATTACTGGTTGATGACACACAGCTGATTATATAAATTATTATCTTGTCACATAAAATATGGAGTTTATTATCTTGAAAGCGCAAATTATTTATTTATGCTCACAAACGACCTTGTTAATAACTTATTTTTTGTGCAAAAAAAATTATAATCTTGTCCACACAAGATTAAATCATTCAGGACTTTAAAGTAAACATGAAACAGGAAGCTGTTAGCTTCCAGCAGCCAATAGCACTGAGTTTGTGTTAGCACTATGAGTTAGTATCAGCGTCTTCCTTCCGGACTCGGGACCGAACGTAATCTCAGAGAGCAACGGTGCCAGTCTGAGCACCGAGGTGGTTTTCTTACTCAGTTTGGTTCCTGAAATTACAGCTAAATGAAATGTAATAGAACCTTAATTGATATTATTAGTAACATCTGTCTTTACCCTACTATTTCCTGTCAAAACGGCTGCTGCGAAAAAGGTCTATTGTGTTGTTGCACTGTAACTACGTAAGAGAGTGTGGTTTTAAAAGGCCCTGCTCACCTAAACAAGTGTTCTCAATAAACCTTTTTCACAGCAGCCACTTACACATGAAATAGTAGGGTAAACACAGGTGTTCTCAATGATACCAATTAAGGTTCTGTCCCTTTGAGTATTTCCAGTGTAAGACAAACTCTGTTTGACCTGAATGAAACAGAACCTTAGCATCATTGGTAACACCTATGTTTACCTTATTGATTAAACTCAAAGTGGCTGCTGTGAAAAAGGTCTATTACATTATACACACATATCCGCTCGGATCAGATTCATCTCCAAAACTTGCCAGAAACAGTTTGAGGAGTAAAAGTGTCGGATGAGTCTGCAGCTTTTCATCCGAACTGATCCTCCTGCAGCTGATTTCATGTTTAAGTTGTTTGGTTGGAATAAAAACAACCTGCAGACTCTTACGTAACCGAATCCACTGACTCAGACGAGGCTCCGATCAGCTGTTTAGCTGCTTGACAAAAAGTTGCGTTTCTCCTCAGATTCTGATCTGTTATCTCACAAAGGAAGGCAGTCTAATAATAATACTGTCGATGCTTGCGAGGACGAGTTTGTTCCTGCAACCGACCCCGAGAACTAAACCACACTCTTAATGCCGCCGACAGTGACACATCACAGACGACGGCGTCAGAAGAAGCTGATGTTAACGATATCGGGGGGATAGTGTTGTATAAAACCGTCGCTGGCTGCTGCACATGGCGGTGAGAGAGATTTTTCTCTGAAGTGTTGATCTTAAGTATTTCTGTTTTGGTGACATAACACAATAATGCCTCCACTTCAGGGGCTGAAGCCTGAAAAAGTTCACATTTTTAGATTTAACAGAGAAAAAACCTTTTGTTTTGCCTGATTTTGGACACAACTGGTGACTCATTTTGTCCTCTGAGTATCAGTGGTGCATTCAATGACCTTCACCAACTCATTTCCCAGTGCCCAGCTGCAGAAACTACCTTAATTTTCAGTTTGTCCCTTATGCTAAATATTTCCCTATGTTTGCAGCGTTGCATTAAGTGTCTCAGGTTGTCTCATTGCCAGGTGTTCAGACTGATGGTACGTGTCCATACAGACATTTCCAGAGTCATGCTACCAACGTGACGCTCCATTTCTTGAAACACATGCGTCACTACCAGAATGCATTGCACGGCTGCTCGTATAAACAACGAAGGTAAAGTGTGATAATGACTGATCCTGTGGACACGTACTTTAAGGGTTACTACCCTAACACACTAATGAATGTCTGATGAAGGCCATGAGGCTGAAACATTAGCATATTTTTCTGACACAGCCAAAATAAATTGGAGTAATTGAGATTAGTCAACCTTTTCTTGCCAATCTGTGCGTGCTACCTCTCTAAGATCTAACTATACTAATGAATGTTCTCCACAAGCACAAATTCCAAAGTAGAGTTAAACAAATACACACAAGCAGAAGATTTGGCAAGAAGTAGATAACTGACACAACCAATGCAACAAATCTCGCTGTTAAACAATAAATAGTTAAAAAAATATGAAAGTTTCACAGAAAACGATATCGCTGACGTTAAAATATGAGACAGAGTTGTGTTAACGTTTGGCTAACTAACAACAGAGCTGCTAGCATAAACTGAAAGTTTAGTTTTGCTTGCAGCTTCACATTAATTTTGCTGTGTGCAGAATAAAACCAGATCAGGGGATCTGTAATGGTTTTGTGATCTCAATATTGAAAATAATTATAATTTTGGCCATAATCGTCTCGATATCAGCCACTGTCTTATGTTACGCAGATTGAACATCATAACCACAACCTCAGAAGACCTTTAAGCAACGCGGTGAAGCAACAAACAGCTGAGATTAAAGAGTTTTCCTGAAGGAAATCCTCATGGTGGTTTTATGCAACTCAGTTTTTTCTTCCATAGATGGAAACTTAAGGGCAACTTTAGTTGTTTTATGCAACCAGGCACTGGTGTTAAGGTGGTGAATCTACAGTAAATCATATGAAGTGTACTGAAAGTCACGTATCAGCTCTACTTTATATTGAAATTCTTGATATTATGATATATTGTCTTCCACACATTTCGTCCCAGCATCTCCTCACAGTCGATCTTTGCAGCATCAACAGTGAGTTAATTCTGGTTGACACTCTTCTTTTAACATTGTCCAGATTCATTAAATCACATGTTGTCCTCCTGAAAAGATTCCCTCACACAGCCATGTGCTTCTTCCACAAAACAACACAGCAGCAGCAGCAGCGCCATTTTGCTGGCATGCAGAGTGACTAATGCCTGTGGTAATGTTCACATGAATGCTGAGTTCTCTGCAGAGGAAACCACTTCCACTGAGGTCACATTCATCATTATCTCTCTGCAGCAGCATCCACAACCGGGCACTCGCAGGCGTACAAAACATTTATTTCCCCTCTAATTTCTTGAGCCTGGACCAACTGTCCGAACACTGAGGACGCGCTGGGAGATGTAAGCCTCAACTCGAGCACAGAAAAACTGTCGTAATGCTGTTGTTGAGATGCAGGAAAAACGACCACAGTGAGAGAAACCGACGTCAGGAAGCAAAGCAGAGGACGTGTAAGGCTCATTGTTTTACACATTTCTTTATAAAGGACAGCAGATCTGGTTTTCAGCACGCTTTTGTTTTTGGTCCCAGAAAACAGAGCGGCAGTGTTTTATGCAGCCAGAGGGCGCTGTTCAGCTGAGTTCACTGGAAACAGACTCCGGACGGTGGCAGTTGATAGAAAGTGAGAAAAAGCTGCTGATTATTCTGCAAGAGTCCTTTGAAATGTTTAGTGCTGCAGTCAGAGCCGTAGCTTTAAATATATATTAAGTCTAGTGGTTTCTATATTTTCATCTCATCATTAAATCTCATGTGCAGACTCAAACCAACAGTTAATGTACACATTAACCCTTATATAGCTATACTTTTAAATATCTACAGCTTTAGTATTAACAGACAGGCAAACACATTGTTTGGATGTGTCTGCACGTGGGATTCTTTGACAATAAGAAAAATATAAAGTATCAACACACATTTAAAACAATAGGATTTGTTTCGTCACCTTTTAAAAAACGTGTCTGGAAATGATAGAAGTACATGATAGTGACACTTAAACACGTTAAAGACGAACTACGTCCCTGTCTGCAAATGTATTAATATGATCCAATTTTCATCTGTATTTTTGTATATAATTGAAAATAATGAGCCTTATGATCGATATCGGTGTCAGTTATCTGTCTGCTTTGCTTATAAAGAGAAATAAAGATATTTTTCAGCATATTACTCATAATTGTGGTAATTCTGAATCATTTTCAAGCTAATTAGCAATAAGCAAATAACCGCCTCAATTTAAGATTTTAGAAAGTCCAAACTACAGTTAACACCAGAATTAGCCCAATGGATTAGCTACAGTTGCTAATTAGCTTATCTGAACAACTTTATCCTAATCAAAGTACTCAAACAAGGAGCTCAATCAAATTAAAGAGAAAAGCTGTTAAGTAGATCCATCTTATATGTGAAACAGCTAATCCAGGAGGCTAATTTCAGTATTTCCTTTCATTTGGATTCAAAAGCGTTTACAAGTTAGCTATCTGATAAATAAACCTATTAGCAGAGATTCCTACGTATGTAGTTAGTTAACTAACAGACAGCTAGCTTTGTTAGCTGAGTCTGCAGCATATGACCTACAGTCAGAATAGCCACAATTTTGAGAATAATGAACGTCCCTTCATGGTTGTCAAACTCAAGCACCTGCAGATATACGACCAGTAATTCTCGAATTTCAATGCAAACAATCCACATTTTAACCTCTTTGTCTCGGTAACTGTTCACTAGCAGCCATGTGTCATCAACCAGGATAAATGTGAGTTCATGTAGGCCCAAAGATCTGGCCCCAGAATCAGGATCATTTTCACATCTTGATCAAAACCTGTTGGTCTGAAACCCTCTTCCAGATGTGCAGGGAGTAGTGCATCTTTATGGCAGGAGAAGATAAGCTGCACATAGTAAGCTCTTTGCTGTCTATTGTAACGGGAGGCACTTCAGTCAATTCTATAATGCGACGGGGTTCAAGGCACTAAGAAACTAATTTTAGATATATCTATGAAATTTGTTAAATATTACTGCTTTCCCTTCTTGAAACTGTTTAAAAGTCAAATGCTAGAAAATAAAATGGGGTCACAAATCACATAAAATGATCCCATGCACTCCATCGTCAAAAATCAAAGCTTTAAATAAATGAAAGAGGAGGATGTAATTTCTGAAATGTCATTTTTTTAAAAGAGATCACCGGATGTGTCTCTTCTGATATTTTTTTGTCTTGTTTTTGTTTTTTTGTTTTTTCAGCAGATTTGTCCCCTTCAGCAGTTTGCTCCGTCATGCACCGTATCCTGTCGTTAGCTCGACAATAATGAGGAGAATCATCATCATCATCATCCCCCAGCTCCCGAGGTCTCTCCACAACTGCAAGCAATTTAATACTGTAGTCATGCATTGAGTATACATAGCTATACCATAGCTAATTAGGCCATAATGCTTTAGTATTTTGACATGCCATGATCTTCGAAAAAGAAGTGTTCCTGTTCCCTTAATGCTTTTAACATTCAACACTTAAAATGCTTTAAAATAACTTATAATAAATAGCCAGTGCACTTTTGGTGAAAACAAATGAGAGAAAAAATTCCAGGAGAAGATGAGGGTCGAAGAAGGAAAAACAAAAATGTAAAAATTAAAAATGAGGTAACGTCTTGTGCATGCCGATATAAGAGAGAAGAGAGTCTCCACATGCTTTTATATAAAGGAGTGTTGCATGGCATCATACACGGAACCTCCAGCCGACCTGTAGCAGCAGCAGCGGTGCAGATAATCCTCCACAAGGCTCGGCACACTTCCTGATTGTTTTTGATAAGGTGCCTGAAAAACGTCGACCGACATCTGGCGTCGAGTTTTCCAAAAAATGTCCCTGGATGTGCCGCAGAAAAAACACGCCCCGAACTTCAACTGTAATCCACTCCGAGTGTTTCTTCAGAGAGTGAGTCGTCCGCCGACGTGTTCTTCGAATCTCACTTGGGCTTCGTTGTTTTGTTTTTTCTTTTTTCCTGAAAGTTGAGTCTATTGCACAAAGCCTGGTAGGTGTCGGAGAGATTTTTTGATAAACTCTTGTGCCCTCAAATTGCAAATTATTCCCTCAAGCTTGTTTGAATCTCTATATTCAATCCTCAAACTTTTGTGTTTGCAGCTGACTTTCATTACATTGAATTCGGGACTGTTTATGTCTCGAGTGCAGCACTTGTTGTTGAAAAGGTGCAACACAAACAAACTCCTCTTGAGGGAAATTCCCTCAAATTTACTAAATCTTCCCCTCAGACGACTTTATTTCCTTCTCGCTTGTGCATCCGTCTGTATCCATGAAAAGCTCCAACAAGAACAAGATTTCCTTAACAAATTATCCAAGTTAATCTAAAACAAGCTGTAATTCTATAATGCATTTAAGAGACGTTGAAGATAACAAAATTGTGCCAAGATAACCCTAATGACATCCCTATCGGATGTTCTCAGGCTTCTGCAAACACATTACATATCAGTAAACTAATCTTCTTGTGTAGAATTGTTGGAGTTCCCCTTCAACTTGAGGGAATAAAGTGAGTAATTCAACGGGGCGAGTTTCTAAAATGAGCGAATACTTGATCAAAAAATGTTCCCCCGACACCTACTGATCTTTGAACTATTGCCAAATGACTCCACTCTTTTTGACCCTCTACCTTTATAAATGTACCATGTGCGCCTTTAAACTCTGTAAGTATTCACACACGTTTGAATGAATCAATGCAAAAGAAGAATAAAATGCACCAATGGAGATAAAGCATCCAGATATTTCTACAATATTTACACCGGTGCGCCAGAGGCTGCCTCACACGTCGGTGAGCAGCTTCCCCTTGTTCACACAATTCTGGCTGGGAGCCGTGCAGTTGGCAGTCCTAAGGTTCGCTTCCCTAAAGTTATCGATGCTGTTGTTCATGTCCTCGTCTATCTCCATGTACTCCGACTTGCTGACCACCGAGGAGCTGCGGCGGCTTGAGTTGCTGTCCGACGCCAAGTTCTGGTTGCTGACGTTGAGCAGCTGTGCCTGCTCCTCGCCCTCCGTCTCACGGTGGTAGAAGTAGTTGAAATTGGACACGATGACGGGCACCGGGAGTGCGATGGTTAACACTCCGGCGATGGCGCACAGCGAGCCCACGATCTTCCCTCCGATGGTCACCGGGTACATATCCCCGTAGCCGACGGTCGTCATGGACACTACGGCCCACCAGAAAGCATCCGGGATGCTGGTGAAGAACGACTCCTTCTCCTCGGCCTCAGCGAAGTAGACGGCACTGGAGAACAATATCACGCCGATGAAGAGGAAGAAAATGAGCAAGCCCAGCTCCCGCATGCTCGCCTTCAGAGTTTGCCCCAAAATCTGGAGCCCCTTCGAGTGTCGCGAAAGTTTAAAGATCCTGAACACCCTCACCAGGCGGATTACCCTGAGAATAGCCAGAGACGTGGCCTGTTCCCCTCCTCCCTTCCCCTCCTTGTTGTCTGGGTCGTCAGCAAGCTCTGTTCCAAGAGTGATGAAGTACGGGATTATAGCCACAATGTCAATAGAGTTCATCATGTTTTTAAAGAACGCCGCCTTGCTGGGACACGCGAAAAACCGGACTATCAACTCAAAGGAAAACCAGATGATGCAGAGCGTCTCCACCACGAAGAAAGGGTCTGTGAGGAAATTTGGTTTGTAATACACGGTGACATTCCCCACAATCTGAATCCGCACGCTGGGATCCTCCTTCAGTTCTGGTAATGTCTCCAAACAAAATATTACTATTGAAATAAGAATAACCATCACTGAGACGATGGCGATCCCCCGGGCGGGCCCCGAGCTCTCCGGGTGCTCAAAGAGGAGCCAGATCTGCCGCTGGAACTCCTTCTCCGGCAGCGGACGCTCCTCCTCCCGGATAAATCCCTCGTCCTCTCGAAACTTCTCCATGGCCTCCACGCCGAGTTCGTAAAACTTTATCTCCTCTGAGAACATATCCAGGGGCACGTTGACCGGCCTTCTTAGCCGTCCCCCGGATTGGTAATAATACAAGATGGCGTCGAAACTTGGGCGATTCCGGTCAAAGAAATACTCGTTTCTTAAGGGGTCGAAGTAGCGCATCCTCTTCTTGGGGTTCCCGAGGAGAGTCTCCGGGAACTGGGCGAGAGTCTTTAACTGGGTCTCGAAGCGCAGCCCCGAGATGTTGATAACCACCCGCTCGCAGCAGTCATGGTCGTCGTGGTCGTCGTCGGGCGGGTAGGGGTCCTGCGGGTGTCCCGGCAGGGTGGAGGTCTCGTCCATGTTCTCCGTGGACACCACGGTCATCCTTCCTGGCGGGCGGTGGGCAGGAAGAGGAAGCGGTGTGAAGGTGAGGAGCAGCAGGTCGGAGCGAAAGGGAGCCTCTACTGAGGCCGGTAGCTGTGCAGAGCCTCCCTCTCCATCTTCATCATCATCTTCATCGTCGTCGTCGTCTCCGAGCTGAACATCTTCTTTCTCTCAGCAACACTTTGTCCTTCACCTGCAGGAGGGTGAAACAAACAAGTCTTACAGAGCTCACAGACGTCCCTCCACCTCCCGTCTGTATACGAGGAGACAAACAGCTCCTGCAGTACAGAACAGGAGCCTGTGCTGCATTTGCTGTATTTTTACCGCATACATCAGTATTCAAGTTTGCAGTCCTGCTGCGCTGTCTCTCTGCGCACTCTCAGTTTCACCTCACCCATCAGATAAACATCTCACACATTCAAAATGAACAAATAAACACCTCCTGCATGTTAAAATAACCTCTAATGGAAAAATATGATCAATAAAAATGTACCTGTGCTGACGAGCTGCAGCAGATGGAAGGAATGTCCTCACCCTGCGCACCTTAACACAACTTGGCTTTTTAATGCTGATATCGTTTTACAGTATGTCTGAAAAATTAATAGACTATGTTGTCTTGGTTAACATCCGTATCCTCTTGGTGTTGGTTTTCAGCGTCGATCGGAGCAGCCCGCAGGAGGAGGAGGAGGAGGAGGAGGAGGCTTCAGACGGCTTTGAACCGCGGCTCAGCAGCAAAAATCCTGACTGACAATTTGTTAAAATCATGCTGGAAATAAAAGAGGCGGAAAGATATGAGAAATAAACAGCTGGATCCAGTCTGATGGGGAGGACTGGGAGGACTGGGAGGACTG
>NW_023339652.1:1804997-1805255 GCF_004916995.1 Morone saxatilis | reverse complement strand
TTTTTTTTTTAGCTGCGGTAAAAAATAAAAAATAAATGGCAGAAAGAAACCCGCGGAGGCTTTAAATGAAACCCGGTGTTAGCGGCGATCCCGCAGTGAACCGGCGCAGCGGACGGAGGATGCGTCCCCGGTAATTTGGAAGCATATTGCAGGATTTCATGTAGAGGAGGGAAAAAAAAGGAGAAGTGAAGTGAAGGAGGGAGGGAGGGGTTAGGAGAGAGTGAGTGAGTGAGGGGAGTGTGTGTGAGAGAGAGAGAG
>NW_023339652.1:1804738-1804916 GCF_004916995.1 Morone saxatilis | reverse complement strand
AGAGAGGAGAGGAGGAGGGGGGGTTTCGACGCAATGCAGACAGACTGTAAAACACAGTTGGCACTACAGTATCTGCAAAACCAGCAGCAGGTCCGGGCCGAGCTGCACGATCCAGACCCCCAAAACACATTAAAAAAAAGTTATTATAAAATAAAAGCCAATAAATTCATCTCTGCAT
>NW_023339652.1:1798996-1804638 GCF_004916995.1 Morone saxatilis | reverse complement strand
TATGGAAGACCATTTCTGCCAATATTATTATAATTATTAATTATTATAATGATAAACTTTTACACTATTTTCAGATACTAATTCAAAATATTGATATTTTAAAAGAAAGTTTCTCATTATAATGACTTAGAGAATTATTTTTCTTCCCGTCACATTGGCATAAATGGGCTTCCATATAGCCTATGATCAATGGGTTTTCAGCCTATATGGAAGCCTGTTAATGCCAGATAGAAAAAAAAAATGACACATTAGGAATAATAAATACAGTCATGGTAAGTAATGTTTTTATAGTTTATTGAAACTAAACTAGCTGTGAACTTTTTTTATAGTAGGTAATTTTTATACAAATATTTTTTGTCATATTTGCTAAAACTTTAATTATATCTTGATAGTACAACAAGAGACAGATAATCTGTAATGAAATCAGGTTCCTCTGATTCGTTCTGGTGCTCCTGATGGTGTTTTTGAGCCTGAACGAAAACAAGAAAGAAAGTCAACTCAGTTTTTTTTACCTTCGAAATCAAAAGTATGACATTTATTATGTCAAATGACAGGAAAGTGTTGATTTAGTCCTCAAAAATCTTCAAAATTCTCAATTATGAGACTCAAAATGATGAAATTTTAAGTCAAAATGTTGAACTTTTACAGCGCAAATTAGGGCATTTGAATTAGAAATTAAAAGTAAATCATGATCTCAGAATGTAACGAGTCAAAATTTTAAGATAGAACATGAAAAATATTAAATTTATAAGCCCAAAAATATCAAAAGTATTGATCCAACATCAGAATTTTACTACTTTACTAAATTTTATAACTTCTAATTTTTCCTCCATTTCTTAATTTCTTGCCAAAAATAATCAGCAATTTTATTTATTAAGATTATATTTTGACTATTTTTGAGTCGTGTTTTCCTCAGACTCCCCAGAATTTACTGATAATAAAGTTTTCTCTCTTAGTCTCAGTTTAACGATTGTTAATGCACAAACGAACACACCTGCAACCAATGAGGCCAAATATGACAGATATTTTCAGTGTGTGTTTAAAAGAAGACGACCTTCATTAAGCTTTAAGCTACACATGCTGATAACCGAGATAACGGATGAAGGATTTAGTTCGTTTGGAATAAATTATGAGCTCAAACCTCGAGGCTGGAATTACTTTGAGGCTTAATTTTGACTTTATCTGGAGGCTGAATTCACCAGAGGTCGTCTCACCTCTGTGGCGAGGAAGGTCAGATGAGTCGGTGGAATAAAGCCTAAAAAAAGATGAAGTTAGCTTCCATGTGTGGAGGATTTATCACTGAGTTTATAATAATTCAGTCGAACTGGAGACAGAAAGAAACACAGTGGAGAAATCTGCAGTATTTCTATTATTTCTGCTGGTTTTATATTATTATTGTTATTGTTATTATTATTATTATTATTATTATTATTATTATATTGGTGTTTCTTATTATCAACAAATGCAGTGAAAATATAAACCAGCAGTGTGTTGGTGCATCTCTCAATATGTTCTGACTTCCTGTCAGTGGCCCATTGGTTCCTACTGAAGACCTCAAATAAAAATTAGTTGATCTGATTCGTTCTTCTTTAAAAATAAACCAAGTACACATATTTCTTCTTGGTCACTCTCTCAGATACAGTCTGAACAACATCTTTAATTTCAGTCCCAAACACTCGCATTAATTGATTGTTTTTGGACTTTAAAGCGTGTTGTTACCAATCAGCCTCTCGTATGTCCTCATTTAATTTCATCTTAATGTTTTAACCTTAATACAGTCCAAACTTTGTGTGTAAGACAGTAAATAATCCAACAGAAAGCCAGCAGCTGTCTTTAACTTAAAGCATCCATAGTTCAGAATCAGAATCAGAATCAGGTTTATTGCCAAGAAGGTTTAAACATAGAAAAATATAAAGATACAAAGAGACAATATGAACAAGATGGCTGAAATATGAGTGAAGAGTATATGAAGTGCATTAATGTAATAATGAAGGTGGGTTTCAGGGTCAGTCGGGGTCTTAATGAGGATGCAGATGGAATAAAACTGTTCTTGTGGTGCTGATGGACCGCAACCTCCTGCCAGAAGCAAGTGACTGAAAGAGTCTATGTCGGTGGCGCTGGCGCTGGCAGGGTCCGCCACCATCTCATACATTTAATGGAATAATCAGGCTCTACGGCACAGAGGAGGAAGATTCAAACCTTCACACATAAAATACTTGAGTCATTTACTGTTGGTTTGAATCTGAACAAAAAGATAAATAATTTTATTAGTTTGTCAAGTCCCTGTTAGACGTCTGAGGTTCAGCACCACGGAGAGCGCCACCAGCAGCCGTGATTACCAGAACTTTACCGTAATAAATATTTTTTCTACTATTGCGGTAAAAGGATGTTAGTACTGTTGATTGTACGGTTAAAGTTGGAGTTTTAATCTATATTTTCACATATAAGTTTTTACCATCAAAATAAGCACACATAAGCCACATGAAAATACCATATGAATGCTGTAGTTTTCTGTGCAATAAACAGCCTGTAATATAAATAAACTACTTTATTTTATATAAATTATCTTAAAATGCTTTATGAATAAAGGTTTTGCTGTGAGATATGACTGTATTTAACATATTTAAAGTTTACAGTCTTTTACTGTCGTAGTTTGACAGTTTTTCACCATAAAATCTGAAATATTTTACAGCGTCTTTAAACTTCATTCTTCTTTATTGTGTTGTTATTATGCTTCTTTTATGATATTAGTCATTCACTGTTGTAAACAGTTTCTCCAGCAGATTGGTGGAGGCAGCAGGAGAGAAAGCCCGGCAGACGGGCCCAGCAGTGGGCAGGAAGGTGGAGGATCAGCTGGCTGCGGAGCTGGAACCGGTCCGAGTTACACTGAACAAAGAAACATCCAGCAGAGAATCAAATAAAAGACAAGAAACAGTGATTCTTAATGAAATATGTCAATAAACATTTTACTGAAACTTTCTTTTAGCGACTTACGTTAATTAAAACAACAGTTTGTCATTATTTTAATAAAAAATGTAATTTGGTCGGCATTAACACGTCTGCTGTTTGCTGCAAATAAGTTTTATGTAAATGTCATTTCTATGAGACAGAACTCCCTTAATACATCTGTGAACATAACATAAAAAACATTTATATTATCTATAAATACAAAATACAAACATTGCTATAATACAAATCAGGCCTAAATTTACATAAAGTTTTATGTTTTAAAGGTTATAGAACTGCAATAAAAGTCATCTGTGAAATTACCTGTTAATTTAACATAATTTTATAAATGTATTAACAGTATTAAACTTGAATTTAACAGTTTAATCTATTAAATAAATAATAAATATCTGCAGCAAATTATAGATTTGCAAAATGTATTTTAACTTTTAATTCATTTTCATAAATAATCAAACAATTTTATGATTGTTACAGATTAATTTACATTAAACATTAAATTCACAGGATATTTTTCTAAGTTTATTAATATTTCCATGTATTTACAGTGCAGTGGTATAGTGCAGGTAGAGACGGTATACTCACTTATTGATCAGTCAGTATTGGTTGTAGCCACTCCTAAATCCTCTGATTTTCTTCATCCTAGGATCGGGAAGGCATCATATAGTTGTATATACATATATACATATATATATCTCTCTATATATAGAGAGAGAGAGATATATACATATATATATCTATATATATATGTATCTATATATATAGATACATATATGTAATGTAAGGAATCAGGAAGTTGCATTAAGTAACACAATCCCCCTTGAATTCCTCACAACCCTGCACAGCTGTGGGTTCGGTGAAAAGTAAATAAGGATGTATTTTTATAGTGTTTTTCAAAATAAAAGTGCTTCACAATAAAAGCATTTATCACAGAATCTCAGTGAATCTGAAGCGAGGGGGTGGGGTTGTGTCTGAAGGTTATTCTGAACTATATTTGTGAGTTACAGTGTTGGTTTGTAACCGACAGCCGGATGACTTCTTGAACCAAATGTTGCATCAGTGAATTCCTGAAAACTAAATTTAGATTCATTCACAACCTTCCTGAGTTTCTTTATTTCCTGAACAGTAAATAAGCTGCTGAATCAGACACGTCCTGCGCTGAACGTGGCTTTCTGTTCAGTCATGCGTGTGCAGCCAATCTGCACACAGGGCGAAGATTTACGATGAGCCTCGATCCATATGCTGCCGTGACCTTTGACCTTGGGAGACTTAATGGGCCGGTTTATAATCCAGTTTGACTTCATTTGAGGCTTTGTGGAGTCACTGGAGGGAGGAGGTTGTGCAGATACGGATCCAGTTTTATTCAAGGTGTCATCCTCATGATGTCATAGTGATGTCATATGTACTGGGTGTATGAAGAGATGTTACTCAGTTGCATTATGGGAAATGTAGGAGCCAGTGTTTCTGGAGTTTGTCCCATAAAACGGACTTGAAGTCAATTTATTTCTATTTTCGTCTCTTAAAGTCCCCAAATTTATAGTGTGAGATTATAGTACCGTTGCCCTGGTAACGCTGTTCCTGCCCAGTTTGGTTCATCAAATCATTATTTTTGGTGTTTTTATCGTGTGGTTACTGAAGATATTCATAGTAAACTGTCCTTTAGAGCACTCAAGCTTTTGGGTGTCATGACTTGACTCTGGAATTTCCTGTCTTGACCCAGGACTTTACATGGGACTTGATTTGGGACTTTCTAGTGTTTTCAGGTTCAAACACTAATAAAAACCAACAGATCTTCCTGAATGTTTCACTGAAGCTTTAACAACAAACTTTCACAAGAAACAAAAACTCAAACTCTGGTTGAGCGATTAACAAACGTTTTCATCCTCCAGAAGGATTAATGGACGGACTCACAGACTGTTGTTGTTGTGGAGGCATGAAAACCTGACGAGGAGAACGACAGAGAACTCGAGTCTGAAGAAGCTGAAACAGACAAATAGCGAACACATTTTCACACATTGACACGAGATGATGACTTCATTCCTCCGGCGCTCTCGGAAACGCAGCGCCGCCCTGACCGTGTTTTATCTCGTGTTAGATGATACTCGCAGTGCTGCCGCGGCACAAAGGAGAGGCTTCTGCCGCTGCTATAACCGGCCGAGTGTCGGATTACAGCTGCTTCACCGGCGCTGAAACTGAAGATGGAAGACAGTGGAGTGCCGAAAATCTCTTCTCAAAGCAAGTGGAAAGTTTAATGTGCACTTGAACTCTTACCCCTCTCCTCCATCTGCTGCTCAGCCAATCAGCAGCTGATGTTTGCGGGCGCTAATCTCCTGTAGGCCCCAGTTTCCTCTACTGGGAAGCAGCGATTGGTACGGATAGGTGAGGATTACTTTCTTAATTTACACTCCAAACTGCAGGGTATTATTTTGAAAGCAACCTTGTTAGTCAGCCATTGACAGACTGTATAACCTTCTCACAGATCTGCTGCTGGTTATCAGGACAGATAACTTTAGACTGAGTAAACCAGGAGCATTTACTGGTACAGAAACAGGTACTGAACTAACTACACAATTATTTTCATAAGCAACAACTTTGCATTGTTTTTTGGAGAAAGGTGCAGTAATGTCACCTGAAGAAATGTTCTTTGTTAGACATTGTTGTAGCAGGTCGCGCTACAG
>NW_023339652.1:1798647-1798808 GCF_004916995.1 Morone saxatilis | reverse complement strand
AAACCACGCCCACCCCCACAATTGTCTTTCAGCATCTCATACAGACACACGATGTACCCCTTAGCTCAAGTACACAAATTATTTCACAGCCTCTCTTTTCCTCTTCAAAACAAATTCACTGATTAAAACCACTAAACACACTAAATAAAGCAGTTCCACCT
>NW_023339652.1:1795729-1798547 GCF_004916995.1 Morone saxatilis | reverse complement strand
TTGAAATAAAATCGACAGATTTCTTCTGAGTTTGAACATTTGTGAGGAGGTTAGCATGCTTAACCTTGAAGTACGAGCCTCACAGAGCTTGTTAGCATGGTGTCAGAAGTTTATATCGGGAGAAGTGGCAGTGAGACAAAGCGATGACCTCTGTGTTTCTAATTACAGATGTTTCAGTGGAGAATTGTTGTTATAAATTCCGACACTATGAAGCCCGGCTGCTCGTGTCAGTGGCTAGCTTTGGTATATCCTGTTTTCATTATGAACTGAGCAGAGAGGAGGAGGAAGAGGAGGAGGGATGCTCTGCTTCCAATGCAGAGCGACGCTAGCATCCCGTGGCAACAAACAGTCCTGTCTCTCCTGCCTGCCGTGCTCGTGCCCGAATCAAGGGGCAACGTACTCATCTAAGCTTCCTCTTTTTTTCCACAGGGGCTCTTCCATCGCTCCCGCCCCCCCCCTCCTTTTACTCTCTCCACAGCCATCATCTCGTCCTACATCCCTCTTATCGCCTTCCACTCTCACTGTGAAAACCTCAAGAGACGGAGAGAGGAAGGTGAAGACGGTAGCGGATTAAATGTAAATGCTAAAGCTAGCTCAGGATACTTCAGACAAGGTCATTATGCAAA
Source organism: Morone saxatilis (assembly GCF_004916995.1). Taxonomy (NCBI): domain Eukaryota; kingdom Metazoa; phylum Chordata; class Actinopteri; family Moronidae; genus Morone; species Morone saxatilis. Next base: position 1,797,921 of record NW_023339652.1, on the reverse strand, counting down.
TAGCAGCCAGTGGAACGACGGAGATATGGAGCCTAACGTTTTAGGAAATTTAAAGCAAACCAGGTTTTTACAGTATGATTCTGACCCAGTGAGCAACAACCAGGATTTCAATGTTGATTTTGGGTGATATTCAATATGAATGTCTCTTTACAACCAGTTAAAATGAGGTTACAACATCAACGTTTAACAATTAGTTTAATAATTTCCTCAATCGTAGGTTGACAGAGCGACGATACTGATCAGTGTGAATGTATTTCTCCAGTCATATGGCACTGGTGGGTGAAATGTGCTCCAACGTGTTCAATGTTTCATATAAAATGTCATAAATATTGAACTATATCAGCTGCGTGCTGCACTTATAGAGCTTTCTGACCACTCAAAGCACTTTACAGGAGGGTTGAGCGAGAACTCGGCTGAAACGAGCATCCCCATCATCAACAAATAATGAACGAGTAAAATGTGTCAATATCCGAACTGTGTACCGACTTTTATGGGTTTTCTTAAAAAACTTGTTCTGTATATTAGCTCAGAAATATAGCAACTTATGATCCAGTTTCATCTATTTCAGGCTTAAATGAACAACTTCCTGTTAGGGCACCACCCGTGTCCGGTCTATCTTTAATACAGATACTAGTGTACTAACTCATCTGTACCTTATAGGTCACATTCACTCATTCACCCACTACGCTGAGGTTCAGTATCTTGCTCAAGACACTTCGACATTCTGATTAGTGGGCGGCATTTCTACCTCCTGAGCCACAGCCGCCCCAACGAGGTTCTGTAAATTACTGTAAAATAAGGAATAGTATTAACTGCTGTAACGCAGAAGTGGAAGTTCTTAAAGCTTTCAGCTACTCCGGAAGTAAACACAACGGGACCTTTGTGAGAAATCTCTTCTTTTTGATCAACTTCTTTAAATAGTCGATGAAAAAACATTAACTTTTAAACCAATTTGGCGTTTTTATCTTTGACTGTAGTTTTTTTAAAGATCTGTCTATTATTATTATTATTACAAGATGGGGCAGAGGTATATCTACTGGTGTTGGTGGATTTGGGTCGACAATTCTCGGTACTGTGTGCAACTCAGCTCCAGCTTAGAGGTCTTTACGAGTCCAAAGATTATTGGCCAAACCTAAAAAGATCCATAAATGTCAGACCTGAACCTGAACTGTACACATGTTCACATGCTAACGTTAATGATGTAATGTAGCTGATACATGCAGATGTGTGAGTTTTCCTCCTTTTAGCCAAACGCAGATCAAACACCACATTTCTAATAAAGTATAAACTGTAATTTACATCATAATCATGCAGGTTTATCTGTGCAGACCAAACTTTATTACTCTTTGGATAATTGAATTGGTGAACAAAATCTAACTTTATTAAGCACTTTGGTTCAGGTTGGGAAAGATCATATCGAGTATGTTGTGAGATAGTGTTTATATCTTACTTAATTCCCAAATCTCGCCCAAACTGGCTTCTTCTGTGACCTTTTCAAGTAATGTAAAGTCATCTTCATCCACCAAACTGGTTAAAGTCTCTCTCAGGATGTCAGATACTGTATATTCCTGCACTCTGTTTGCAGGAAGCTACAGTAGAGGTGAATAAATGAAAGAATTTCTCATTTTTTATTCATGTAAAATTCCAATAAGTTCACACATGGATGGGCGAGCGGTGGGAGGAGGGTGTTTACAGCAGCAGCTGCAGCAAGGACTTATGAATGTGCCAAGCAACCCCCCCCCCCCATTCATAAACACACGGGATGCTTATATAATGCCCATGCAGATCCCCCCTCTTTCTCCTGGGCTATTTATAAGCCCAGTAGCATGCAGGGAAAAGAGCGTGGCCAATTCATGCCATGCCCTTCAAGACCAACACATGGCCCTTGGGGGCTGCCGGGCCCGACTTCAGGGAGCTATTATTAGAGTCACGTCATGGGAGAGCCGGAGCGAGGAGAGAGGGAGGCGAAGTGACAGATGGGGGGAGGGAACAGATAAGGAACAACGGTTGCTGCCGATGATGATGATGGAGGGAACGTATAGGAGAGGCTGAGGAACACTGATGTCATGAGGTTCATGTTGAAAAACAGGTTTGAGTGGAAAGATCGAAGTCAGCGATTCTGTTTCCAATAAAGACGGACAGAGAACACTTTGAACCAATCAATGAGTTCCTGTGTGTAACACTGAGGAGGA
>NW_023339652.1:1791907-1795712 GCF_004916995.1 Morone saxatilis | reverse complement strand
GATCTATTGTCAGAAATTAAATATGAAAATGATGATTTTGCTTAATTGGAAAATCCAAAAATGTTTTTCAATAGAAACGTGGTTATCTAAATTTCTCAACCTTAATAAAAATGTTGAAATGATATAATACAGAATACTACCGTGAGGCTCTGTACTGTACTTTCTTTCTCTGTTGTCTTAGTTATTGTGGTATTTATTATTTTGGTGTGTGGTGTGTTCCTTTTATGCTTTGTACATCTGGTATTGATGCAAAACGTGTAAGTAAAAAAGGAAGGAATCTCACATTGGAGCAAAAACAGGTTTCACACTCTTTCTAAAATCATTTTCCATGAGTTTTTCTTAACAATTAAGGACAGCACTTGCTCACAAACAGTTATATAATTTACTTTACTTTATTTTTTAGTCCTAGCATTGACTTCATGAAGTGTCTGAGGTTCATTGCGTCGCTGTGAGTCCGTTCTGCTACACTGACATCTGATCAGAGTGAGGGGTTAAAATACAATAAACATGTTTCAGGACAACATCAGTTATTTCCAGGATATTTGGTCATTTTAATCTTTTAATTTTCCAGGTGTTTCCAGGACTGTAAAAATAGACTCTAAATTTCCAGGTTTTCCAAGATGTGTGGGGAAAACCATTGAGTCCAAGAAGTTGAAATTATGCAAAGCCTAAATCTGAGACCCAAATCACAAAATTTGTCCAATGACTAAAAACTGTTAACTGCTTGCAAGCTAACACAACACACTGGCTCACACCAGGTTCTCTACACAGTCACATTCCTGGTAAATAAATGAAAACAGACAGATCATTACTTACTTTCAGGTAGCAGGACTGTAGTAATCCGATGATATGTTGGTGAATTAAGGATTTATTTTGACCAAACCAACTAAAAAATGCGGTTTTGGTGAGTTTTGTTTTGTTTCAGTTTCAGTTCTGTTTTGAATGAAGCTACAATGATGATGCTGGAGGTAAAAGTACCATTTTTGTGAATTGGGGTCTGGTGGAAAATTGTTTTCTGGCTGCAAATATTACATTCAACTTTCTTCATGAATGTATTCTTGTCTCAGAACAGCTGCTGACATCATTAACTGACCTCTGACTTCATCATAAAGCAGCAACGGGTCCAAACGATAATGACGAGGCAGAGATGAAGAACGCCATGAAGTAAAGTGGAGTCCTCCGCAATGTGCAAATATTTGTTCATGTCAGGACTGAAAGCTCTTAAATATCTTGGTCTTAATTATGCGTTCATAAGCTCATGATGGCTACCGCACATATCCTGTGGCTCTTCTGGTGCATCAGCACATATGAAATTTGTAATTAACCACATGGGCCATAATCTGAGAAACTGCTGCTTTCTCCGGCCGCAATCTCGACAATACAGTTAAATTATAAATGCTTAATCAATGAGTGTCAGTTGAGAACGGAAACAATATATCAGCAAACAGCAATTCTCTATACTGCAAATGTTCTCATCTAATTTGATCAATTAAAGATTTATTTTGACCAAACCAGAGTTGGTGATTGTTGAAAAAACAAAGACAGTTTTGGTGAGTTTCTGTCCAGTTTGTTTTACAGTTATCTGCTAGGTAAAATTACTGGTTTTGTCAATAGAGTCTGGTGGGTCGTAGCCACATTATTTTGGTCTGAGATGCTGGTGCTCTAGTGCGAGATCGAGTGGCAGTGAATTTAGTAAATATAACCTTTAAGTATATAGGTACAGACACATATTAATGTTGTGTTGATTATTTGCAGGCTGAAATAGTTGAGTACCAATATAGATCTGTTTAATGTGATCCAATATGGTCAACCAGTGTCAAAGAAGCTATTTTAAGGCCACAGGATAAAGGCCAATGTCAGCTGTTTTAAATGGGAACAGGTTGGATCCGAGCGGTGACTATAAGTCACTGTGACGGTGCCGACCCGGGGGAGCAGTGGGATGTTTTGTTGTCGGGGGAGGAAATAATTTATGATCCGCCCTCAGTGTAAATAAAGAAACATCCACTGACCACGTCAATGTCCGAATGGCAGTTTAATCATCATAACGTTGACCTGAATGGGACGTGTCGTCAATGAGCCGATCAATACGAACACTTGAGATGGCAGCTAGTCAGCAAGCGAGGTGACATATTGATGCCAGAGGAGATTCTGAGGGAGCTGAAGGAGAGTCGGGTTGGCAGGTTTGACAACCGATCAGTGTCTTCAGACCCCGGAGGAAAAAAAGGGCGGGAAAAGGTACGTCAATAAAATACACAGATATTAGATATAATTATGGTCCAGTGTGTAACATTTATTATTTATTTTATATATAGGTATGTTTTTATAAGTGTATAATCACCCGAATATAAGAAATGTTATGTTTTCTTTAGAATAATTATCTACAGAGAGTCCGGCATGTTTCTACGGTAGCCCAGAAGGGACAAACTAAACACTGGCTCTAGATAATGCGTGATAATTTTGGACAACTTGAAAATGAGTTAATTTTATCTGATTTCAGCCCTTAAGAATTATCTGGGAATTAGTTTAAGACATTATTTTCCTGGCAATTAGAAGCAATACGAACAAAATAAATTATTATATGAGCTCAAAGTTTCATCACTTGTATCTGCACTTGTGTGTTTCCTCGAAATAATAAAATAATTAACTAGTTTTAAGCTCATTTCGCAGCTATTTTATCATCTAACTCTGAGAATTTAGGCATTTATTTCAACCAAACCAGAGTTGAAATTTGTTTCAAAGATGGTTTTAGTGAGTTTTATTTTGTTTCTGCTGGTGCTCTAGTGTAATATCTAGTGTTTTCTCGCGATTACGGGTCGACTATCTGGTTATTTTCGATATAACAAAGCTTTTTTTCTCGAGATATCAAAACAATTAACTTGTGATCTCGAGGTAATGGCATTAAAAAGCCATCCTGGCTTCCATATATTAATATAACGTTGCATTTACAGCCGCAGTATTTTTTATACTTTAAGCCCATTTTATTGATTTTACATTCGTAAGTAGGAAAGATTTTAAATGCATGAATTTAACTTGTAATGATGTATTTATAAAGTGTGGTATTGGTACTTTTACTTGAGTAAAGGATGTGAATACTTCCTCCATCAGTGGACCAGGTGCATCCTGAGCTGCAAGGAGATTCCTGTTAAGCAACCAGGAGATTTTAATTATTTAGTGATGTGCTTTCATGTTGTCTTGGCCGAGACTAAAGGTTGAAAGCTTAAGATCAGCTGAGTTTCTGTAGGAACTCACCATATGTTGATCCACATGAGAGCAAGAAGATCTTTAGTGGCCAGAGTAACGGCAGCAAACAGACTGAGAGTAAAAAGCTCTGTCGCATGAATAAATGATGTCCGCGATACAAGAAGCACGAAGTCGTACTGCAGGAGGACGGACAGCGTTTCTCTGTTTGACACAGTCGGACTCGTCGTCCCAGCGCTCAGGATGAGTAACAGTCAGGTCAGATCTTAGTGGGACGCCACAGAGAGAAGGAACAGCCTGAAATGTAACATCGTATATCCGAGAGTCTAAAGGCAAGAAATCTACATTAAACAAGAGAACACGAGGCATAAAAAGCCTCCAGTGGTTTGATCAAGAATTCACCAAATCAACACGATGCATTATTAAAACATTAACATGTAGTTTACAGAATATAAAGGGAACATTTGACTTCATACAGTTTCATCCTTCAACCTGCAGAACGAATCCACAATTAATCTTTATAGTGAACTGAACGGTGGTGCGTTCACTTACACCAATCAGCACTAACATTATGACCACTGGGTTCCCTGACTGGTCCCAGACCAAC
>NW_023339652.1:1780938-1791807 GCF_004916995.1 Morone saxatilis | reverse complement strand
AGTTTATACCTATCTGATGTTATAATACCTACAAACAGTTAGCATATTATCATTGGATATGGTTCCTGTTTGTAGGGTTATAACCCGATAACGACACTGAACGTTAAAGATTTTTAATGTGAAGAAATATGTCAGTTTAAGAATTATTATTTCTGTAAATCGACAAACAACTATGTGTACGAATGCAAACAACTCTTTACAATATTTGTGTCAATTTTTTAGAAATTTTTTGATGAATGTAACTTGGTATCTAGCTAGTAGTAAAATCCTTCATCCGGTTCAAATCTAGAGTTAAAAAACGCACCCAGAATCTAACCAGTGGATGGTAAAAATGTGGGCCTTCAGACTGGATAGCAACAGACTGAGGCTGAAGCTAACAGGTCCCAGGTTTCTAAATAAACAGGAACATTTCCTGGGAAAATTCCTTTATTGCTGTCAGTCAGGGACGACTGTGCTGCTTCTGCAAGGATTTTCTGCTTCCTAAGTGAGCTAACAAAATGCTTCCTCTGAGGCAAAAGAGAGCAAGCGAGCCCTGGTGGACGGGGTGACCACAGGGTCATGTGACTGATGTGACTGATGACTCCGGCGGTGGCCTAGATTAATGACTCGTGGCCACTAGCCATCTTCAAATGGGTGGGAATGTCCTTGGATTACTGGCTAATCCCAGTCGAGATTTGAGAGATGAGAGAACTTTCGGGGCATGATAAAGCCCAGTAATGGCTGCATCACACAGGGCTTCTGGTTAACTCTTCGCTGTGGTCAGGCCCTCAGCTGATCCTGATTAAACGCATTGTTTGAGTGAAATAAGCTGTTCATTGACTATTATGGGAAATGTAGGATCCAGAGTTTCTGACGTTTGACCCACACTAACTTAAATATATCTGATGTATCGATTTTTAACCCTGTATCACAAAACATGTACAAAAAACTCAAATTATTTGTATTTTTATATCAAAATCTAATCATTTTGTCTGCCTGTAAAACAAACGTGACGCATGCTGACGTAAGAACTGATTACAATCAAAAATATCCTGACATTCACCCGTCAATCAATCACGGAGCGAAGATTCATTAGTTAGCTCACTGATTACTGTACAAACACACGACTTTATCGCTCGTATAAAAGGTTATTTATGGAGTTTTCTGATGTTTTTATTACCGTTAGCAGAAGTTAGTTACTTTTAGCAATGTTAGCTGCTGTTAGCTCGTGCAGCTAATGTTAGGTGACTCAGTCGGGGGGTGCCGGGGTCAAACTGTCCTCCGTCAGCATCAATACGACCGCTACAGCTGCTGGACCACAAACACCAGTTTAAACATCTCCTGCACCGAACTGGAAACATAACAGTGCAGAATATCCTGGGATGAACACCACACACTTCCACCTTAAGGAACAACACCAAACACTTCCACCTTAAGGAACAAGGCTAAGAGCAGCTTCATAACACATGGTTCAGTGAGCGGCCGTCAGCACTGATTCATGCAGGTCATGATGAGGACAGTCACATACTGTACACATGAACACACAGATTGCTCCACTCAGACCTCCGGCCTCCCGTTAGTGCTCACCTCACCGGGGAGGAGCAGTGAAACCACCTCGGACCGATCAATTATTAATGCGGAGCGGTTCTGAGTTTCACAAACACAAAAAGGCGAAGTGATCTCGTCTCTCCGCCGGTCAGACAGCCACCGATCAAAATGTTGCTGCAGTCAAAAAGTGATGCTAATGAGGCGAGTGTACAGTGCTTTATGGGAAATATTTATAAAGAGAGAGAGAGACTTTAACAATCCATGTAAAAATAACTGTTTCACATATTGGGAAGGTCATTGTCTGGTGGATGAGAAGATCAATGCCACTCTGACATCTATCCATTAAATATGAGGGCTAAATAGGAAACAGCCAGTTAGGTTAGCTTAGCATAAAGACTGTAAACAGCTAACCTGGCTCCGTGTAAAGATAACAAAATGCACATTGTATTTTTTGTTTCTTTTTCAGTTATCTTCAGTTTTCTGTTGCACTTTGATTTGGGACAATATCTCGGTTTATAAAGACGTTTTATCAACATTAACGACATGTTAGAAAACTTCTCTCACTCACAAAACCGGGCCGACATTTTTGCTTTAATGTGCATTTTTCACGTTTTACTAAAAACATCGTCAAATGATCTGATGGGTCCGAGCCAAATTTGTTCAAATGGACTGGATCCGGAGATTCTGATTATGGATAGTTCCTTCAAACATCTTTGTTTTTGTGTTAATATAATTCAGTTTGCAAGATTATTATAATTTTTTTGTTGTTTTTGTTGTTTCATTTAAACTACCTCTTCATATGTTGCTGCAAATAAGATGGACGATATAAATTGAAGATATAAAAACGTTCAGAGGCTACTAACTGAAATAATTTTCTGAATTTTCTGAATATTCTTGGAGTACCTGAACGTTTGAGTGACCCTCCTCCCATTAGTGGCAATAAGACAATCTAAGGTTGAATCTGAATATTCTTTCGTCTTTATTGCTAAAAAAAAATACAACAAAAATATCCTACAGTCATCCAAAAACAAAGCGTAGGGTTTGGATTAAAGAGCATCCAGCCAGATCAGCTGGACCAGCCCACTATGGCAGGTGCTGTCCCAAGAGGAGAGGAAGAGCACCGGGATAGGAACTTAAGGTGGCTAATGTCCTGTCTGAATCGGACATACACAACAGGAAATCAGAGACTGTTGTGCACACATCTTTACAGAGACCTGCTCCCTCAACATCCCAGATCCCTTGTTATAAGTATGCAACCTCTCGGTTCAGCAGCTGTTCCAACCCTGACCTACAGTCAGAAGCTGTGACAGGAAGAATGACTCTGTGGAAACAAGCAGCCAATATTAGTTTCCTGTGCAGGGTGGCTCATCCTGAAGGAGATTAGATTAAACAGGTTGCTCATTTGTGACAAAAGGAGCCAGCTGCGGTGGTTTGAAAGTGTCTTTAAGAGGTTTTTCTGGTCTTGGACGACTGGGAGGAGCCCCTGTGATAGACCAGTACACCCATCTGGAGGATGTGGAGACGAGAGGGGGATGTATTTGCTACCTAACGTATCCTGCTGCCACCGTAACCTGGACCTGCAAGCTGCAGTGAAGGAATGGATGGATGGAACAATTATGCCTGCTGATTCAGCAGTCACAGTGCTAATGGAGTTCAGCTGTGGTTATTCCATTTGCAGTCTCCGCTGACTCCCTCAGAGTGGCTCTCTTATGTAATGGATCTGTTTCCCTGCAACTCAGAGTCATTACTTTTGAATGAGGCTTAGGGCGGCTGGAGTAGCAGGAAAGCAGGATATCTGCTGGATCTACATGACTCTGCAAAGAGGAGTCAAGAAGTTAGAATATGATACGACTTCATTGTTCCTGTGAGGAAATTTGTCTCGGAGTTGCAGCTCCACTGAGTCTCCATATAACGCCAGAAAAACAATAAAAAAAGCCATTGAAACTGTGAACTTCACCTATAAGAATGGTGTTTTAAAATAAAAATTTAATTTCTTTTTATATTTTTATATCAAAATCCAATATTTTTTTCTTCCTGTGAAACAAAATGTGACGTACGAGTGAACCAACCGATTTCAATAATATCCTGACATTCACCCGTCAATCAATCTTCAACTTTTAGCGACACAGAGTGAAGATTCATTAGTACAAACACACAACTTTATCAGTGATTTGGGTGAAACTGAATCATATTTATAGTAGTCAGCTAATAGGACCACTATAGTTGCCATATTCAGTGCTATTAGCTCCCTACCTAACAGGAAATACGTAAACATGAGGAAGCAAACTTCCTGCTTCTTGTTTCATGTGGATAACCTGAACGATGTATTCAAAAAAAAGGGGCACGTTATACAGTTGAGCACAGTTCATTTATGTATTAAACATAGGTGGTAGAAACATAAAGCCTTGTTAACTTTACATTATATCATATTATACAAATCATTTACAACATTGCAGTACATTAAAGAGAAAGAAAAGGCCACATTAAACTTAGTCACAACTAGTATTCAGAATGACTCTGTTGTGCATATACATTATGGACGATCCCAAGCCATACATATATTACATTATGAAAGACTTGTTCTCTTTTTTTTAATGTTATTTAACTTTATACCTGCCATACAGTGAAATACACAGATACTCAAGTTGACAAAAATAAAATATTATTTGAGATTTTACACACTGAAGACACAAATTGAGGTTTTGCAGACAGTTATTTTTGTCACTGTTGAATCAGCTGTTAGCAGAAGCGGGAAAACACCATGAGACGAACACACAGTTCAGTGAATGAATACAGGACCGACCTCAAACACATGGAGACACACTGCTTGTGTTACACTCATGCCGGTAAGGATGGATGATTGTTGTTTTTTAGTATTTTTTCTCTCAGTCTTGTATCTCTCAGTTTAATTTTAACAGCATTATAAAAAAGGAAAGTAATATTTTTGATTTAACATGAATTTGATATCGTCAATCAAACTACATATTAATTAGAATAAATAATTTTCTGACATTTTCTGATGGGAATTTATCCCTTTTTTAATTTAATAATTAAAGCAACAGCCTTTCACATACACCCAAGAAGTCATTCAGACGCCAGAATGCGTCAGTTTTTATGGACAACAATTGTAAAGTTATTTTTTAAACATAATGCATCATTTTTTAGCAGCACTGTAAAAAATGGTACAGTTAACAATCGTCATATGAAAACTAAATATTATGATTAAGGTTATTTAAGTCCCATTTCTTTAAATTTATGTTAGATTTTGTATCATTTCATTATTTCTTTTCTTCTTTTTTGGGGTTAATTATTAAAATCTAAACTTTATGACTTTACCATCAGCTAATTTTAAACACAGGATAAATATGTAAACTCAGTTTAATTGCAGGCAAAATGTTATGTTCACATTCATTTTAATTCACTTTCTCTTCATTTTAGTTAAAATTAACAATAATAACGTTTGGCCATTACTCAGCATCCAGACTAAAATAATACAAATGTAAAAAATAAAAGCAACAGATTGTATGAAAATGTGATAAAGTTTCATGAGCTGCCAAAGAAAAACTAAAGTGAGACATATGAGGAATGTCATTATTCGAAAACAGAAAATTAATCTAAGGAAGCCCAAAGTGGACATGATTGCAAATATTTCTTTAGGGCTATAATCCCAATATCACAATTTAATTTACAAGAAAACATTATTTTTGGGTTTTTTTTTTTCAGGAAACCAAACCATGTTTTATAATCATGCACAAGAAACTCAAACATTTATATCTGGACATTCCCCAAACACCTGAAAAAATATATTTAATTAATGAACACTGGCTCTAAATAAGGTTTTCAGTGATTTTCAGGTCTTCCGTAGGTTCTCTTACACTCTTGGAATGGTAAGGTGAGGCGAAGGGGGTGTAATCACAACTAAAATAGATGTGACTAAACAATGACTGACTTTACAAGATAACAGGCCTTAAAATATGAATAGTCTTGTCCACTTTGAGCTTCCACAGAGGAGATTTTTTCTTTTTACTTCATCACATTTGTTTCCTCTCATAACAGCAACCAGGAAGACAACTTACTGTACATTCAATACATTAATTTACATTATTTCTATGTGCAACCAGTCGATTGCGTCCCTACAGTGCTAACACACACACACACTTTCTTCTTCTGTGGTACTTCAGATGCATTTGACAGGGTTATTAACTCAATCAGGTTATGATTAAGGCACTGTTAACTTTTTATGCACAGATACAAACAACCAGAGAACCCACCTTTGCTGATGATACTGTACTTTACATGCATTATTGCTTATCGATGAATAACTGTGGTTACTGCATGTTTCTAACTGACCTCTGCTGGTTTTCTGTCTGCAGTTAAATATTCGCTTTAACCTACTAAGTATTTTCACATCACAACTTCCGAACTCTTCACCCCTGCAGACGTCAACGCTGTTAATGGTTTGCATGTTAAAGAACAGTTATCAAGGCTGTAGTTTGGTTTTAAAACTGGGAGACAACAAAGATTTAATTATTTCTTACTACAAACTATGAGTGATATGGATGGCTATAGTGGATACAGAATTATGTATTCAGATAATCAGTGGGGAATAACCGGTTTGGGGGAACCCTAAAAAGATAATATATATTAGAGGTAACTGAACTCTATAGATAAACAAGTAGATTTGAGCAACACTGAAGGAAAAACTTCCAGGATTCAACCTACTTCCATATTTTGTTGATCACATTTCAATACAAAAGGACTGAAATTAAATGTATTTTCCATTTTCCCTTGAAACAACGCTGACTGATATCTTCAGTATACAGTAAGCGTCTGATGTGGGTACCCACTGATGAAGTGAACGTGATGAAGTCTCTTTTGGTTGAGGGTTTCAGTCAAACTACAGTTATATATTAAAGCCACTGACGACACACTGCTCTCCCTCTGGAGGCTGAACTTTAAAGGCCAACTGAAATCACATCCACTCAACCCTCTCTGTAATCAGAAATAACATCAACGTATATTTTTAAATGTATGTTTATAGTTCATATAATGTAAAAGGATAATAGTTATAACAGATTTTTTTAATTATTAAATCGGAGAGTTGTTTTGCGCTGAATGTTATGAGCAGACAGCGTGTTAGTGAAGAGTAAGAACCACACCGGCATCAGTGACATTAGCAAGTACGTTTATGTTTTGCTTAATGTGCTTAATTAGCTGAGCAGCTAATTAGTTACTGAGCCTGCTAACTATCATTAGCACTTTTCCCTGGTGTCATTTGATTCAACAAGTTAAAGTGCAGGAAACGTTTCATGTGTTCATGTTTGTAAGTGAGATCAGAAATAGCAGGAAAGCTAATATGTGTTGTTTAGTCTGTCTGCCTACGATACAACACGGACCTTTATGTTAAAATAAAAACATAAATTATAAATTAATCACAGTGATTTACAGATTAGACATAAATTACGTCATAATTTCAGTTGGACTTTAAAGTTCGGCCTCGTCCTCTCCACCAACCGAAGGGCTTCAGGATGGATGACGGTGATACAGATGTGACAGATGTGTGATGAACTGTTTGAATGTGCCATCTTGTGGGAACGTCTGTGACTCATGAAAAACCAACACGGAACAGAAAACGACACGTCCGCATGTGCAGTCATCTGAAACACATGAAGATTGAAGCTGATCATGATTAAAGATTTATTTTATCAAAAATAGATCACAATTGAAGGTTGTCAAAATAAACATGACAACAACAACTGGAAATAAAAAACAGAAAGAAGAAGAAATCAAAATGCATTTTGCTTCCACACCGAAGTTCCCAGAGCACAATATTCACTCACACTATTGCTTTTTCTTATTTTTGCATGAAAATTAAACAATTTGGTGACTGAGCTCTGCAGCCAGAACTGACCTCTGCGGCCAGAACTGACCTCAGCAGCCCGAACTGACCTCTGCAGCTGATAATGAAGCATGAAAATATTACATGTCGTGAATATCAAGTGATGGTTAAATATGTGGAAGTTTGGTGATGAGGACGTTGCTGCACTCGCAGGGGAAATACTGTATTATTATTGTTGCACATACAGTATGCAGAATACATTAATCATCATAACTGATGCCTAGTCAGAGCTCATCACTGCCACCGTCAAACAGAAATCACCCGAGGCTGTTTTTATGTCCAAGCAAAGCAGAATTACAACAAGACCAAACTGCAGTCGATGCTAGCGTTGATGGATGCAAGTTTTTACAGAGTTGTACCAATGTTTTATGATGATGATGATGATGATGATGATGGTAAGTTCAGCATTTTGGGAAATATTTTTGTTTGTCATCTTCCCCAGAGTCAGAAGAGAAAAAGGATATTCCATCATTTCCATTACAGTGACAGGTCCAGGACGTGTTTAGCTTAGCACTGGAAGAACTATTCGCTTCAGCCTACATACAGCTATAACATCAACTAGCTGCAGAAACCTAACGTAATGTGGTTACGTTAGGTTTTGTGGCTACTTGAGTTAGCAGTTTTCCCCGCTTCCAGTTATTGTGCTAAGCTAGGTAAGAAATGTCCATGATCTATTCTACTTCACGTTTATCACAGTCGTTTATCGCCAAATAGCTCCAGCGCTAAATGCTAAAACGATACAAACCAGGCAGCTTTGAGGTGGTTGGAAGTTGTGTTCTAGGCTAGTAGTTTCCCCCCGCTTACAGCCTTTGTGCTAAGCTAGGCTAAACTCATCCTGGACTTGTCCCTGTACTGGAGTTTAAACTGATATCTGAGTCTGGGAGAAAGCTAACCGCCAGATTTCCCATAAATGTCACCAATGTTGTGGCTGAAATTTACTTCCGGGTACTGAATCTTTGTCGCGGTGGAAAAAAAACATTTTAGACCATCGGCTGACGTAAAATTCCTTTTCCATTAAAACCTCAAACGAATATATTGTTTTTAGGTTTAGCAGTTTTTAAGACAGGCTCCATTTATTCAATGGTAGAAAACCTCTGCAGCACATTATTGCCCTTAAATCAACATTTAATTTAAAAAAACAGTCACACTCGTTCACATGAACAATTTCACAAATAAATTAAAATGTGCAAAGAAAATGTGACGTCAGGCTCTAAGCTGTTTGCTATAATCAGGCTGGATGACATCTGATATTAAAAAGGCCAATATTGGCTTCATATACTGTATATTTTATCCGTTGTTAATATGGTTTTGTAGGTATACATTTCCTCTAGGTTCTTTAACACTTTTTAGACTTTTCTGAGTTATTAAATGGCAGTTTATAGAGTGTTTGGGTTTATTAAATTGCATTTAAAAACTGGTCTGATTTCAGATAAACGAGGGACTCCCAACGTCGTTCAGGTGTTAAAGCTTCTGTCGTTAATGAGCGGACACTGAGGTAGATGTCATTGATATAACAGATATACAGCATTTTGATCAAAACCTAAAAACACAATCAGAAAGATTCAAAATTATTCAAAAGAAAATCAGATGTCAAATGTATGGAAGACCATTTCTGCCAAAGTGACGGGGGAAAAAAAGGATTCTGTAAATCATAATTAGAAACCTTCTCCATAATTTAATTTAGTATCTTAAAATATCGACTGTGATACTAAATGAAAACACTGAGAAGGTTTCTCATTATAATTAATTACAGAATTGTTTTTCTTCCTGTCACATTAGTGGAAAAGAGCTTCCATACAAATGTCTGCGATAAATGCATTTCAACTGTCTTATTTTTTTTACTTTTCCACACAAACATTCTTCTTATTATGGGCAGTTTCATCTTCTTCTTTTTTTAAAGTGTTTTTGGCAGGCAGACATTTTCATCAGAGCTGCCCACTGGAGCTGCTTTTGTTTTTACAAAGGCAAAAATAATAATAATAATAATTATAATAATAAAAAGAAATGAAAAAATTAAAACACATTAGCAAAAATGTTAGAAATCTACAAAATAATTCACCAATTCCTCTCCATATAAAACATATACAGTATGATACTTTAAAAAATAGAGATTTAGCAACTAACTCCACCGGTCGAACAGAATTATTTCAATAAACGTGATATCGATGAGCTGTTGTTGTTGTTGTTGTTGTTGTTCCCATATTACAGATTAGCGGTGCTGGGTTGAGCCGTCAACACAAAAGTCAAACTTCTTCTGTTTACATGCTCTACTTTTCCAAGCATGCAATAATATGTTTTGGTTTGAATATGATATGCAACGTACAGACAGGACTTACAAGTTCTTTTTTTTCTCTACAGCTAGAGGAGCAATCTCCCCAAAAAACATCTATTCGTTGAATATATGGAGGACTCCGTTAGCCAGCAGACATGTTGTAAATATATGGATGATTCAAGTAACGTTTGTCGTACCTCAGAGTCCCACTGTAGCTTCGCTCTGTGCAAAAATCAGTCGGGATGTCCTCTTGTAATGGAAAGGCGTCTCATAGCTCCGAGTTTCCTATGAGTGTCAGTGTTTTTAATCCAGAGTTTGTTTTATTTCACCTTTGTTGGAGGAAGAAGGAAGAGGAGGAGGAGGAGGAGGAGGAGGAGGAGGAGGAGGGTCGTGGGAAGCGGGGATGTCGTACTCTTTTGGTTTGACAAGGAAGGTGGAGGAGCAGCTCATCGTTCTTCCCCTGGAAAACAAAGAGAGTTTTATTAGAAAATGCAGAATGTTTTTCTCACGTTCATGAAGTAACGTGACGTGTTGGTCCCTGATGTAATCTGGTCAAAACCAGCCAATGAGCCAAAACTGCAGCTCAACTCGCAGTACGTAAGGAACCTTGAATCTGCATAGTACATAATTTTTATACATTTTCTTTCATAAATCAATGCTATTGGTTACCCTTAACGTCTGTCTGTTGGTTTTACATCAATGAAACCAACAACAGACGTCTGGTTGCGTTGCTGCTAGTCCAGATTACGGTCATAAAAAACGGCTATTGAAGAGTTGGTGGACGACTTGGAAAACCGTAGCCGACGCTCCGACCTTCGTCTGCCGGAAAAGTAGTCAATACTTGGATGTGGGTCTCAATTTGAATCCTTCCATACTCAAACTAACTATTGTAAAGTGTCGAGTGTGGCCAAATGCGCTGTGAGGAACGTTGGACCCCGCCCATCCTCTGCGGTCGCCATTCTCTCTACATAGCGGACGGGGAGGGATCACCGGGACATTTTCCACCTCGCATTAAGCATAATTTAATTTCCTGAAACGTTTTGGACATACAAGGTTTCTGCCTGATGCAGACGATATCCAAGTACAGGAAAGGAGAAAGTTGAGTGAGGGCTTGTTGTTATTGGAGGACGGAGCAAAAGACACAGACACTCACACACACTCTCTCACACAC
>NW_023339652.1:1778325-1780863 GCF_004916995.1 Morone saxatilis | reverse complement strand
CTCTCTCTCTCTCCAGGCCATCTCCACAGTCACATGCTGAGGAAGCAGAGCCAAGGACAGGACAAACCAGCAGCCTTCACTTCCTGTTTATTCTGTCTTGGTTGTGCACGTAGTGAGCAGCCGAGGACCGAGCTAACGACGGCATCGACCTCACTAATGTTCAACGGTAAAGGGTCACTGCGCTGAGTTATAATCAGATTCATATCTTTCATACACACTGCGAGAAACATCAACGGGGGGAAATCTTCTCTTTAAATTGATCATTCCTGCACTCAGTTCGCCAAAAATATGAGAACAAAAATGTAATCATATGTTTTTATACGGAAGCCCTGAGGGGTTAGTGAGTTAAAAAAACAAACAGATCCTCCTAACCATTACGCTGGACTTTAAGAACTGGTGGATAATCTTTCTAAAAAAGATCCTTAAAAATTCAATCTGTGAAACAAGGGTGGACAAAACTTTTTCCAGGATCACTTCAAGTTAATTTTTATACATACAGAAAATTTTAAAAAGGTTTGTTGTTGTAATACTCACTTCCGCCACAAGAAGCTGAAGCGCACCACTACCCCATATTCTATGATAAGATATTAGTTTATTTAACCCCAGTAGGAGAAATTAAACTTTGGCCCAGAAGTACAGGAGGAATGTTTGCAAAGAGCAGAACAAGGATAAAAAAAATACAATATAATAAAATAAGAATATAATGAAAAAATATATAAATATCTGGAATATATATACATTGTATACAATAAAGTGGAATATGGTCCAAATCGATAACTGTACATGTGCAATGTTATGAGAAAAGTAAGAAAAAGAAAGATACTGGGAAAGAAATACATTCATTAATTGACAGCAAAAATCACCTTTTTTCCACCTATTTTCATAGATAAAAGATAAAAAATAGGAAAAATGATCCTGGCAAAACCTTCTTTCAGTCATAAACTCAGGAGAGAAAACAATTAGAATTAGTATCAGAAAAGTATCAGACTAAATAAATAAATAAAATCACCATATTTGTTCTTCTCACTCGCCCCTCAGGGCTTCCGTAGATGTATGAGTGGCTGGACAAGAAAAGAACATTTTAAAAGAAGCGATTATGTAAGTGTTTGATAGAAAGTGGCACAAAAACCAGTAACCACAGTTTACCTGTAACAGACTGAGCTGCTACCAGCTGTGGCCCTCTGAGATTAAACCTCCAGGGGCCACAGGAGGTTTAATCCAGTCAGAAACTCACTTTATTGACCCAGTTTAATCTGTGTCAGCTATGGACACTGGTGGGAAACTATTTGTGACCACAGACGGCATAAAAAATAAAAAAATCTCCAGACAGGACGTGACGAGCTGCGAGAAGACAAGCAGGCAGGCGGTGAGTTGGACCGTAAACAGCATCGGTCCAACCAGCTGTGTGCTGCATGTCGTTTGTAAAATAATCCAGTGAAACTGCTCTCTGCACTTTGTTGAGCTTCACTTCACTCCAGCAGATTCAAGGTATTATCAGCTGGCATCTTTAAGCATGGCTGCACATTTTCCATGTAGTAGCTGCTAGAAATAGACTGTCCTCCAGGAAGGGAAAGTAGAGGGATATCAAGTAATAATTCATAGCACAAAAACAGGAATGATGGAGGTTGAATCTGCTGATGTCAGTTTACTGTACAAAGGTCTGATTTCTTTTTACACATTTCAAATTAAGAGTTTTATTACAGTTTTCTTTCTTATAAGCTGCTAATGTTTGAGAAAAATTTGCATTTTTGTCTCTGGAGTCTGGTGGAGAGTGATAGTGTTATTACGGCTGTTTGTGGTTAAAATAAAGGTCTATCTCATGTAGGGATCCTTCATAGCTGTAAGACACTGACCATTAACAACTGAGTCTGTCAGTGGCAGAAACTACTATCGCTTAGTGGAACAACAACAACTAACATGGTTAGTGGAACACACAAAACTAACTGTTAGGTGGAACAAACAAAAACTACTTGTGTGGAACAAACTACCAACATACTGTTAGTGAACAAACAACAACAACTACTGGTAGTGGACGCACATTTGTTCCCAAGGATTAGCATTAGCTTACGTTAGCGCTGTTCATTAATATTTTCACTTCTAACTCTGTGAATTTAAGGATTTTATTTTGACCAAACCAGAGTTGGTGACGGACTCTTAAGGAACACCTTTTCTATTATTGAGTAAACTGACTCAGTGACATATTTTATCTAAATTTCTATATATTATATTCAACAATAACAATAACAGCAGAGAACAGCTCATACTGTTCTACTGCACAGTGAACACAACAACTGCAGATAGCAGATTATTTCCTGTAAATATTGATCAGAGATGAGTTTTTTCATGATATTCTGAGCAACTTTTTATATAATTCTCTGTCTGTGTTATGTATTTTTATAATTTTAACAATAAAACATACTTAATATGCTTCTTTCTTGACAAATATAGCATTTTCTTCTAATTTTTCTATTAACTCTTTGGCCATTTGGTTGTACAAATACAGATAATGTTGTACTAAGTGCTAACAATCAACAAACA
>NW_023339652.1:1777254-1778319 GCF_004916995.1 Morone saxatilis | reverse complement strand
CTGCAACTGCCATTAATGTGATACTCCTGCACGGATGTTTTGGGCAACACGTCCTTCATCAGCGTTTATTCGGGTCCCAGAAATGAAACTGCAGCTTCCTCACTGCAGTGACGCAGTGAGGAGAAACTCAGCTCATTTTAAGGCAACGAAAACACAAATATTCTTATATTCAGGTGATTATACACTAATGATTATTATATTACCTTTCTGACAATAGATCCTCCTCAATGTTACACACTGGACCTTTTTAAGGAGATGTAAATGAGACTGAGCCTCCTGGAGGAATCAGAGTAAACTCCTCCGACCAGCAGGGGGAGCCGCAGCCTCAGAGCGGCTGTCAGGATGAAACTCTACATCATAGAAAAATAATACAAACTGTCCAGCCACTCAGAAGCCAGTATTCCCTGTTGCTATGGTAACAGTCTCAGTACATTATGTGATCACTGTCACCTGCTGACACTGCTTTTATATAAAAAAAAAACAACAACCTGGACTCATGTTCTCTGAATCACAACAACAACAACAACAACAAACAGCACGAAGCCACTGCAGCGTGATGTTGTGTGTGTGGATGTTGTTGATCCCGTCACCATGGCGACCGCTGCCCAGCAGCTGCTGTCACCGGCGGTCTGATGTCGTGCCGGTGTCAAGGTCCCGTGACTGTCATTCGTCAAGTGTAAGTGACAAACGTGTCTTTAAATAACGGTGACCTCCGACCTGAATGAACGTGTCACACGCAGCTCAACAGAGAGTCAGATCAGTGTCTGCTGGACGTCTCCTGTCCTCAGTGTCTGTCCCACAGTGACAGGAAGTCCTGTTTAGGTGTTATTGATGGGATTTTCCTGAAAATCAATAAACGCTTTCTCTCTTCTGACGCCAAGAGTGTTTCTGAGGTTGTTACAGACATTTATAACCTCACTGATTATCTGATTAGCTCAACTTTATAACTGAATTCAATGAAACTGGATCAGATTTTATGGAGAAAATATTGTCTGGTTTTCCCTCTGACGTCCTCCGGCTGCTCTGCTTCAACTCTCTGTGATTTACAGAGTTTCCTGATGAACA
>NW_023339652.1:1771247-1777154 GCF_004916995.1 Morone saxatilis | reverse complement strand
AGACTGTAATCTGTGAACTCAGGTTCTCTGATTGAGAAAGGATTCCACTGGGTCTTTAAACGAAAATAACCAATTCAGAGCAAGAAACATAGTTCATTCCAGACCTTTAACCTCCATATTTGTATTAGATAAGTATTTTAGTCACCTCGGACGTTCTGGATCTTAAGTTATCAAGCAGAAACAAGGCTGAGCTAACGTTAGCAGCAGTCGGCTCGGCAGCCCCTCCGCTGTCCAACAGCGTGGGAGAAGCAGTGATTTTTAAGGTGGAACTGCTTTATTCAGTGTTTTTAGCGGTTTTAATCAGTTTGATTTAAAGAAACCTGCAGAAACAACATATTAATACAATGAATAAACTTGTTTAACTCACCTCTCTGTGCGACCGGCCCTCCGCTGTTATTGGTCGTCTGAGTTGAAGAGTCGTCCATCCGTCCGTCCGTCCGTCCGTCTGTGTTGATGATTCAGCAGTTAAACTCCATCAGGCCTCCATCCATCGATCAATCAACTGATAATCCAACCAACAGCACGGTGAACTTCACTGCGAGAACGTCTGCTGGGATCGTTTTTATTCCCTCAGTCTGTTAAATTCCCCGTTTTTTCCATTAGGTTTGGTGGAAAGAGTCGTCCCTGGAGTCCAGATGAGTAAGGTGCTATAATGGCTAAATGCTAATTATGGAAACCTTAAAATACAGCAGGTGACCTGTTTGTTATATTCGTCTGACAAGGACTGATCAGTTTGTTTCCAAATATCAGGGAGTACTAAAATATTGATCGAATGAGAATAATCAGGTGACATTCTTGGAAAATGTTGCATTTTTAAGTAGTTTTTCAAGTTAAAACATCAGAACTCGACTGATACATCAACAGGCTGATTATTATTATTATTATTATTATTATTATTTTACTGTGAGCTGATATCACAGAAATAACATTTATATGGAAGCAAAAAAAGTGCAAAAATTATTTTAATTATACAAGTAACTGAATATCTAATTTCTTTATTTAAAAACCACCATATTTTATTTTGAAAACATATCTGAGTTTATGTGGTTTGAAATTTTTATTTAAAATTTAAAATTAAAGTGTTTCAGGGTTTTCAGTCGCTTCTAAACTTTTCTTTCTTGGATCATGTGACTTTTTCCATTTTGGTTAAAAGGTTGAGTTCTGAATCTCATCTAGTATCTGTTGGAGTTTTCAATGGATTACATTTTCTATCTGAATCTGTGAAACCTAAAAAACACAAACTTATTTGACAACTCAAAATAGTTTTTAAATTTCAATATTTCTATTTTTTTGTGAAATTGAATTCAATTTTAATGCCATTTTCCAATTTTGGCCTTTTTGTGCTTCCATACATGGCTGATATGCAACAAAAAGTGGCAGAAAAAAGTGTTTTTGGCCAAATTTTTACATATTTTTTTACATATTGATCATTTATATACACATTGTGTTTTGTTTATATAATATATTCCAGGTTTGTTGTTACTGTCAGTTTTGCTTGTTAATGCTCAAATATCCTGTTTTAGGACATAATACATAATATCAGGAGGGATATTTTTGGCTTTTTTCCCTTCTACTATAAATCAGCCTCAGACATCAGTGTCAGTCGAGCTCTAAAACATCCAAAATATTATATCTTTCTATTATAAACTATTATATTGAATCTCTTTTGTGGTTTTCTGCCTAAAAAAATAAACAATTTCACAACCTCAGTTTGGGCTCTGGGAACTTGTGAAGGACGTGTTGTCATTTAAACCTCATTTTAATCCTAAAATATGAAATAATCTGAGTAAAGGTTGGTTGCAGCTCAGTTTGGATCCTCTCAGAGGTGTGTGGACAGCGGGTCAAACATGCGGCTGTAAATACGTCACATTGGCTCATTTGTCCTGTTGTTGGTTGAATCGATGTGTCAGATTCAAACAACATGGAGGCTTCCACAACATGGTGGTTTTCTGGCCTCGCTGATGCCTCGTCTCTTTAGCTTCAGCAGCATCCTTCCCTTCCTGTGGCAGACAATGCAGAAAAGTCTGGAAGGTTGCTATAGAAACTGCATCCGCCGAGGAGACGCAGCGCCGCGGTTCATCCACAAGGTGGCGCTCTCGGTTTGGGGAAGAAAAAAAAACTGCACCTGATTTCATAATATCTTTCCAGGCAGGCTGCTGAGGGTTTAACCTCCTGGAGCCTTTTTTATTTTACATCTGCAGGTGGAACCCAGAACTCTGAGCCCTGATCGTTGTCTTACAGGCGGCTGTTTATAGAACAGAGGTTGGAATCACTGTCGTTTAATTTTAGGATAATTGATTCTTCCAGCCTGCTGCACATGATCTGATCCAGCACTGAGCTCCAACCAGCCTGAATGGAAAATAAACAGGTGTGTGTGTGTGTGTGTGTGTGTGTGTGTGTGTGTGCCACCATGTGCCTCCTTGTGTTGTGTGTGTGTGTTGCCAACCATGTTGGGCCCTGCCTGCGATCACTCTGTAAATTCTAACGTGTAGCATTGGTCCTGGTTGGCTGTGTCTCTGCTATCTGGTGGAACAGAAAGCAAAATGTAAACGTTCAAACTGCATTATTTGTGGTAATTAAGATTACTAAGAACATAAAACTGCTACAACCGGATACAGGGCGTGGCGATTCTGAGGTTGGCTGGTCCGCCCCGACGCGCGTAATGGAAGCAGTTTGATTTAAGCGACTCTCTTTATTCATCTCCGCTTTAATGAATTTCCTGTGATGGCAGAGATTAAGGCCGGCTCGTGGGGGTCTGAACTCAAACGGAGCGCGGGGTGTTTGGGGTGGGATGGCACCTCAAAGGTTCCTCAGCGCGGCGCACTGCTGCGTTTATTTGGGAATCAGACGTAGTTTGAGTTCCCGGCTGTAGGCTTTTTGCGGGCTGCCGTTTGGTGTACTTGATGGAGTCCACGTCTTCGCTGTCGCAGGTACTCGGACTTGGACAGAGGGACGGGTTTGCTTGTCGCCTTTCTTCTTGGAACTCACGAACTGGACTTGGCTGCTGCCGCAGTCACGGTGCGGTGTTTACTGGAACTGGGCTCCTCGGTGCTCCGTCTCGCCGTGGGTAGAAGTAGTTGAAGGTTGAGGACGGCGATGACGGCACCGGGGGCGCGATGGTGAGCACACGGCGATGGCGCACAACGAACCACGATCTCCGGCCGATTGGTGACCGGACACATGTCCCCGTAGCCCCCGTCGTCATGGGTACCACCGCCACCGAGCGTCGGATGCTGCTGAAGCCCGACTCCGGGGTCGGTGCGTTCGCGAAAGTACACCGCGCTGGAGAGAGGGGATGACGCCCGATGGGAAAGAGAAGAAGATGAGCGAGTCCAGCCCTCATGCTGGGCTTGCAGGGTCTTCCCAGGATCTTGGGAGCCCCTCTGGGTGCCTGGAGGCTTTGAGATCCGGCAGACTGCGGACCAGGCGGATTTTTCCTGAGGGGATGGCCAGCGACATGCTGCTCTGCCGGTGTGGGGCCTGGTGCTCCGCGCGAGCCTTCGAGCCCAGGCGTGATGAAGTAGCGGCATGGGAATGGCCACGATGTCGGGATTGGTGGTCATGATGTTCTTGAAGGAGGGGCGGGTTTTGCTCGGCAGGCTTGAGGAACCGGACCAGCAGCTCGGGAAGGAGAAAACCATATGATGCAGAGGGCTCTCCAGCGATGACAGGAACGGGTCGTGAAGCGGGTTGGGCTTCTTTGGCGCGCGGCGGGTTCCGTTCACCCCAGACTGGGCTCCGTCAAACCGTCCGGGCCTCTCCCGGAACTACCGGTTAGAGCTCTCCAGGGCAGGAAGTCAAATGGGGATGAGGATGAAGACGGAGCACGGGACACGGATCGCGATCCCTGGGCGGGTCCGGAAATCTCCGGTTACTGCGAGACAGGAGCCAACCTGCGCTGGAACTCTTGTCAGGCAGGCGGGGCGCTCGTTCCTCGCTAATTGACCCGCCCTCATCCTCCTTAAAAAGTCGTCTATCTAACCTCCTCCCCCAGGTTCGTAGAATGTTGAATCTCTCCATGAATGTCGCACTGGCGCGCACTTTGAGGGGTTCGGACCGCCCCGGGACTGGGGTTGAGTAGTAGGGAGGAGATGGCATCGAAGCTGGGGTCTGTTCTGTCGAAGAAAGTACTCGTTCCTCTGTGGCGGTCGGAGAATGCGCATCTCTTGCGCGGGTCCCCAGGCAGGCGTGGCGGGGAACTGGGGGCGAGGTCTTTTCAGCTTGGTCTCGATTGAGGCGCCCGTGGCCCGGGGACGATGTTGATGACGGGACGCTTCGCTCAGATCGCCTGGTCTTCGACTCTCTCCGGGTCGTAGCACATTCCTGGGCTGGACGCCGGGGCAGTGCCCACAGGTCTATCCAGGTTGCTCTCGGCCACGACTGTCCATCTTTCCGCCCCCGAGGGGCGCGCTTCCCGCAACGCCTCATCCTCTCTGACCCCCGTCCCCTTTGGCGGGCCGGTATTTTGGAAAACCAGCGCTGAGCGCTCTCCGCGTGCCCCTTTCGTCCCCCTCGGTCGTGGTTCGGCGTCAACGTCTGCGGGTGGAGCTTGGTTCTCTTGGCGGATTTTTGTGGTCGCCCCTCCAACCACACGCTCACCTTTCCCGTCCAGCGCCGCCGCTGTAGTCTGGCTCTGCGGCTCTGGCTGGGTTCACAATTGTCGCCTGCGTCTTAAACAGGGTTTGCCCTCCCGAGCTGGGAGGTGTGTGTGTGCACGCTCTTCTCACTAAAAAAATAAGGGGGAATAAAGTGCACACAACGCCACGCACAGTATGCTCGTGATGAGTCTGATCAGCGACCCAGAACCACATGCCAGGAATCATGAGCTGGTGAGAGCGCAGTGGGAGGGATCTGGAGACAGGAGAGGGCGCTGCGTACATGAACTGTTGTTCCGCGTGTGCACGGGCTCGAAGGTTACCATGGGGAGTTGTTGTTCTATGGTGAAATGTGTTGGTGATGGTTTGACATATGAGCATGGCCACGTTGAGCGCAGACAGCTTAAGGGCGCAAAAGGCGTTTTGGAAAGGAGGTTTTAATGCAAGTAAACATTGCGATTTCATTCATATTTGTCTCTAAATGAGATACGTGTGGCTCAGGGGTTCGCTCTCCTCCGTCTACCCATCCTTCATCCACACACTCTTGTGTGTTGGGGTGGTTGTTTTTTTTTTTTTTTTTGTTGATGGGGCAGAAATTGGAGCTTGCCAATGTCACGCCGCAGCGTTTCACTACGTTACCAGCTTATTCCTCGCCCGAGCTGTCCATTAATTGTGCACGGCTTCAGGTTCCTCCATGGGGTGTTCTCGCGGCGGGCGCCGCTGCGCTCGTTGCACGGAAAACCCAGGACGCGACAACTGAGAGTTCCCTCTCCCTTTCTCCCGCTCGCTCTCCCGCTTTCTCTGGGAGAGTTAGAGGTGCAAGGGATGGAAGGTAAACACCGCCGCGCTGTGCAACAAGTAAAAGGACGCACGGGGGGGGGGGTGGGGGGGAAAGCTGGGATGGAAACAAGAGGAAGAAGGGATGAGTTTCTTT
Source organism: Morone saxatilis (assembly GCF_004916995.1). Classification (NCBI taxonomy): domain Eukaryota; kingdom Metazoa; phylum Chordata; class Actinopteri; family Moronidae; genus Morone; species Morone saxatilis. Next base: position 1,771,625 of record NW_023339652.1, on the reverse strand, counting down.
GGGTGCCAGCTCAAAAGCAATGACGTGTTTTTTCCTAAAATGCTGGATTTCTCCCAGGGGCCTGCAGGAAGTTTCTTTTCCCATGGAATGGCCCGAGGGAGCTGCGAGGGGGAAAATGGAGGAAAAAATCGAGAGAGAGAGAGTGAGAGAGATGACATGAAAAGGAAAAAACAGATTTGCATGAGAGTCATTCAGAAATTACAACAGAGAGGATTCACTCTGAAAGTTCACACAAAGCACAATAAAAACATTTATAAGACAATAAAAACTCAAAATATTAAATTCACATTTGATTTCTGGCCAACATCTTTCACTCAGATAAACCTATGAACCTCAACTTTGAACCTGAACAGATAAAATGTCATTTTAACCCTTTAA
>NW_023339652.1:1765356-1771226 GCF_004916995.1 Morone saxatilis | reverse complement strand
ATCAGATCCTCAGTTATATTGTTCACATATTTAACTATTTATTACAAAAACATTTACAAACACACAACTTTATCAGTGATTTGGGTGAAACTGGTTTATATTTTATGATCAGTAATGTAGCTGTAGCTGTAGCATCTAACGTTCCCTCCTCCCAATAAAACCACCTCAGTACTTTATTCCCTGCATTCAGTTACAGTCTGGACGTTACTTAACTTATTTCAATTACATAAAATTGAAAGGGTCGGCCACCTGCAGCGTTAAACTCATAGTCTTGTTTGCATCCTTACATTTTTCACTTCACTTACATTTAACTGAATATCTTGCTTAATTTTTAGAAATTAAATGTATTTATTTGTAATCTCTTTGCTTTTAGTATACATTTGTCTATATATATCTATTTTACTGTATTATGTGTATATATATATACTTTTGGGATTTCTGGATGCATAATCTGTATAATTCTACGTCTTTAATTTAACAGATAACCCCAAAGGTCAACTGGAGGAATGGAGGGGAGTTTTACTCTCAGAGTTCTGTTTTTCTGTGATGGAAAACTTGTGGAAACAAAATATTGCATCAGACTTTAACTCGTTTGTTTCTGTTGTTGTTGTTTTATGGAAATTCATAATGTTGTGAACCTCAGAGCGATCACATTTTGTAAGATTTTTTGGGTTATTTTGTTAATTAAGTCCATTGATCTGTCACCTTACGCGTCATGAATGGGTAAATTAGCTCTAGAGACCAAAAGTCTGTAAACAAAGAACAAACATTTTAATATGGAGCCTTATGGAGACTCACTGCTGACTCTAGTGGCCATTAGAGGAACTGCAGACGGATTGAAACCCAGCTATCAGATTCAGAAACCTTCATTCTACTTGTGAACAGAACAGAAGACAGACGTTGTCCATTAAACCTGTTGCATAAAGTAGTTAAATGTCCTGGTTCTGAAGGATTATTATCCAATCGGAGGGCAGCGGGAGTTTGAAACATTTAATGATGCAACTTTCCAAAACGTCTCTTACTCACCCTGATGGTCTGACTCATGCTGAAATCTGTCTTCAGCTGCCTGTAGCTGACCTCTGCAGTCTGGCAATACCTCATTTCCTGTATCATGTGAGCTCATCACACACACACACACACACACATACACACACCAGTTGCTAGCCTCACACTGGCGTCCACATGTTGCTTAAATGTCACTCCGGTTCTCTGGTGGATTCTCTGTTTCTGTCCAGGTTTCTGTTTCCTGTTGGCCTCGAGCACAGAGACGTTCCGTAATGTCTGCGATGAGGTCGCCTCACGCAGCCACAGTTAAACCTTAAATGTCACATTAATGCGACAAAGTCTGGATTTCAAAAGATCATCAGTTAAAGGGCAAGTTTGTAGTTTTTAGTTCTGTTTCTCTAAAATAATCTTGTCTCTGGTTTCAGGATACAAATATGCAAACATTTGGTTTAACGTTCAAATTCAAATGTAATATATCTGCAAAATGTTCCATTTATTCCTAAAATACATCAACAAGAAGCAGAGTTGTGGTTAATGGAACCACAGATTAAGGTCTGAAGTAGAAATCATCGCTGGCTCCATTTTTCTTTTCTCTATAAATCAGTGCTATTGGTTTACACATTACATCAGTCTGTGGCTCTTACACATATTAAACAGGAGGTTATACTGCTGTCATTATTACTCAGAGTTCTGTATTTATGTGATGGAAAACTTAGCTTAACTTACTTAACTTATAAATAAAGTTGTGAAAAAGATTTATGAAAGCCTTTTTTTGTGTGTATTTATACATTAGTTTGTGTAAATGAACTGAAAGTGTGTTCTTCTGTCTTTAGGGACAAATAAAACTGTCTAAATTGAATTTAAAACCGACTTTAACTAATTTGTCGCTTTTATTTTATGGAAATTTGTGATGTTGTGAACCTTAAGATATAATATTAGTTATTTATTCATGTTAATCTTTTGATCTTTGTCACCTTATTACATTTTATAAACATATAATTTCAATTAAAAAGGAAACAATATCAAATTGATCTGTTATTGTAAAACCACAGGTTTCTACCATTTTGGACACATACATTAATATTCACCCAAACATATGGATTTCTTTTTATTCTACATACTTTCTGATGTCCACTCGGAGGTCGTGTCCCTCGCAGGGTGGCGGCCGTACACTCGCTCAGGCAGCACATGTGATAAATGTAATCAATAGAGAGTCGATTAGCAGAGGACGACACGCTATAATTTGTTTGTGGTGGCTGTGGCTCAGGAGGTAGAAATGCACTCTGGGAGTCGTAGTTCAGGTTTTCTGTGACTCTCAGATTATGTTGGCGCAGCGGGTTGTTTTTGGACACCAGTGTTTGTTGCTTATGAATGGTTCACTGCGAGCTGACATGTGAGCACCGCTGGGACACACTGAGTCCCATCAACCACTGACCATTACACTGTAAATATACACTAAGTGTAAGGAGGATTTTTCCCACCCTCTGAAGCCTTTTGCTGTCATTATAATTTATGTCAGCGAACATATGGTTCTGGAAAACTTACAAAAGTCTGACATGAAAAACGGCTGAAGTCCTGGAGGCCGCCGGGTCGCTCTGAACATCAGAGGGGAAATACGTCACGTTGAGCCTGACGAGCCCGAGCAACATGTTAGCTGTTATATAAGAGACTCAGAGTTAACTTCTATCTGCTGATTGATCCAGGATCAGTCACTGTGTTGCCTTCTTTCCACTGCATGGTACGGCTCGGCTCGGCTCACTTTTGCTATCAGGTACTTTACTCGATTTTGTGCAGATAGTTCCCACTCAGTGCAGGCGGGATTGTTAGCTGATCGTCATACAAACACAGGAGGGTGCAGGATGTCCAAAAGTACCAGGTACCCTGCACAAATATTGTTGAGAGAAACTGTGTGAAGAACCTCATTTGAAGACAACTTAGTAACATACATACATACATGTGCTCCAAACCTGCTTCAGATTAGAAAGGTGGTGTGGAATTAGGATGATGATGATTACCTCGGGCATGAAATGAACACACGACACAGTCTCATAATGTAGGACACGTCCCAACAGTGTCGACTTACATTAAACGTTGGCTGGTTCTTCGTCATGGACGCATGGAAGCAGCCGTGATTTAATCATATTTATCTGCTGGGTGTCTATAAACTGGTCCAGGATCAGTGCCTCTTCTGCCTTTAACGTCCTGTGTAATTAAATTAATCTATTAGATGAAATTACATTGTGTTGTGACAGCTGACTGTGTTGATGGCAGTAAGTGGGCTGAGAGACAGCTGCTGTCCTTCAGTCGGCGAGGAAGTGTTTAATCAGGACAAAACTTAAACAGACTGTGTTAGCCTTTTAGCTACATCAGGGGCCGTTCAGGTGCCGCTTTCACCCTCTAACCCAAAGCTGTTGGTTTGTCGCACCGTGGATGCACCAACAGCTTCACTTTCAGGTTCTGAGTGCACTCTTCATCTCCCTTCAAAATGAATGTATTTGTGCACGCAAATCACACCACATCTGAGACATAACATCCATCAACATTCATGAACTACCGTTTACCGTTAATGTTTTCATCCGCAGAAGGAGCGGGTCCCTCTTCTGGCGGAGTCCGCCATGTCCATCCACGTTTCTACAGTAGCCCAAAACGGACAAACCAAACCAGACCAGACCGTAGTTTCTCCTACATGCTTGGTTTCAAGTTGGTTGCAAATATAAGTAAAAGTATGTAAATATTATCAGCAAAATGTATGAAAAGTAAAAGTAGTCATTGTTCAGTAAAATGCTCCCTGACAGTGTTTTACTATATCTGATGTTTTTGGAGTATTAAAAGCAAGACACTGGATGGCTTATATGGTAATGTTGGTGTGTTTGTCTGACGCTTAAGTCCACTCCACCAACAACCCCAGAAGCCCCAATGTTCACTTCATGTCTGGGAATTTGATTAATTACAAATTTGTTTGGGGCTTTCCAAGAGTGCGGTACAATCTCACTGGGGGGTCTTGTTTTAATATCCAAAGGGACGAATATAGGCCAAAAATGTCACTACAAACTAGCCTTGAGAGGTGTAGCACAGGGAGTGAGACTGGGACCACATTTGGTTTTAATTTAAAATAGTTTCATAAGAATCTAAAGTATATAAAACTGGACTTCAACCTGTAACAGCCTCGCAGGAACAACCCCGACAGTTCAACTCTGTGTGCTCTGCAAGCGGAAACGAGTACTGATTGAATACTGAAGGTCATCCTGGTTCCAGGTCCTGATGGGGAAATCAACAGAAACTGGGTTAATGTTTCAGGGAGCTGATGGGAATCTCTGGGGAACTTTTGCCATGTGGGAATCCACAGGAAGACTTTCTCTGTCAGACCTCACACAGGCGAACAAACTGGTTTCAACTTCAAGAAAGAAATGCTGGTAAAATGTCTATTTTCAGATATTTTACTCATATTTTTGGGCTTCTTTTGTGCCATTTTCTGTGTAATGCGGAGCTTTAGTCGCAGTTTAAAGGCGTTTGTATCTGTGGAGAGTAATTGGTTCAGTGCATCAGAGGAGGATTCGCCGTTATCTCAGCAGGAGAGAAAAGCCCCGTCTCCTCCTGACATTAATCGTTAATGGAAGTCAATGAAATGTCTGGATTCGTTAAGGACCTTTGTAACCATCATTATAATTATTAACTGCACTGCAATAAAACTAACGAGTCAAATAAAGAAAGAAAATTCCACTTATCAGTTTCAGGAGCAAAGGTTGGAGGAGAACAAAGTGTTTCTGTCGGATGACGGATGACTTATTGTTTGGAAATATTAGTCTACTTCCTGCTTTATCTAATTTACTTGATTACATTCAGTGTTACTAAATAACTCCTCAACAATTAATGTTACAAATAACAGAAACAAAATAAAACAACTGTCACACGCCACAAATAAAATAATAACATGCAGTAAGGATGCGTATACAGGTATGAGCTCTACTATTCCCATGCATGAGGTCAGCCCTTCAAAGAAAAAAACCTCAGCACAAGATAGACGGGTTGTGTTTCTTAACAAACAACCTGATATTTGTTTGTTTAGTCTGCAGAGTAAGGACTGCAGGTTTTTTAAGCCAAACAAGGAATCAGTTAAACAAAAGAAATGATTAATGTGATTAGCTGTAGCCTGTAGAGGTGTTGATTCATTCAGTATGAGCAACATTTTCTCTTTCAATGAAAGGTCACACAGCCCTTCAAAATAAAACCTCTCAGCAATAGATAGATGGGCTGTGTGCTTGTTTCTCAGTTTGCTGACATCCATACATTCAATCAGCTACAATTAGAAAACAGTCAGTATTAACTTCTTGCTATATAATGCATGAATCCAGATACAAACAACCCAATATTTGTTTGTCTACTCTGCAGAGCTGCCAGCAGGGTCAAGGTGGCTGCTCTGGTAATGTGAGTGACTCTCAGGCTGCAGAGGACATGACTGTCTTCAGATATTACTGATGTCAGGAACCACTCGTCTCCTGGGGATGCATTAGGAGATTACATGGTTCACTACCAGGGTCTCAGCATGCAAAGTGATGAATTCATTTCCTGCTGCGTCTGCCACTCCACAACAAACCACAGGAGTCTGTACTTGGTTAACAGTGATGGGCCTTAAATGTCAGCTGTCATACTGCACAATCACACCTGCAGCAAAGCAGAATATCAATAAAATAATATTTCTTCTTCAGTAAAATCTTAAAGGTTTCATATGTAAGATTCAGAAGCATTTTATTGTTATGTATTAATCACTTTATATCAGCAGTGAGTGAACGTCTACAAATGACCGACACCACACACAGTGTCCAAAGTCAAAGCTAACATTACTGCAAAGCTTGTGGAACATATTG
>NW_023339652.1:1753321-1765256 GCF_004916995.1 Morone saxatilis | reverse complement strand
ATGTGGGCGCCCGGTTAGGTCAATGGGTAGAGCTGGCGACCCATGTACCAAGGCTGAGTCCTTGCTGCAGCGGCCCAGGGTTCGAATCCAACCTGCGGCCCTTTGCTGCATGTCATCCCCTCTCTCTGTCCATCTTCAGCCGTCACTATCATAAAGGCAGTAAAAAAGCCCCAAAAAACTTTGTCACTGAATGTAATCCAGGGTGTTGCAATATTGTTGTTTATTGGAGACCAAATCCCAGGACCAGTAGCAATACAACAGGGCGGTACCAAACTAAATTAGACTTAGTTTGTAACCAGCACAATTCCGGTGCCTGAGTTTCTTGGAGACCAGGACACAAAAACCCTGTAGCTCACACCTATGTACCTGTTGCATTTACTACAGGTGCCACTGAAGGCCTTTTATTGCATAGTGACAGGCAAATATAGACAGGAAAGGGGGTAGAGAGAGAGAGAGGGAGGATGACATGCAACAAAGGGCCACAGGTCAGATTCAAACCCATGGCCGATGCATCAAGGACTCAGCTTTGGTGCTCAGGACGCTCTCAGCCCCCATTTAATCAATCAGGAGGGTAACTTGTGGTGGACTATTTTTGCTGATGTAACTTATTGTTTTAATGTAGAGTAAATAAGTGATACAGTATAATTCTGGCTGTCAGCAGCTGAACAAAACATTGCCTTTAGCATGTGTCTTAAAGGGTGGTTTACAGTCCTCACATTCCTGTTGAAAGAATTGTTTCTCACTAATCATTCCCTGTGTTCACACTGCCTGTGTTGAGGTTCCTTTTGACAACTCCAATGTAGAATATGGGGGATAAAATCCACAGTCCTCATTCTAGCTATTAAAGTTATGTATTATGAGGTTTCAGCAGTCTGGGTCTGCCAAGTTGTGCTCTTAGAACTAAATTCCCATTTTTGTGTTCTATCCCTCCACTCTGCCGCTGTGCTCAGCAAGGAAACTCTGTACTGGAAATACAAAGAGGGGATTTTCTACTTAAAAGCAGTGGTGGAGGTTTTGCTGCCACTGTAGTTTCTCCTACATGTAAGGCAAGCGGCATTCAACTGGTTGAAATCTACAACTTGACCTCTAGATGCCATTCAATCTTACACACTGGTTCTTAAATAAAAGTTTTAGCATCAAAATGTACTTAAAGATTTAAAAGTATCTCATTATCCAGCTACATTTCAGAATAATATATGTTATATTTTGAATATAAGTAGTGATGCATTGTGTACGTCACTTTAATGTTGCAACAGATAAAGGTGTAGTGGAGTGAAAAGTACAATATTTCTCTCTGAGATGTTGAGAAGCCGAAAGTATAAAGTAGCATGAAACTGAAATACTCAAGTATCTCAAAATTGTAACTCGAGTAAATGTACTTGGTTACATTCTGCCACTGCTAAAAGGCCTGTAAATGTGGATACCCACTTGATGAACGCTTCAGATACATTTCTGAATCACTAACATTAAAATCACTTTAGGAAGGGGCCAGTATGGAGAGGAAAATGTGGGCATATGAGTATCATACAAAGATATGCTTTAAAAAAATCTTTCAAATCATACAAATCTATCTGAAGCTGATGTTCTCCTGCAGGTACAGTACACAAAGCTGATGCTGTTTCATCAGGAATAATGCACAGTCGACATTTTTAGTGTAAGCCAACATTATTGGAGCTCCAGCAGACTGACAGACAAACAACATGTTGGAGCTGTGGTGAGTGAGGTAACCTGCAGTCCTTAGTGGTGGTTATTAAGTGGATTAACCACTTTAGATTAGACTCAGCCATTTCTCCCATCTGTCTACTGTTACACCACAGACCTGCAACTGTACAACCACCGCAGGACACACACACAAAAACACAACGCAAGGCATTAGAAAGATGTTTACATGAACATGTGAGCAAATCTTCTCCCACTGACCTACTGTATGTGTTTGCCTGACTGGACAGGCAACACACATGCACACTGAACATAAGCTCACATTGCATGCTTACATTTCACTGTGGACACACGCACACAGTGGCCTCACATGCAAGAAAACACGGACATACACACGCACACATATTTGTGATTAGTCGTTGGTTATTATTTTCACTTGAGTGAACGGCAGACATGTACAGTACTGAAACAATGAGGTGGAGTTAGTGACACGTGACTTTGGACACAGCTGTCTCTATGGAGGGATTTAGACTAAATGTGTGTCACTGTGTGTATGTGTATGTGTGTGAGTGACATTTGAATACAGCTCAGTCTTCCGAGCATGAAACAAAAAACATTACAAAACAGAAAGGCCCTATCTGGATCCAGTGTTTGGTTTGTCCCTTCTGGGCTCCTGTAGAAACATGGTGGACCCCGACAGAAGAGGACCTGCTCCCGCTGTAGATAAAAACAGTTTATTCTAACATACAAACATGAAAATAAAAACCTTTATTATATTACAATCCTGCCAATATATCCTCCTCAGTGTTACTCTCTGGACCTTTAACGGTATTATAGACCTGATGTGAACCAACATCAGAGGCTGTAAAGGGATGAAGGTTTACTGGCTCCAGTAAAGATCTTGACATTTTCACTGTGCTGGAAGATAAATGTGAGTTTTTTTTTTTTAAGACTCGTATTGAATGCCTGTTTCTGCTCCAACAGCTTCTTATCTGCTGATTAGAAACCCTGAACCCTCCAGCAGAAAGGTCACTTAGACAACCTTTCCTACCCCGTGGAGGAGATTCCCCCTCGGTGACATTTCACCTGCCATCACGTCCAAACGCAGGAAACTATCTGCTGTACCGTCTGCAGCTCTTCATTATTCTCCTCCATTAAAGCTCACACTAACCTTTCACACCTGTTTACATATTAATAGAATTTAATATTTATGTTGTTATATAATTTCTTGTTCTCTACTAGCCTCTTAGCTTCCTTACCTAATGTGATCCATGATGCTAACATGAGTGAGTATAAATGTATCTGCTCAATCAAATAAACTATTGTTGTATTTAAGCCTGAGGTTGATCAGAAGTTGCCATATTTACAGGGGAAATGTTTACAAAATTTAGCTTCAGAGCAAAGTTATTGATCACAAGAGAATTATTAACAAAGTAAGTTTATATATAAACGTTAAATTGTTATTTACAAGTTTGGATATTGGCAAATTTCACTCGTTTAGTACTCTTAGTGGATACTGGTTACTAGGATTGAGCTGACTAATTTATGTATTCTGTTGATTTTAGCCAACAATAAACGGTACAAAGCTAACGATAGCTTTCTACTAGCTAAGAGTGATGCGAGGTAGAGGCATCCAGCTAGCTAACTGTAGCTAAGCTAAGCTGGCTGTGTCTTGGCTGTACGGTGTGGGTCTGGTGTTGGTTGCTGTACGCTGTGGGTTTGTAAAGGGCAAGCTAGTTAGTAGCATGAAGCTAATGGATCCAAATAATAAAGGAACATTGCAGATAGTAACGTTATATTAAAACCCTCCTGCTTGTTCACAAATATTTTGCCGAGGTCATGTGTAATGTTCCCAGTCATCCAGCAGCTTGCTGCTAACGGATACAGAAGGTAAAATATTTCCACTTCCACCTGATAACTGCATCAGCCATTATATCATAAAGCCACACCACCTGTTAGCAGCTGCTAAATAAGGAACGCATTAAAGCATCACTGTGTAGCAATGACATTTCATCCATAGAGGGAGAAACATTCACAAGAATTAGAGCTGAAACAGTCAAGTAGAACAGAAAATTAACCTATAATAACTAAATGTTAATTAAAGCAAAAAACAAAATTAAATTTAAACTGCTTCTAAATATTTCTTGCTTATGTACCATCCATATCATATATATACTCAATATGCCATATCATCAGTCGGGACCACCGATCTGTGCATCGTCTAAATATCTTTAATTACTCAAAAATATCTTCGTCTTATACAATATACTTAACCGCCTTTTTTCTTAAGATACAGTAATTCATTACTATTATTTGGAGAAAACGACTGAGAATAATGGAATAATTAACTTAACATTAATACGTAGTCTGGCCCCGTTGGTCTGGTTAACTGATATACTTAATTACTGGTTTTTCAAGGGTAGATTTGCTGACATGACATCTTTGTTTCAGCAACCTTGGCTGCATTTGGCTTCCATCAACTACATTTTGCTGATTTTCTTTCAGATTCTTTCTTTGAAAAAATGTTTAATTAATAGAATAGTTTGGACTGATTAACTGACAGCAAAACACAAAACAACATGTTTAGATGTGTTTTCTGCAGAGCGTCTTGGTATTTGCTGTAACAGGCGTGTTAGCAGGTCTGTGGGACGCTTTCCTCTCAGGTTTTTGTTTCAGTTTATGTGCTGATCTTATAAAACAAACAGCAGTTTCACACACTGTTATTTTCATCCCTGCAGAATGTTGCAGCCATGACCTCTCTCCCTGACTCTATTAGCATGGTTGATGAAACTGACTATCACACACACGGCCTCTGAATAACACCCCCCCCCCCCCCCCGACACGCATCAAAATACAGCCAGAGAATAACAACGAGTACATTAGAAGGCTCCAGACAAACGACATAATTATACAGTCGATGCATGAATCCATCACATCGCATTAGTTTATATGATTACTCTCATCACTCTCTGATTGTGGTCATCCATTTTAATGTAATATAATAGAAAATAATAATAAAGTACATAAGTAAATATGTGAGTAATATCTGAAGTTTGCAGTATGTAAGGTTATATTTCAAAATATGGAAGTCAGTATGGAAGTAATCAGAAGTACATAAGTAATATGTAGTATTGAAGTATAATGTAAATATGTAAGTAAATATGTGAGTAAATATCTAAATATGCAAGTATGGTACAGTTAATGTATAAGTACGTAAGGTAATATGAAGTAAATATAAGAATCTAAGTTAATATATATTTTTAACGGAGGGCCGTCAGCCGCACTGATGATAAAACATTGACTTCGGATGTTTTTCAGCCCGTCGTGAACCTCCGTGTTTTTAAATGAAGGATCAGCATTTGTGATATTAAGTGTTTTACAGCTGCAAATAGGAGATTCTTGTACAGTTTGATGCTTCGTGTTGAGGAAGGTGAACTTGGAACTGAAAGATTTTTTAAGTTAAGTTGCAAGTGTACAACCGTTTGTTTTATTATTATCTTTGTTCCCTGTATTTTATTAGTCCTTCGTTCCCTTTTCTCACTTATTTTTTACTGTTTACTGGTTTTTGTTCTTCTTATTGTAAAGCACTTAATATTGAAACCTCAGTAGAGCCAGGTTGGGAGAATACAGTCTCCCATAGCCTTCTGTCATTAAGATTATATTGTAAATAAATAAATAAATGATATATGTCATATTAATGTGTATTCAGAGCTAGTTGTCATTTTTCCTGTCAACCTTTAAAAACCTCTGATCCAGAATATTTCCTGTATCGAGAATTGATTCTTTTGAGGCCCAAATGAAGATAAATAAAGTAAAGTAAATAATAAGTAAAGTATTTTACAACCGCCAGTTAATCTATGTAGAAAACGTTAAATTAACTGTAACTACATACATATTTATATTCTGTTGTATAATTCAGATGACGGAATACATACATAGTGCACTTTGCCTGTAATGTTACTTGGATGGTTACAGACTGGTGGAGTGATATGACATAAAGTGATGAGTGTTCAGTTGTCCTATTGTCGGAAGAGAACATTAAAGCTTCAGCATTAAAAGAAACTTTTTGTCATACTCTGCTGACACTTTCACTTTATCCTGACTGTAGACACAAAATAGATATCTGTGAAAAAAATCAGGTTTCCCTGGCTGGTTCTAGTGCACCTATGGTTTGCAAGAACCCCCGGGCTCGAACAAAAGTGCAAATCAGAGTCAAAAGTTTTGTGTTTGAACTGAGAAATGAGACTCTACAATCAACTTATCTGTCTCCAACTCTGAATTTGGTTGTTTTGTTCGGCGCCCCGTGGTCCGTCCTAGGGGCACTAGAACCAGCCCCGGAACCTGATTTTTTCACCAGATTATCTATCCTCCTGTTCTACTGTCAGGATAAAGTGAAAGTGTCAGCAAGTATGACCAAAAAGTTATTTTTATAATAAAAATGTCCAATTGCAGCTTAAGGGTCCAGTAAGAAGAGATGAATTTGTGCCTTGATGTTGTTTTAGTGCTAACAGTAACAGCATTATAATCATATCCTTACTGATTGATGAACCCATCAGATGTGAGAGCAGAATCAGATATGGGACACTTCCGCAGGCGATGTGAACTCAACCACGTTTATTTACTTTCTACTGGAAATCTCCCGCTTTCTATTTCTGCTCATACAATTCTTATACCAGAGCAGATAACTCCCCCCCGCCCACCCAACCCCTTCCTCTCCCCACATCGGCCACAGCAGACGCTCATCAATAACTTTTATCCACAGCTGCACGCGGCCGACGCTAATGTGACTAATTTTGAGGCAGTCGGGAGAGGAGGGGTGGGGGGCAGTGACTGATGGATCCAGATTCCTGCTCCTGTACTAAAGCAAACAATGATTGTCCTGAAAAGCCTGCTCGTATTTTTAGGGCCTGACTGTGTTTTTACGTAACGGGTCACAGTAATAAGAATAGCTCCATCAATCACTGGGGCAGCGCCGTCCAAACGTTCTGGGAACGCTGGGATCAGAAAACAGCTCATTGTGCCAGAGAGGCCCGACTGGCCAAGACCACGTTTCCACTTCGACTGTCCAAAAAAACGCTTCAAGTTCTGGATACCAAAGGAGTACTTAGTTCTAGTTTACTTTAATTTTATAGCATTTTAGTTTCAGGAGACTTTTCACTCTCCATTAATGTGATTAATGTGTGTCTGTGGTTAGTTTATAGATCCACACTGTAAAACCAGATACATTAGCTCAACTCAAACTCACTGAGGAAACTGATTAACTCAAATAAATGAAGCAGTACTTATTGTTGAGGTAAATTAATCTGATTGTACTAATTACATTTAGTTAATTGAAGTTACTCTCATATGCAGCATTTGTCCAAACTTAATTAAAATAATAAAATATCTGAATAAAGGCATGAATCTTGAATTTACTCAGTTTCTTTAGTTCCACTAAAGCCAATTATTACATTAGATACAGATTGATACACACTTTATTGTCCCTGTGGAGAAATCTGGACCAATCAATGTATGTGGGGAAACAACAACAGCAGGCAGAGAACATTAAAGAGTTAAACAGAGTGATGAACAATTAATTGATTATTAAAGCGGTAGCCAATTAATTTTGTGTGTATTAATCAATTGTTATTGATTTAATTAAGTTGTTCCTTGTTTTCTATGTGACAAACATCAAATCTTTACACTTTTAGCATCTTTAAAAATGTATGTGTACAATAATATAATATATAATAATGTCAACTTAAAAAAAATAACTGGAATTATATCACTCAAACAACTCAGTTATTACTTGAACAGTTTTTTATTTGACTTTAATTCTTCAGATTGAGTGACTCCACAGTTTTTGGGGGATTAAGTTATGTTAGTTTTATAAAGATATGATGTGTTACATTAGAATTTACATTCAAAAATCTTTTACCTCCAAAATTAAATAATAAAAACCTAAAGCTATAAAGCTCAGTAACCTCTGACTCTACGTTTACTGTAAAATTCAAACAGGACTTTAGTGGAATCAGCTTATTTCAGGTTAATTAAGCTTAACATTTCTAGTTTTATTTTCAGACCAACTTTGAGGATTTGAAATTATTTGTTTATTAGCATCATTAGCACTAGCATGAGTGTTTGTATGCTTGTGCATGAATCAATCCACCTTCCTTCTTCATTAACACAAACAAATAGTAATAAAACATTTAATTCCAAGATAATATGATGAGTTGACTGAATGTATTGTACAGAGTTGAATCAACTGTATAAATCAGGTTGTTAGCGGACTTCCCAACATGCACAATAAGTCATTGTGGTTCTTCACAATATGAAAACATTGTGAACTATGATGGTTAACGATGAATTCGGTCCCTAATTATTCAACTTGAGGAAGTTACAACCCGTTTATTGACTTATTGTCAATAAAAAGTGATTAATACATAGTACATGATTACATGTACATTAATACATGAAGCTGCTCACTTCACCTGCACATATGGCAGCTTTAACCTCTATATATTCACACTTCTTTCCTCTTTTCTAGTATTTATCTTTCTTTCTCATATTCTTAGTTCCTGTTTCCTTTTTTACCTGAATTCACTTAAACTGGAGATACATTATTTACCTTTAATGAACGTATAAAACATACTTGAATACTTGAATAGTTAACTTTAACTTTGGATCGTACTGCTCATAAGAAAATACTTTTATTTGTGTGAATGATTATTTTTCCATTGTGGTATCCTGTAATGTTTTTATTTTGGAGGCGAGCTGTTCTTCCTGGCAGGGACACCGGTGGGTTGGTCTCGTCCTCAGAGTCTCTCTTGGCTCTCGGCTCTCTGCTCAGACCACATTTCCACTCTCCTCCCTCCTCGCTGATGGGTCCACAAACACTGAGAGTCTATTGATTTTTCTGCATGGAGCAACAAAGGTCCAGTTCATTTTCACCTCTGCAGTTAATGGTCGCTCTGCAGGTCGCTCTTTATTCCCGCAGTTAATGAGCTCAGGTGTAAGAGACTCACACAACAATCAGCAACACTGCATCCATTATTTTTATATTTACAGCAAGAAAAACAGGATTGTTCCTGAATCTCCTTGCTTGGGTATTCTTATCAGGTTAATTTATCTGCTCATTAATTCATGAATCATTCAATTTATCATATGTAAATTGTTTTAATTAAAGTAATATAACATAATGAGTTTTATTGCGATGCACAAGATAAGTAAGGAAGCCAAGAACGGATGTGCTTGCAGTTATTTTTTGAATGCCGTTATCTTAAAATCGGGAGTTAATTAATCTCGTTTTCTCAAGGAAACAAAAGCTTGTTTCCTTTTTTTCAATATCTTTTAATATGTTTATTGTTATATTTTGAATAAACAAAACAAACATTTATTAAAAGAATCCCCAATAACACAACATTCTCAGTGAAAAGAGAAATAAAGTGACATTAAATATAATAAGTAATTATTAAAGACAAGTAATGAATAAATAACAAAGGATACAAATATTCTAAAACAGTTCATATTTATTTTCATACTGATTGAAATCAACCCAATGCACTCCTCAGCCCAATGTAATGGCCACTTTAACAAAAGAACAAAATTATCTTTGGTATTGTTTTTTCCAACTGGCGCTCAGTAACGTAACGTTGGTTCTTCATGGTTCCCTCCTGCAACCCGACTGGTTAAAACAAAGTGGATCTGAGGGATTCAGTGTCGACCCGCTGGAGATATAGCGTCATCGTTAGTTGATACAGGAAATTAAATGATTTGTGGCGCACTTTTCAAATAACATACTTTGTAATCTTTGGGTCTGGGAGGAAGGTGTCGAGTAATTTATAATTTATAAAAACAAAGTCGAGTCCAAACCTCTGGAATTTATCTCGTCTCGAGAAATCTGACTTTTGTTTTCTTGAGACGACGAAATAAATCTTACTTCTGATCTCAAGATAATAAAACATACAATATACATTACTTATACAATATTTACTGGACGTTTTTCTACAGTTTTTTCCCTTTTCTTCATTCTCACACGTGATGCTGATCTTCTATACTTCTGCGTCTGTTTATTTTCTTGTCTCTATGACATTAACTGTTGTTGACGTGATCGATCCTCTCAGGTTAACAGAGGTCGGACTGTGGATGGTAAAAACCTTTATGACTTAATCTTTTGCATCATAAAAAAATTTAATTTTACAGCGCTGGGAACTCCTTAGTTTTATAGTTTGGCTTCTATTTGATGTCCCGGATGTACAAACAGTGCTGAATGAGTATGAAGCATGATTGTGGCGTGCGGGGGTCAATGGCTGTATAGTGACACTATGAGAGGAGGCAGCAGGCAGATTGTTGTGGTGAAACCTCAGACCCGGTGATGGAGGTGATTACATAACGGCTGGATGAACACACGGTGCCCGGTGGCGGCCTGCAGACCTGTGCCAGCTTCGGGCCATGTGGCGAGGACGGGCTGGTCTGTACAGGAAGTGACTGGCGACAGAACGATGACTCTGCTGATTCAGGACTGACTCAGTCCAGCTCACCTCCTCAAAAACAGTTCTGTTATTCATCAAAAAGGCCAAAAATGGATTCTGTGTTTGGGTGGATGCATTTCACTGGAAAATATCTGGATATACTAGAACTTTTGTCAGAGTGAGAGGTTTTACATTTGCATCGTCATCTCTCAGAAGACGTAGTACAGTGCATCCATTATTATATCAGAGTATTTCAGAGCCCTGTTTATATTGCAGGAGCTTAATCGATGCCTTGGACGCCCGTACAGTAGATAAAACATGATAAAATGCCCTCCATGGTGTCCTTCCAGTGGACAAAACATAAGGAAGTGCCCTCTAAGGTGCTGATCCTAACCCTGACTAAGCTGTCTTTTTTATGCTTTTGGCTCCTGCCTCTCAAACAGTCCGCCTGGTTCTGTGTTTTGACTTTATTTTAGCAGGAAGCAGGATGCAGTCATATCTGAGATTTTTCTTTCTTCAAAATAAAATACTACTTCATTAAATACTTCATTAATATCATGTTAACTGTAGAAATAAGGCTAGTTCAGTAACTCCAGTAGCTACCCGACTCTTTTGGTGAGATGATGGAGTAAATATTATAAGTTTCATTAAATATCCAAGTGAAGTACGAGTAACTCGAATTAGTACTTAAGTACAGTTCTGGAGTAAATGAAGTGTCGACCACCGACCTTCAATAACTGAAAGTACCTGGACCTGGATTTAGCAGAGCCCAAATTTTCCAATTTTCCAATTTTTCCTGGAGACCAAACGATAGCTACAACTTACATTACGATTAAGGGAGTTCCTGCAGTGGAAACAGATCAGCTGTCTGAATTTAACCAGATGTTAACAGAAGATCAGAGAGTAGACGATACAAACCGCTGCTGTCACTGCTCCTGCCTGCGGGTGGTGCATTTTAAACCGCACATTGCAGGCGAGTAACTGCGGCTGTTGGCTGACATTCAGGCGCTTAATATCTGTGAGCGTCCTTGTTGAACACAATGGAGGCATTTTATCTGCGCGTGGTTCAGCCAGGTGGAGCAGGACGCTGCAAGGTGAGCTGAAATAAAGAAAACAAATGAAGCTTGCGGCGAATTACTCATCCCAGCGGTCATACATGGAGGTGAACGGGCCTGACACTGCGGCGCCGTCCTCGCCTCATATACCACCGAATAATCACATATGAATGCATAATAACTTTAACATTAACATTAACAGGGCTGTTAAACGTCAAGGACAATAAAAACCTCCACCCTGCAGAGCCCCAGCATGTCGCCTCGTCGGAATGAACTGCGGCCGTCTTATCGCCTACATCTGCAGCTGCCGTGGAGGAGGAAACAGGCTCTAAAGCAGAATTAATTCAGTCTCTCATCCCAGGGTTGGGGGGGGAGGCTCACCTGCCATGCCAGACTGTCGGTATCCGTGGCAACCTGGGACGGTCCTCTCTGCCTCCCAACAGCAGCGGGATGTAGAGACTGACCTGTCACATCCCATCACACACTGAACACATTCACACAGAGCTCACAGGCCGTCCGTCAGAGTGTTTCTGCTCTCCGGTCTGATCACACAGACGTCCACCTGTAGTCAGCAGGCGCTTCACATACAGGAACATGATAAGAATCAATCTGAATTTTAGGCCTTAAAATGTATTAAATATACAATATTAAATAAAAATAGTAAATAACACCTTAAAAATCACTGCTTCTCCCACGCTGTTGGACAGACAAAGGACGTCCCGGAGGGGCTGCGAGCCGAGCTGCTGCTAACGTTAGCTCAGCTTGTTTCTC
>NW_023339652.1:1752676-1753221 GCF_004916995.1 Morone saxatilis | reverse complement strand
TGTGGCTTCAGACTGGATAAACAGTCAATGTATGACAGCTTCTGGCAGACAACCACAACGCTGACACAGACACAAAGGGGATATGACGCCATTGTTTACATTTATAGATATTTTAATGAGGAAGTGTTACATATTATAACTTACACAAGTCTTAAATTACACTGATAAAGGTCTTACACTTGCCTTCTCTCTCCTCCTCAGTATTTGCAGTCATATGTGTCGCTGGTATTGAAATTTCAGTTTTATGTGGCTGGCAGCTCATTTTAATTGCTTCTCTTGAATGGCTTGATTGGGGTCATCTCACTGTGGGTAATTGCAATAATTGTATTCTCTGCTGCTCATTATGCAAAGCAGAGTGACTGCGAGACCGACTGCCAGCAGGGAAGGAGAAAGAAAAGGCCCTAATATGTTTTCACTGGTCAGTATGAAGTCATTCAGTCTCCTTATGAATACCTGACAGTGCGGGAATGAGAACGTCAGTTAATCAAACATAAACTATATAATTAAGGGTTATATATAGGAGAGTCACATGGTGTCTCACTCTC
>NW_023339652.1:1740827-1752651 GCF_004916995.1 Morone saxatilis | reverse complement strand
ATTAAGGATTTATTTCCACCAGAGTTGGTGATTGTTGGAATCAACAGAGAAGGTTTTAATGAGTTTTATTCTGTTTCTGTTCACTTTGAATGAAGTTATGATGATCTGAAGGTAAAATTAGTGTTTTTGTCTCTGGAGTCTGGTGGAGAGATTACAGTTTCTGGGTCAGCCAGAAATGTTATTCGGGTTGGATAAAAACTGACGATGGAAATGATTTTAGTGTCAACTTTTAGGTAAAGTGTTACTGCCTTTCAATCCCACTTAACTTTAAAAACTGTTGCTGTGTGTATCCTGTGAGAAAGCTGCTGATCTGCTGCAGTGGACAGACGACAGCTCCAGATACAGAAAGTTAGGGTGTGCGATGGACTTCACTGAACCTTTAAAGCTGCATTCTCTCGGGACAACTTACTGTAATGTTAATTATAGACGACTAATGAAATTAGCTGAAATGTACGGCCGGGACATCGCAGAGTGAAGTTGAACAAGGTTAAAAGATTTTAGAGTTTCTACCTGACAAACTTTAATGTCACCTCAACTGCAGAGTTTCTTTTACCAACAACTTTTATTAATTTATTTATTATCATTTTGAGAGGTTTCTTGTCATATGACTGGCTGTCGGACCTCTACCCGCTCCCTCAGGGTCAGATGTCTCACACTGATGAAGCGGTAACTTTCTCTGGCCTTGTTAACAGCTCTCTGGGTCAGGGGTCAAAGGTCAGGCTGCCCGTAGAGCACAGAGGGGATGACACAGCAGATTTCATGGAGACTGTGAGGAGTTTTATTTTGTGTTTGCCACTAATTATAAAAGTAGCTTTTTAATTATTTTGATCTTGTTTTCATTTATTTCATTGATTCTAGTGTCTTGGGGTTTTTTTTGTAATAGTTTTTAAACACTGCACTTGCACTGATATTGTCTGATGGAAATGAGTTGCTCTTGTGTCAATAAATGATGATTTATGATGTTTGTTTTTTTAAATTAACACTGGACAAAAAGGACCTGTATCTGGAAAGATCTAATAGTATCCAAGTTCATGGAAATGTATCCAGATCTGTATATTATATCATATTATCTCATCTAAAAATAAAATCTCTAAAAGATCTGTGATGGTAGTTGTTTCATTGATTTCAAGGGTGCCAATCTTCTCTCCGATGTTCAGAGCTGACTTTTTTCTTTTTTATACTACGTCACTTTGACAACGAGTGCGACCATAAATGACATTAGCGGGATCAAGCGGAAGTATTTAACGAGTTGGGAGCAAAACACAACAGATCTGTTGAGCTGCACAAAGAAACCCAGATGTTTTCTTTTTCTCAATATTTTTGAGCCATTTTGTTTAAATAAGGCTTTGTTGCAATTGTCGATGGACAAAGACAAACCAGGGTTTTACTGTATGTTGACCTTCAGGACAACGTTGTACAGAAAGGTTAATTAAAATGCCAAATTATCCCAGAATAATCACAATCAGCAAAGCAAAATGTGAGGTGGAGAGAGACTAAAAGCGTCTGCATCAGCAGAAACGGCCCATAAAATGATTACACACATTGAACGTGAGGCTCTCTTTGCTGCACTTGAAGTCAAGAAATTCTATTATAGCCTCCTCGGTTCACTCTGCTGATGGACCATCGACCTCTGACTTCAATTTCTGACCCTTGTGTCGTCGTTTCAGGAGTATCGCAGCTCTGGGATCTGCCTGTACGTGTCCACGAGTGCCACATCAATCACAGGAGGTCGCTGCTGGCAGGCTGTTATAGCTTCTATTACCCATCACGCAGCGGGTTCGTCCCCAGCTCATATCATCTGTCTGAAATGAGTGGCTACTGCTGCAGCAACCTCATCCCATGTGACGAAACAAATGCACACTTTAGCAGTCACGTTGAGGTTACAGGGAGCGAGAGGAGGTGAGGCCGAAGGCTGCGAGTCAATAATGATTCCACTTCTGCTGAAAGGAAAAGCACTCTGGCCTCCACGGTGCTGATGAACACATGAAGACTACCAGTAAAAGACCCTGAGAGACCATCAGGAAGATATAAAGGTAGAAGAACCACTGAGGAGCTATAATAAGACACATGTCCTCATTAAACAGTATATAAGCTCTGGCTCTATGTTCTATATATGTAGTTGAGTTCTTCCATTATCCCAAATGTTCAACAATGTTCAAAACTCAATGAGAAATCTGTCATTTTATTCAGGTAACGCTGCGTTTCACCGATCGCACTGTCAGATAGGCGTCATTATCCCCTATTGTGGTCTGGCAGCGTTGTGGTGGTCTGCCAGAATGCTGCCATACATTGACTGTATTAATCCCAGTCTGAAGACCACATTTTTACCATCCACTGTTATAGATCTTGGTGCTTTTTAACTCTAGTGAACTGGATGAAGGATTTTACTGCTAGCTAGAGAGTCAAGACTCCTGTTACACACATTTGATGCTGACAGTTTGTTACATTATCAACATTAAATGTCAGAAAACATGTTATGGTTGCTACTGAAATGAGCAACATGGACAATAACCTTCTGGATTTACTGTCACTGTCACTACGACACAACGTAGACGATGGCGTTGGCGATGATGTAAAGTTACAGAGGATAATGTTACAGCTTTCCAGGGAGCAGGAAGCTAATGCTATTTTAGCTAACTGTCAGTCAGTGTATACAGCAACACTGACAGCTAATTTATAATGTGAGCTAGTTTCTCACTGCTTAAAGTCGTCCTAACCTAACATACTAGACTAGTACAATACATCCTTAGTTGTCACGCAGTCGACTGACATTGGTAAGATTTAGTCAAAGATAAAATAAAAACTGGTGTTTCTACATAAAGTTGTACAAATTATAAGTTTCATACAAATATATTTGTTGAAATATATCAAACGTATG
This sequence comes from Morone saxatilis, assembly GCF_004916995.1. NCBI lineage: Eukaryota > Metazoa > Chordata > Actinopteri > Moronidae > Morone > Morone saxatilis. The sequence goes on along the minus strand of NW_023339652.1, from coordinate 1,749,773 downwards.
TCATAAAACAACCCTGAGGTTTAAAAACTCAGTTACTCTGGTCAGATTATGAAGTTAATGATTGATGAATGGATCTTCTACCTGCAGTACACACACACACACATACACACACACCACACACAACATCACACACACACACACACCTGTATGTCTGATAAACGTTTTCTCCCTGCAAGACCAACAACAACAACAACAGAGGCTCCATCTCAGTTTCTCAGTGTTGTGACAGCGGCGAGGCTCGATGATCGATGATGACTTAGAGAACTATTTTCTGGAAGTTTTATGATCTGTCTTCCTCCTCCTGTACCCCCCAATGTGCACACACACACTCACACACACATTTATATGATTGATTTGTCCACACAGACACTGCTCTGTCTCTCTGTGAAGGTATAATTTATGAGTTTTGGAGCCTAACTGTTTGATTCACCTCTCCATCAGCCACAAGCTGCCTCAGAGACAAACCCAGGGATTATTTTGTTTATGTGTATTTCAGTTTTCTTTAAGTAACTCTATAATCCACTTCGTCAGCTGTTGTATCGCGTCTTGCATTAACAGAGTTGAGCTCAAGCTGTAACGTATCAGAATCACAAGGACCCCCCTGAGGCGTTTCCCAGGCCAGATGGGCCGTATAATCTCTCCTGTGTATTCTGGTCTACCCTGCTGGTTTCTTCCCAGTTAGACGTGAAAAAGCACCTCAACTCAATATTCTGGTTTAATATTTGTGGCAGGAAGCGGAATCCATCCTTTATATGTCGATGGTTCGGACACGAATGCCACCTCAAGCCCAGATGGATTCTTGCATGATCTTGTGATCCTTCAGGTCCAGCTGCCTTGCAAGGTTACCCTAGCAACATGCCAGCAACCAACCAGAACACGCCTCACACTCAAACCACGACTGAAGCGTCACCGGGCCTCTCCACCCAGCCCCTCGTTCGGTATGAAGCATCTTGTGTGTGTGGTGCAGTTTTTTTATTGTATTCTTATGTGAAAGAGTGGGAGACGGAGTGATTGAGTTCATACTGTGGGCAGATGTATGTAAGGAAGCACATGTTGTATTGTATGAAGTGCAGCTGCTTTTTCAGATAAGACAAACTGTTGTTGAGCCTCAAACCAAATCAATAAAGTGCTGAGAGGCTCGGGAAGGTTATTCCTCTCTTCACTGCTGAGAACAGGCTGAACACACAATCACATGCAAGGAAACGATTCTTAAACAACCTCGACCAAAGACAGAACGACACATTTATCCTCACACACGATTTGCTGTTCGTCAACATGGCGCTGATGAAACTTCAAAGGATGCAGATTCTGGAGTTGGACTAGATTTGAATATTTCTTGGTGCCGACTGTTTGTGACACTGCCAACGGAAAGCTGGCTCTGGATGTCTGGTCAGGTTCAAATTCCTGTTTACTTCTCTGATCAGAAAACGGTTTTGGAGAAAAATGTGTTTCAATTTGTCAAAGGCAGGAAAAAACTGTGAGGTTCTTTTTACTCTGGTACGGAGGCTTTCAGAAGCTGTACAGGGTGAGTTTAAAAGGTAGAGTGAAGATACTCAACTTGCTTGGGGGAAATAGGATAATGAAGTCCAAGGTCTTTAAGGGAGGAAACAGTCGGAGCAGAACGACTGCTGACTGCTCCTGAAATATCCTCCATATCCTGATTACAGTTTATTGAGCGGCTCAGAGATAACGTATTGAACCGATCACTCTGCATCAAGCAACTGCTCTGCAGAGGTCACCGAGCCGAGAAAACAGTCTTTTTCTTTCCTTCTCAGACGTCCTCTTCCTCAGGTTTGTCTTTCACCTCCTCGCTGCCGTCCTCGCTGTGGTCTCCAGCAGGATACAAACTGAAACTTAAGCCGTCTGTCCTTTCAATAACAGCTCCCGAAGTCACCCTGTGAAACCTGCTCGCCAGATAAAGCATCGAAAGATCTCCACATTTCCTGCTCTGACCTCCCGCTGAGACATCCATGTCTCTTTGAAAAACTTTTCCTCAGAAGTTTGTTTCGTAACCTCAAGACTTTTCTTTCAAAAGAGAATTCAGAGCTACAGGATTGACATATACAAGTTTTACTCTGGTTATAGTTTGTTACAATCATGCAGAATGAATGAATTCTCAAGTGTTACCTATCCCTTATCGTCGTATCCCTAAAATCAGCAGCGAGACGTTCTCAGAGGGAATACGAATGTCTGAACCACATTTCATGATGTCCGATAGTCGGCGAGATATTTCACTCAAAATCACAACTGTCGTCCACTTGGTGGTGCTAGAGGAAAAAGTCAGAGGATCACCAAAGTTAATATGATTCATCCTCTGAGGATCATGAGTGTTTGTACCAACTTTCAGTCCAATCCCTCCCACAGTCGACAGACATCGACATCCCCAGAGCAGCTAGCATGCTTATAAATCAGTGTAAAGAAAGCACACTGCAGTACAGTCGTAGCGTCTGGTTTTATTATACTGAAGTTGTGTTGTTGTAATGTGACGTTGATAATTTGATTGATTCTGCTCATTTGGTGCATTCATGTGCTGGTTTAGAAGCTCTGAAATCCAAGTGTTGACAGTTTGACTGCTGAACAGTGAAAACCTAAAAGCTGCTGGTATATTTAAAGTATTTCATAAAACCACTGTGGTTCATTGACCCAGGAGATGATTTCCCGTCATGCATCCACATAAGTGGGCAGTTTCAGGGCTCCTGTACTTCCATCTACACACGTCTATGAGCTCTCTATAGAAGGCAAGGAGGGAAAATTGTAAGTGGTTAAAAAATGTCTTTTGTATTTCTGGAGAAAAACAACACGAAACATTCTTACAGCAAAAAACAAAACAAACCAGAAATAATGGTTATATGAGCCGTACTGTTTATGCTTAAATTAGCCTATAAATTACATTATTCAAATGCAGATATGCTGCTATCTTACAGCAGTGTGACAGTGGAGGGGGTTGAACCACCTCTCGGCCCTCCAAGCCTCCTTAAATCTGAATTTCTCCCTCGTGTTGAGGCAGCGGTGATGAGGGGGGAAGCAAAGGGCGAGATGAAGCTAACAATTAAGCAGCCTGGGCTGGATCTTCCTGTCCAGAGGATGATAATTATCGGAGGCAGAGAGACACTCAGCTGCCCTGTGTCATTACACGGAGTGGGAGCAGAGTCGCGAAGGCTGCTGAAAGTGAGACAAGTCGAGGCTGATGGGAAGTAAAGCAGAACTGAAGTTGACAGAGGAGATGTCAGAGGTGGGGATGTTAGCGTCTTCATGCTAGCTGTCTCTCAGCACACTTATGTAATTTACGGGGCTCCCGGTGAACGAGTCGAGTGTCGGCTGGAGGTGAAGCCCCGTCTGTTGGCCCCCAACCCCGGAGAAACCCCGTCCTCCACCTCCTCTTACTCGGCAGTTTCAGGCCTGCGTGAGGTTTGGGTTTCCCTCGGCTGAAAATAGCACAGACAAATATGTGTGGACCCCCGTCACGAAGTACCACTCACACTGCTGCAGCTCATCACAGCGGAGAGAAACAATGTTGATCTCGAGGTAGAAGAACTGAAGGTCCAGTGAGGTTGTTTCAGCTCTATCAGTTTGGACTCTCCGAGTGGAGTCTCATCCCATCAAATACATTTCTGAATTTAAAATCTCGACCCCTTTGTTACCAATACTACAAAAATATAGATGTTGCGTCTAAAAACATGTAGGAAAACTCCACCTGCACCGCTTTCATCGTTTTATCCGAGGAGCGTTAGCTAGCACAACTAGATAGCGACGTAAAAACAGCCCTGGCTGACCTTTCAACCCGATGTTGTTACGTCCTTGTACGAAAAAGGTGAAGCAGGTCCTGTGGAGCCGATTGGTTAATTCTTGTCACTTTACCTGTGCTGCGTTTAAAAAAGTTTAGATTTCAAAACCAGAAGTGACGCTCGGTGTACATTTGTTGCGACGCGCCTGGATTTGTGCAGGCAAAAGATGCAACATCTAAACGACTGTAAATTGTGTCGGCTGAAGTGGCAACCACCTGTAGCACACATTATATTATATTATCTTATTATGAGCTGTAGTTAGCTAACTAATCGCTGTTTCTATGAGTTAACCTCACTGTTCTCTCTATCAGTTCTTTGTGTCCGACACACATAAAGTGAGAAACCTGCAGAAGAGTCTTATTTGCATTTTATGGCGACATACCTGATCTCCTGCTTACTCATCAACATGTAAAACTGCAAAAAGACTAAAGGTTAAATCCATGGAGTTATTTAAGTTTAATCTGAATTTAATAGTTTTGAATTTGTGTTTAAACTGGATATTGTATTATTCATATTATAATATTTGAAACTGTGTCTCAGTCACTGATGGAGACGATGGGCACCGACACGTCCAACCAGAACTGGTGTCAAACAGCGAGCTGTCACACCACACTGATTCAGGAAATAAGAATATGAGAGCTCTGTGTTATTCCTCCCCCTCCCCTCTCTCCTGCTGCAGGTAATTAGGTCCTTGACAAGGACATGGAGTGCCCCCCCCGACTCCCCCACCGCCTCCCCCTCTCCAGTATGACACCAGGCTTTGCCTACGTGACAATAACAGCCTCAGCAGCCTCCTCCGTCTCTGCTCTGTTTAAACCTTCAGTGTTTGTAGGGAAACACACTCGTTTATTACAAACCATCAATCACATCTGTCACATCTGTCAGCTCCCTCCAGCCCTACAGAGGGGGGCGGAGTCAGCTGTGAGTCACCAGCAGCTAATTTAAAAGAAAAATCCGTTCTGAGCATCATCGGACGCACTCTGGTGATTAAGTGCTGTTTTACTTTTACATCGGACCTTCAGCTTCCTACATTACCCAGAATCAGTCCATCCAGTAGAGGAGGACCAACCGGCTGATGTCCATCTCTGGGCCAAAAACTGCAGCCATAGGTCAGGTTCGGGTCGGGTTCGGGTCAGATTCAGGTCGGGTTCAGGTCGGGTTACGTAGCATAGGATTGTTTTAAATATACATTTAATATTTTATTAATAATGCCTGCAGCTGTAATTAATAATGAATTTATGATTCATTAGTTTTGATAATAATCTGCTATATATAATATGCATAATATAGTTTAGTTTATAATAAACTATTTATTTATTTATTATAAGCAGAAATTTAGGTTTGGGTCGGGCTTCCACGGTTTGAGCTTGCACAGAATTTTTTCTGGCTCGTGTTGGGCCCAATCAAAGCTTTACTACTAGTGTACTTTGTGAGGGATGTACAATAAAAACAGCGAAATAACTTTGATAACTTTACCCTGAAACCCGCCTGGCAAGTTCAGTTTTTGGACCTCTGTACTTCTAAAACTCTGCGTACAGCGATGCTGGTGAGGTTCTCCTACATGTAAACACAGCTAGCTTAATTCTAATGGAACAGCACTGAAAATGTCTTTAAAAAGGATAAAGCATCAAGAGTCAGGGTTGTGCTGAATTTAGGTTCTGGCAGCTTCAGGCATTGTGTGTAATCACAGACAGTAAACTCCTCTTCATCGTTATAATCGTTCCATTTTATGAAATATTCACCTCGTCTGCTCGGACTGCAACCAGTGCCGCCCAACGGGTTAATCCTGTGCGCCAAACAAACCCAATAATGTTCATTACTTGTTAATGTCAGATTGTTATTAATTAAAATGCCTTCAGAAGCTGCGGGTTGTGACGTCCTGCCTGCAGCCACGACTGCTGCTGAGTTCACAGACCCGTTACGACTGAGGTAATTCACAGCGATGTGCCGAGCCGTCACACAGACAGACGGGGGGTTAACTAACAGCAGATGTATGACACCACTAATGGGAGGCTTTTAGCACAACAATTATCCTCTAATTCTGTCTTCACACTGAGACTCAAGGTTATTATTACCCCTCAGGGCTGTAATGATTCATTCAATATGTCAGTGCATTGATTACAGAATACAGTCATTCCTCTGCATTAAAGGAATCAATATGAAAAACTCAATGAACGTACAATGGAAGAGACATAAGCTCCTCTGAAAAGAAAAAACACAGATAAACCAATAAATAATATATATAGTATTAGTTATTATTGATTATTGGTGAAAAACGTGCTAATACAAACCTATTTCATGATGTCATGTCTGGGCTGGGAACATCAACATGAAACTCACTAGTGTCACACTGAGGCACTGTGCTGTTTTTGAACCAGGTGTTTCGATCTGACCTACGTGCTGCTTCCAACCTGTGACTTGGATCGGATGCAGCTAACTGAGTTCGCCCCGGGGTGGCAGGAGCAAAACCGGCAATAAAACCAACCATAGTCTTTTATTCCCTGTGCTCAAACTGTCAGCATGTTGCATTCATTGCCGGTGTGGACGTTCTGTTCACTGGGAGCTCCCAGTCCGACAGAGTCAGCTAATGGATCCACTACAGCTGCTGGACTGGGGGGGCGCAGCACACAGCGCTATTGGCTCCTGCGACAGGTCTATCCCTAACTGTAAATATGAGGAAGCTAACAGCTCTCTGGTTCTGGTTCATGTGGACTTTAAGGTCTAAAAGTTATCGACTTCCTGATCTCCTCTGGAAGGTTGTTCCAAAGCTTTGGGGCGCTGATGGGAAACACTCTGGATTTGGGAACCACCAGGAGAGCAGCATTTGGGAACCTCAGGTTCAGGGGGAGAAACCCTTTTCTGGGCTTTAAAACTGCTGATTATAATTAGTTAAAACTGACAGTGAGAACATGAGAGGATATAAAAAGGTGTTATGTGATGGTAGGACTTAGAGTAATCTATCTGTGGCGAAATGAAAGAGTGAATGAGGGATGTGTGCAGCCGCCTCCCAGCAGGATTTTACAGATCTGTGAAGAAAACCAGCTTCAGCAGTTTTTTCTCGAAGGGTTTCCCGGGCGTGGAGTCGTCCTCGGAGGTGTAAGCTGCATGCTGATGGGTGGGGGACAGGTGCAGCATGCAGTCAGTCCTCTAAGTATAGACTCCCCCCTCCCCTCAAACCCTCTCCCACTCCCTTTCTCCCCCCCATACAGCAGCACCAGCCAAGCATTCCTGCCGTGCCTCTCGCCACAGGGACAACAATATAGCGGCTCAGATGACGGACGCTGAAAAGCCTCCCGCTGTCACGCCGCTTAAAGCTCCACTTCGCTCTCTCTGCGCTGCTTTCCTCCTCCATGTGACACCCCCCCCCACCAAAAAAACCCTTTTACACACTTGTCACTGCCATCGTCACACAAACCAGTGATGCCCACGAGAGCAGAGCAGCTCCTTCACTTCCACATTATTCTGGTTTTATTTTCTGGCTCAGATTAAATCAGAATACTGGAGTTATTGGTACAGATGGTGTAAACCTGAGCTACATACAGCATGAAAGCATTTTAGCTGCAACAAACTGAGACATATTGAACCAAAACTCCCTGAAATCCTGTGCAACTGACAAAAAACAAGAACTTTCTTTAAATTATGAACCTAACCCTCAAATTCCACCCAGTTTAGGTCGACACAGTTTGGCTCCGTAATATACGTGTCTTCAAAACCCACGAGAGCGTCTTCGGAGCGTTTTACCTGCCTGACGTTGTTAGAAAAGGAAACAAAACCATGTGTTTCTCTGCTTTCTGGCCTGGTGCCACAGTGTTAATGTAACATGAAATTCGATCCTGTACGGGGTATTTTATTTTGAAAATTGACCAGATTTTCTAAATGGTTTCTGTGTCTGAGACTATGTCACCAAACTACTTATTTTATTCTCACTGGAACACATTGCCTTTGATTTTTTATTGAATTATACCCAAAGAAAGCAGCTTCTTTTGCAATTTTCACCTTGGTTAGACTGTTATCTGCTGTGAGGACAGAAAAAACTTGCAGACTCTGACTCCAGGTGAAGTTCGCAAGATCATTACTGAAGGAAAGACAGTGCAGGTGCTGATTTACAGTAAGTGGGAGCTGCAGGCAGCCGTCAGCCTCCTGTATCAGGACTTTAAACAGAGATGGAGTTGAAGGTGCTCTCACAGTTAGCGGTGTAATTGGCTGCAGTGGTTTTCTCTCAGCACTCAGACCTGAAGTAAACACCTGGTTAAAGCTCTGATTGGGTCTGTGGTCCCCACTGAACACTGCTCACTGGAGCTCAGAATAAAGACAGAAACTACAGACAGAAGCTGTGTCCCAGTTCACTATACAGTCTAACAAGGAGAAGTTTTAGAGGTTTAACATTCAGAGGATTCTTTTCTCCTTAGTATGGAATGTATGAGCCACTTGTGCTTTTGGATGCATTCAATGTCCACATTGTTTAAGGCGTACAAGTGCACATCATTGGGATCAATGTCCTGTCTTGGGAATATGATATACTTTGTTTTACTGACATTAAACACCAGTTGAAGACCAGCCTGCTGTGATGTTGGCATCCCTCAGGGCTCTATTGTGGGTCCTCTCATCTTTTACATTAATGATCTCTGAATAAGTCTATACCCTCTCTCCTTCCCCTAACAGTTCCTTTACTGGTAACCTATCTTTCTTTATGACTAAGTTGTTCTGATTTTTGTTTTTATTGATTAACAGCGGCTCCTGGTTCCTTTTTTAAGAAGGTAGAAGACAAAGGCCTTTATTGTAGTGGAATGTGTTTATTATTACTAAATGATCCGTTAGGGGAAGCTACTATTTCAGCATTTCCTCCCAGTGTGAGTTACTCATTACCAATTACTGTAAGTATGACCATGTTCATTTCCTTGAAGCTCGTAAAAGTTATTTGAATTTGGTTGCTGATTCTGATGCTGTGAACAAAAGCAGTAGTGTTTCTAACGCCTCGTTTCATTGATTTCAAGGGGAATCCAACTCAAAAACAGACATTAAGAATAACTATATTGATATAATTAATCTTATCATATCCTATAGAGGAAACAGTATTAAATTAAACCTATAATATGGAACATTTCTGCATTAATGTCTATAAACACACAACAACAAACCAGAAGCTGTCATATATTGACTG
>NW_023339652.1:1730962-1740802 GCF_004916995.1 Morone saxatilis | reverse complement strand
TGACTGTTTATCCAGTTCTGAAGGCCACATTTACCATCCACTGTTTAGGAATCTTTGGTGCTTTTTAACTCTAGATTTTTAACGAATGAAGGAAATTTACTGGCTGCTATCTACCAGTTTACATTCATGAAAAAACAGCAAATCACAATGATGGTAATGAGAGTTGAAGAGATGTTTGCATCATACACGTTGTTGGTTTTGGACGATTACAGAAAAACAAATCTTAACGATTATATTTTTCACCAAACAAACAAAAATACGCTACATTCAGTGTCGTTATCGGGCTCATAACACCCTCCTATTCCCACAATATTGGGTACTGTTTGTTAAAGGTGGGTTACATAACCACAACATCAAGCTAGCCATGTTATAGCTAGCATAATGTTGAATATCGCTAAACTGTTTGGAGTTATTATAACATCAACAATACGTGGAACTCATATCATGTTTATGCTAGCTACAAGCTGGCTAGCATTCCAATCTATTCCAGTCTTACTTGCTAAGCTAAGCTAGCTGGTAAAGCTGCAATGATGGTGAAGAAACAACACTCCCATGTTCCACGGCTACTTCCACCTTCATTAAAACCTCCCTCTTTTGTTATGGTTTGGATGTTGAAGATTCCTCCCATAGTGGCAGAAATACTACATTTACCTTTAAAGACTGTTGATAAACCAGGTAAAACTCCTTGTTGTGCGTTTAATTTTATTTGAACTAAAAGAAGAATCGTGGAGCGCGCTGCATCAAATAAAGCAGGGAACCTTCCTCATGAATAACAGGTTACTGATTACAAACTAAAATCTTCAGAGCCTGAATAACAGCCTTATTACCTTTTAATTTATGTCAGTGTTGTGTTATTTTGATCGTAACAGGAGAAGTCTGAGAGAGAACTGCCAGTGGATTGCCAGTTATAAAAGTGCTCCAGACGTGAAAGGGGTTCGGTGTTCAAGGACGTGAATTTATGGAGTTTAAATTGAAAAGTTGAGGACCCCCCACCCTGCCTAGCAACATGAGGCACACACCGTGAAACAACACACACATGCATCTGGTGTGATTGCAGTTACTTGCAAGTGGAGGCCGTTGAGCAGGGGACTCCTTGTTCTCTGCAAGGCTACTTATATTTCCTGACAACGCAGCCAACCAAGACTTCATGATCTCAGCAGGGAGCGATGAAAAACGGTCGGGCCGCTCTTCAGTCAGTCAGAGTCGGATTAACACAAGATCTCAACAGCAAATGATGCAAATCTGAAAACAATCGGCCTGATTCTGATGACGGATGTGTGGAAGAGGTTCGGGTCCTTCTCCCAGAATGCTGATAAATGTGGACTGTTAGGATGTTAATGAATTAAAATCAATCTTTTAGACAAACAGTGCTCATTTGTTTATCATGTTGTGGGTCTGCCAGGCAGCTGCTTCACTATTCCTCTTTGTCATTTTTTAAAAGACATTTTATGGGAAAGTTAGCGCCATGAAAAGAGTCGTCGGTAGTTTTAGACCTTTTCATTGATTTCATCTGCGTAGCTGGAGAGGTTCCAGCTCCACCACCGGCACGCATGCCTACCCTGAGCAAGGCAGCTGACCCCTAAGCCTGCTCCTGCAGCCTGCCTACATGGCATTTCACTCCACCATCACCATTCACATACAAACCCTGAGTGCTTGCGTTGTATTTACATAATTATGTGTATTAAAACACTGACGTGTGGATTTAATAAAGTAAATCTTCTGTTGTTTAGTAATATTTTGTGTCTGTGTGAAACTCGACCGTTAAATTTATTTTAAATAAAGGGTTAATAAAAATAAATGTATGGCCTCACACTGCATTTTCCACGGTTAGCACTTTTTGCCTCAACTTGCTCTGAAGCAGCGATATGGTATGATGGAGTTCAAGGATTCAAGAATCAAAAGCAACCACTGTGGCTAATAGTACAGCCCCTCACCAGGGCCACTGGCAATGGCTGTACGTGGTTTCTTGTTGGTTTTTACTGTGCGATGATGTAGAGAGAGGTTTTATGACAGTGCATACTAAATCCATTGAATTGAATTGAAAAATATCAGGCCTGACCTGAGTGCTTAAAAATTCTGTGCAAGCCTGACCTGGACCTGAATTTCTGCTTTAACTAAATAACTAAATAAAAACTAATAAATAACATTAATTCTTTAATTACAGTTAAATGCATTATTAATAAAATACTATACCTATAACCCAAACCCGACCTATGGCTGCAGTTTTGGGCCCGAACCTGGCAGGTCCAATCTGGAGGACTCAACAAAGTCTGTCATCTGACCAACTGTTCAGTGTGGTACAAGGATAAAAACACAAACACTGTAGCCGGCAGCAGTTCAGCTTAACATTTCTGTGGTATTTGTGTTGCTGTGTTGGAAGATTATATTTCGGAGAAAACTTTCGATGTTGTTGTTTTTCCCTCTGATCACAGACAGAAGTCACAGATCTCTCATTGTCCCTTTAAAAGAAGGTAAACAAGACAATCCTCTCTGCCCCTCCGTCACATTAAAGCTGACAAAGGGAATGCTGGTTGCCCGGCAACACACACTCACAAACCGGAGGGACGAGCAGGTGCCGAGGACTGGTGCTGGCGGGTGGTGAGCTAGGGTTGGCACAAACGCCGCTTTCGGTCAGCGTGGTTATTTTTATCCATCCCGCGAAGAGAGAAACACGTCCCGAAAAAGTTCCACCCCGATGACAACTGAGAGCGCTGTTAAAGTCGACCCGAGGTGGAAGGTTTCACTGAGCTTTAAAGGGCAGAACGAGCCCCGAACACCTCGGTGCCTGAATGTGATAATGTGTGAGGATCGACGCTCTGACAGCTGGAGTATTAAAGGACATCAAAAATAAAAATATACAGAAGTCGTATGATAGCTACCCTCCCTGTTTAGCTACACCAGTGACTCCCAACCTGAGGCTCTGGTACCCAGTGGGGTCATCAACAGTTGTCTGGGGGTTGTCAAGTAGCTCAAATACTTTGGAAAAATACACTGAACAAAATTATAAACGCAACACTTTTGTTTTTGCCCCCATTCATTATGAGCTGAACTCAAATTTATTTAAGACTTTCTTACTGTACACAAAAGCCTTGGGGGCAAAAACAAAAGTGTTGCGTTTATAATTTTGTTCAGGGTATAAACTATACCTACATTAGTCTGAGTCTGCTGTAACAGCCAGTCATTGGACAGTTGGAGAGTTAGTTAGCTTGTCTGTTAGATGCAAGAGGCTTCACTTGGGGTGGATTTCAAATCCACACTGTGTGTAAACCCATCAGTGGCTGAGAAAGGTCCAATTCTGCTCAATTTCTCAGCACAAGAAAGTGCAAAAGAGAAACATTTTTCAAAACAAATTTGACCCAAATCCAGATGTGTATTAGACATCAGGCAAATCCATGTGAGCTACTGCATCTGTGGTCTGGTAGACCGTCAAACAGGTCTGCCCTCGTTTGTGGTGAAATGCTCAGTAGAGCTGGTTATAAATGTCTGTGGGTTCAACGTGTGGTCATGTGACCTATTACTAATAAAAAAAATCAGTGAATAAATGGAGAATTCATGACAAGAAAAACAACTCTAGTGTCCTTTTGAGTCCTGTAAGTGGGAGTAAAAATATAAATGTGTGTGTGTGCTTTCAGCTGCTGGAGGATATTATGTAATTACAAATGAGCGGTCACTGAGGTTGTGCCCTTTTAAATTGCCAGGTGGAGGTTCGGAGTAAATACAGTTTAGCCAAAGTGCAGATGGAAAATAAAAAACACTCTTTTCACACAGTTTTTCTGAGCGCTTTCAGGAGGAAATGATTCAACAAAAACCTGATGATCAGTAGAAATTAAACCTGCAAGCAGCAATGGATCGGCAGCGTATCATGTGTCGACCACAACGTGAAAATTTGATGTAGCTCAGATCATAATCACCACACAAGGCTTACTTCTGTTGCCAGTAGGTGGCGCTATCACTGACTATATATTGTCATGTAGATGTGTTCAGGGCGGGACTCAAACGTGTGAAGTTTCATTGAGATTGAACCATGGACAGCTTACAAATAAACTCCAATCTGGCACAATACAATATGAACAACCCACTCTGGGCCCTTAACAGTCACTAAACAGACAATTTTCTTAAACTGGAAAGAAGTTTATAATAATTCAATTCAAAAGACAAGATCTGAAACAGATGATGTCCTCTCTAGAAGACTCCACGCCTACTGAATGACATTCAGAAGCTTTCTCTATTCACATGCTTTGAATAAATGCATTTAAAAGTGAGACTTGGTTTTAGAAATGTATATTAACATCTACTAATGTTGTTGGATTTGATATGTTAATTTTTGTTGAGGCTTACATTGCGCTGTACTGTAGTTCTTTGATGTGATAATGTATTTTCAGGTTCATGTGTTACAGATGAAAAGGATTTCACACCGATCCAAAGCTTGTGAGGTTCAGACACAACAACCTCCACCACTGAGGGCCCCAATAATTATTCCTGGAAATAAATCGCATTTTCTGTGTTTTCTGCCAGCCATGTTTCACCGATATGTATGAAAATTGGCACACACGTGTATCGTGTCCAGACATACAAAAAAGTCTCTTGGACTCATACCCCAATTTGCACCAGTTGTATTTTAACGAACTCCTCCCAAGGAATCGGATTGACTTCAGATTTGTTCAATGCAATCTAAGGACCATCACGATTGAACCTTGGGCTATGTGGTGTGGCGTCAATCTTTCACGAAAGAACAGAAGGTTGTCTTATAAGATACCAGTATTCAGTCTTACTCATAGCGCCATCTATTGGAAACAGGAGGTAAGAATTGTATTGCAGTCACTGTCTGAATAAGATGAGGTTTTCACGGTGTGGTTAACACATGATATGCAACAGCAGCAAACCCTGAGCGTGCATCCCTCCATTAGGTACCTTCCTAATTAAAAGTCCTTTCAGACGCCCCTGTTGAAAGGTCAAGGTGAGGGTGACACTGTGGGTCACATTTACAGCTTGGGGAAAAGGTTTAATTGGTGATGCTGCACATTAAAGGCAGTAAATCCTTTAGGAAGGTTTGTCTCTGCGTCTCCTCGGGTTCTTGAAGCTGTTTCTATCACTAAATCTGCAAACAGCAGAGGGAATTATTTCACTTTGGTAAGATGACTGACGCCTGATGGGAACACGGTGGAGCTATTTTTAGGATTATTCCTCAAGTGTATTTCAGGAGAAATGTGTGCTTCTGTGGAAATGATCAGAGCAATGCTACATCTATGTGTTAAACTCTGATTCTTCCCACATGGTGCTGAATGAGTAGGAGACCAAAGTCAGAGAACAGAAAGAAGTTGTTTGTTAAATGCAATTTTACCTGATAAAAGTGTGTAAACCACAGTGACAAAGAGTGTGCAGGTATCTTTAATTATCTCTAGAATCGGGGTTTATTGTCAGGTAGAGTATCACATACAAGTAATTAGCTTTGGTGTTGTGGTACATAATAACAAAAAACAATAAACAAGAAGTACAAAAGTTAAAAATCATAAATAGAAACTAGAAAAATTGACAATAGAAATAGAATATATATATATATTTAAAATGTCAAATTAACAGTGCAGAGATAATGATCAAAAAATGCCCACGTTTTAGTGACTAAAGACCCAGCGCTATGTCGCATTTTATCATCATTTATCATTTTATCAGATCATCGTACATTCACTACCTGAATAAAATGACAGATTTCTCTGAGTTTGAACATTGTTGGAAAATTTGGATAATGGACAGAACTCACACTGACAATAGAGAACTAGAGCCAGAATCTCATACTGTTTAATGAGGATGATGTTACAGATTACAGCTTCAAGGTGAGAATCTTCTCCATACATAAATAAAATAAAGTAAATAAGGAGTAAGGGAGTTGGTTTTGGGAGTGCCACCAGATTAAATGGTCTCAGTTTCTGTCTGACTTCCTGCACTCACGCTTACAGTATCAACATATTTGCTTTGGTTTGTCACTTTACTCTGAGTCACTGGTAACAGACATTATCCTGCCGTAGCCTCTTCCCATCATGAGATGCCGTTCTGCTGATAGTTTACATAAGTGAAGACCTTTTCTGAAGCCAGCAGAGCTGCATTTTTCCCTCGCAGGTAGAAACAAGGCCGTACTGTCCTGTCAGGGCTGACAGGTGCACTGTGTACATTGGACTGCGGCCTGAGACGTGCTGCCAACTGCAACTAGGGCACAGGGTTTGGCAGGGAGACAGCAGCAGCGCTCAGACCGGGATGGAAAAAACATAATGAGCATAAATAAGCAGGCGGACGCTCCGTGTACGCAGACACAGAGGGCAAACAGGCTCCGGTGTTATTTCCTTATACAAGCAGGCAAGTGGCTGCTTTTCCTGAGTAAACAACAGCAGGCTAGACACACCCTGCAGTTTATTTCCCGTCAATTAGTTCAGTTAGAATTATGTGTAATTAGCTGAGCTCAAAAATGAACATTTCAAGCCGAGTGCAGCTTGAGGACACCGAGGTCACGTCCTTGGTAATATTTCTGTTTTATTCCATCATCACACAAACATTTAAACAGAATATTTGTGAGAAAAACCTTTACATGAAGGCAGTGAAGTACAGTATAGTATCTTCCATCATACTTAATCAGATTTATAGAAAATATTTAGTTCAAGACCTTAATTTGTCCCAGAGGGGCAATTTATTTTGCCGCAGTAGAAATAAAAAAAATAACATAACAACAATAACAGCAACACAGGGAGAGACATAAGGATAAAAAGGGAACATACATAACCACATAAAAAACACACACAGTTCAAGTTAAAGTAAAATAACGTGATTTTGTTTTAAATACACAAATAAATGTACAGAGTTTGGTTGGTGGCTGCTCAGAGGAATCCTGTCCTGTTTGCTTTTACTGTCTATTATCTTCTGCATATGAGTTTAATCTCATTTTTGCCTAATTTGACAGAATATCTTTAAAGACATTTGTATGTGATTTTGCCTCACATGGTTGAAAAGTTAAGGATTTTCTTCTCATATGTACGCACACAGCATTTTAGTAAGTAGGTTTCAATGCTTACCTTTTTTTATATGCAAGTTTATTGATGACAATCCTAAGTTCAATAACACATATTGTCATTAAAGTTATAACCATTAAGGTTTTACGAGTTGACTTCCCTCATTTTTAAGAAGGTTATTTAAATCCAGTGCCAGCCAATTCAAAAAAACGGATTATATTGAGATATAAATCGTATATTTATATTTATAGATACATAAATGATTTAAAATGATAACAATCAGAATGCTTTTAACCTGCTAAATGTCCGGTGTGTAACATGAATCAGCATCAACAATTGAAACGAACCCAAAAGGTCTGAGTACTGTGTTACATCAGGGTCTCTGTCACAGGTAGAGGAACACAAATAGATCCGAGATGTGAATCTTTATAGACAAACTGTAACCACAGAACCCAGAATGGAGCGGAGAAGCTTCCGGGTTTCAGGTTACATTTTCACATTTAGCTTCCTCGCAGGAATTAGCCGCTGAAAGGTTCCTGAGCGGCGGAGAGTCCCTCGGTGAGGGCGAGCGGACTGACAGACAGCTGTTTGTGTGGGAGGATTATGTTTTACTGGATGTGATGATGAGCTCTCTTTGAAGCTGTGAGTCAGGGGGAAATTAAGGGAAAACTTGCAGCTTATGTGTGACAGACTTAATGCTAATGCTCAAGAGGCTCCACAAGCTTTTTACATGCAAAACACCTGGTTGAAGTTTGTCTTACTGTGTGCAACAAAAGGTCAGACGAGTTCAAACCATCAGGAGGAATAACGGATGGAGAAAGTGTGACTGCAGCCCTGAAGTGTGCAAAAAACTCCCTCTCAGTGGATTTAAAAACTACATCAGAGACCTGCAGAGGACAAAGAGTTTAGGGGGCGTGGCCTCAACAGCAACCGCAGTGATTGACAGACACAGAGCACAGCAGTGTAGCAGAAACAGCGAGCTGGTAGTCAGAGCTAACAGAGACCACAATGCAAACACACAGAGTCCGCTGGAGCTTTTACAGTCACTAGAAGCACATTCACCCTGTTTGTAAGAGTTTCTGGGTGCTACCTGTTTGTAACTAAGCTAGCGGCTCAGAGAGGCTAACTGTCAGTGTAGGATCAAGGTAAAGATCGCAGTCCGGTGCTTCTACAGCGTCTTAAAGTCCGAACCACTGCACCTACCCAAAAATACAAAAGAGTTAGCAACAGCTAACATAATACCTTCTTTGATTGATTGATCAGTATTACATTTGAAAATGCTTCTGGGACTCAGTTAAGTGTTCTTTAACTGGTGTTCTTTCTAATGGCCAGCAGGGGGCATGCTGCCCCCATTGGTTGCAATAACACACCAAATAACATTCAGTCTTATGGAGAAATGAGCTGACTTCTCAGTTGATTGATGAGGCTCAGTAAAAGCAGTTTCCTCATCGAGAATGGTTCTGGTCTCAGTCCTTGTTTCCCAGTCTTCTTCCCAACCAGGGGCATGATTTCATGTTAGTAACTGATGGTGCGCTCGCAGTATGTAACCTCCACTGCTCCGACAAACGAACCATGGCGGTGACCTAAATCAAAACTGTAGGCTTCAAAAAATCCTCAAACCAAATGGGAAGTCCATTAACGATACGTTAACACTTATACTTATATGTTCAGGATGACAAGAATAGTCCAAAACAGGACGAACCAATGTTGGATCATGGTGCCCTCTTAGAACCAAATCAAGCATGCGTTTAGTTGGACCGGAATCTGTCAACACCGTCACTGATGAGCCCCTTTAAACCCCCATAAACAGCTGTTTCATGCAGCAGCTGACTGACTCCATCAGCAGGCATTCCAGTCAGGCCTGAGACCTGTATAAGGAAACTCCAGTGTGAATATTATGCAAATACTGCGTCCGCTTTGAAGTACAAAATGATCGTTCCTTTGATGATTCCCTGCACAGATTTGACTTATTACTCTCCTCTTCACGCCCGATTTATGTCAGATTTCACTGTTGGAACCCTTTTGCAGAAATGTGTTTTAAAAAGAGCAATTAGAAAATTCGTAGCTTTTATTTGTTGGTGTAGTAAACGCAAGCCTTTAAACCCCCTGTCTGGCCTTTAACCAAACGTGTGTGAGGGAGTGGAAATATTAAATATGGAAATGTGTGCTGGTGTTTCCACCATGGACAGTTCTCAAGTATGTTTGTGTATTAGTAGCTATGTTTTATGTAAATTGTGATGAGAGCGACTGTTTGCCAGGCAGTGTAACCGAAGAACTGGGATTATTTTCTTTTTACTGGAGTGAAGTGTTTAATAGATTAAAAAGACGGTTTACTATAATATAAATTACAATTGTTATTTTCCAGGGAAAGTGGGGGGGGGAGGGGTGAAAACATCCAAAAGGGAATTGTGGCGGGATTTTTTATGTTTGCTGCTGCATTGAGCTGTAACAGACGAGAATAAGTGACTGCTGTAATCCCTTTGGGCTCGCGGGTCAGCGAAGGCGACGGTGTCAACCGCTATTACCCAGAAGGGCCGACGCGGCGAAGCGACTGTAGTGTAGCTGGTTAGGTGGAACTGGAACGTTTTTCACATATATGTGACTGCAGGCAGTTAAATGCCCCCAGTAAAAGCAACTGAGTCTTGCAGTTGGTTGTGGTAGAGGCAGCCCGGTGGGCTTGAGGGTCCTCCTGTGCATGCATGTTTTCCTGGTTTCCTTCCTCCTCAGAAATTAACCTCTGCCAGGCTCCCAAAAGCCAAAAAGCCGTCGCAGGGCTCTCATGGCAGGGCTTCATGTGCCATAAATCTCCCACACGGGGCGACGCTGAGATTATTCTGCTCCCCGC
>NW_023339652.1:1728426-1730937 GCF_004916995.1 Morone saxatilis | reverse complement strand
GAATAATAGGCTCCTCTGGCATTACGGAGGGCCTTTCTATAGGTTTTAAGGCTATCTTGCCAAATTGAGTGATATTCTAATAATTTGGAAGAGCGCCATTTCCTTTGAGATTTTCGCACTTTTTGCTTTAATTAGTATAATAGAATCTAATGTTGTTCGCAGTGAGCCTGCAGCACTATTAACAAGATGATGAATTTGGGAGGGACTAAGGTTATTATAGGACACTGTTATATTCAGACATGGCATTGAATTAAACTTTGATGGAATCTCCTTAAATTTAGCAACAGCACTGTCAGATAGACATCAACTGTAGGAATTTTTGCCTAATGGCTTATAATCTTAAGGTTCTCGAACTGTCATCATCAGTCTGAAACCAGAACACAACTAATGTTGAGAATGAGTAATTTTCACTCCTACCACCTAAAAAGAGGTTTAGAGAAAACCTGCAGGGTTGGAGCTCCAGAAGCCACATCCTCACTTCACCTCTGGTCCAAAGTTCCAACACCATAATTAAGTTTAGTGATGACACAACTGATCACCAGCAATGTTGAGATGGCCTACAGAGAGGATGTCAGTGCTCTGACATCTTAGCACCAAGACAACAACCTCTATTTTAAAGTTTGAAAAACGAATAAGCTGATTGTGGAGCGCCCCCTTCCTAAATAGATAGTCAAGCCAATCTCTCTGATTCTAGACCGTACTCCTTATAACATTATTTACAGAGACCCAACAGTTCCCACCATTAGCAAGCACTTGGTGACAGCGGCAAGGAGAAACGTCCTTTTAAGAGGCAGAAACCTAGGACAGACCCCGGCTCTAGGTTTGCCATCTGCCTCGACCAGTTGGGGTGAGAGAGACAGAGAGAGAGATATATGCTGCTAAAGTGCAATATGATAGTTAAAAAATAAAGTACGACATGCTGGTGCCTCCAAAATGCAAGTGTTCCTCCGGCATTGCCAGAAGAAAACTAAAAGGAAAATGAAGACTGAGAGCAGAAGTAAGAAAAGTAATTCAGGTACATGGAGTCATTCACTGCAAATGAAATAACTGATACAGATACAACTACAGCTGGATTCCAGATCCATTCTAAAGGAGTTATGTCGCCCTCTGGTGTTTTTTTTTTCATTCAAAGCCCAGTGAGGTGTAGTTGTCCATCGTGAATTCTGATGTAATATACTGTTTCACTGGTACTTTGTGTGAAACATGACATCATTTCCATTCAATAAAAATCAATCTACATTTATTGATTGTAATTATACATACAAAAGTGTGTTTTGTGTATAATATCATGCATTCCATCTTTATAGATTGCAGGAATATTCTTGCCACATTGTGGTAGTACAATATCAAAGGGTGGTCATCATAAAAAAATAATAGTTTCATATAGCTCCATATTTAGGTAGACTATATATGGTATATATTGTTTCATTTGTATAATATGCTTCTGAGTAATGTATGTGGAATTTGGTTTTATCTGATATTTAACATGAGGTAATTAGAATTTTAATCAATTAATTCAATTAAATAATGTATAATTCAATCAACAATAATGCTTATTTTTATTAAAAAAATGTATCTAAAAGAAAATAATAAATGTAGGCAACCAGCCACTTTTGCCATTTCACCACACTCCAACCATTATAATTTGTTTATTTTTTTCAAATTTCTTATTGTTGAAATCAAATCAAATTTAATTGACCATTGTTGAGCAGGTAGAGAAAATCACAATTAAGAGAAACACAAATATAAAGAAATTATTATAATTATTATTATTATTTGAACTCACAAAATTGGTTGAAACAGATTACATTGAAAAATTTAAGTGACACTAACTTAGTTTTGTGAGTTACAGAAATATTCCTTATTAAGTACTTTTTACTATGTATGTTGTACAACAAACAACATTATTACAGTACAAATAAAAATGCCATACAATTCAATTCAATTCAGTTCAGTTTTATTTGTATAGCCCCAATTCATAACAAAAGTTTATCTAGACACTTTTCAAATAGAGCATGGTAGACCGTACTCCTTATAAATTATTTACAAAACCAACAGTTCCCTCCATGAGCAAGGGCACTTGGCGGACGACCAAAACTTCCTTTCATTGAAAGAGGCAGAAACCTCAAACAACCCCGGCTCTAAGTGGGGGCCATCGATCAGTATTGGGAGTGAGATGAGAGAGAGACTGAGAACCGCCATAATGTGATAAAAGACAACATAATTCCTCTAGTGGACGAAAATAAATATGCATCCTTAGATTCATTCAGGTAAACAGAATCAGATTAAACGGACCATGAAAGACACACAGAAGCATGACACAAGCCAAAACAGCAATAGTAGAGACCAAACTAAAAACACATACATAGCTATACCCGTAGCGACGAAATGACAACGAGTGATCATAAGAACCAATGAAATGAACAATAACAATTAAGCTTTAACAGAGTCACATTTAAACAAATTCCTAAAGATACAACTACCTGAGCATAAAGAGATGGTGTTATATTA
>NW_023339652.1:1718820-1728401 GCF_004916995.1 Morone saxatilis | reverse complement strand
AGAGAGAGAGAGAGGTAACGACAGAAGGACAGAGACAAAGGTGCACAGCAACAGCAGTAGAGACAACTACACTAATAGTAGTGACTGATGTGATGAGGATGATGAACATGAATAACAAAATTAAGTCAGTGTCACTTTAAATTACTAAAGCTACTTGATAAAGAAGGTGTTTTAACTTACACAATTTAGTTTGTTGTACTTAAAACTTTTGATGTAATCCGTTTCAACATTTTTCTGGTTAAATTAATTTATCTGGTTTTACAGTGTACACATGTTGCCTGTGTATGTGACAAAAACCAACCTTTCATTTCTTAACATACACATACATAAGCAACCAACGCAGACAGTAACAGTGTGTTTTGCTGTATTTGGTGAAAATGAGTAAAGTCTACAGTACGGATGTTTTTGTACTTTCCTTCCAGTTTATCCATTTCACCATGGGAATCCATTTTCATAAAATGAGGCTTGATGTTAATACACTCAGTATGTTTTGGACGGGAAACAACAACCTGTAATGTAAAAAGCAAGCAAAAATTGAGAAAAGCAAACTAAATGGCTAAGCTTCAGGAGAGCTGTTACACAATGACAGATGATATAAGGACTGGATCACTATTAAAGCTGCATTATAGCTGGTACAAAGCAATCTTTTTACAAGCAAAGTGTTAAAATTCTGTTGATTTACTCTCCTTGTCCTAATATCCAGTTTCAATAGCTAAAGAATCAATCAGCACACACAAGCACACACACAGACCTTTATCTGTCTAACTGAAAGAGGACAAGGGTGTGGCTGACCATAAGCACATCAACAGTTAAACATGGACTCTTTTGTGATCATGTTCAGACTGGTCATTTACCTCAAGCAGAGGAAAAAAGAAAAAAAAACTGTCACCACTGTCAGGCTATTGTAAATGCCTCAGGAGAGCTCATTTGTAATTGTGCAAATACATTTTAATGAGCATTTGCTAAGACTAACAGTGGTGACTGTCCATAAGAGTTCATTTTTGGCTCCTGATTCATCAGGAACCTCTTACCTGGAAAAAATATGACATTTAAGCTGTGTGTAATCATGTTGAATCTATCTGTGCTCAGTGGTAAAACTCAAGTCAGTCAAAGAGCTTGAAATTAGATAGGTGTCCTTGAAGGGCCAGTTTTTTGTCCAGGACAAAGTAAAGTGGAGCAACCTTTTTACCATTTAATTTCCATGCTGCAGCACACAGGCTGGTGCTTTGCATACAGTTAGAGCGCAGCTCCGGAAGGCAACAACACACAGTACAGTCAACAGTCTCCTTCAGGCATTTTAGGAGCCAGCCTACTAGCCTACTGTATTCAGATGTGACTACCAGTTTTTGTGTCCCTTCTATCTTTTAACCATCTTCAATTCATCTTTATGTCTATTTAACATAGAGAGCCTAGCACATAGCATATCTAAGAACAGTAAAGATAAGTTGACCAAGGTTCTGACCGATACTTAAAGGGGTGGTACTGGTGTTATAATGACATAATGACATTATGTATTGGCCTGTAACTTTTGAACCGTAAGTCTCAGAAAAAAAAAAAATTCTGTGGGTCCAGACAAATCTCTTCATATAGGCCACACCTATTTGCTCCTACATTGTTTTTTCTCCATTTTGAATTTTGTCCAAATCTGTTTTTTCACTACTCCTCCCTCCTACTCCTGTGAAAACCAATTCCAGTGAACTCCAAAGAGAAGTTCTCCAGTGAGCCTTGAGCAGGACTGGAGCACCGGTATTTAATTTCTCTATTTAGTTTCTTTATTATTTACCAATCTGACTATTGCGGCAACACATTGTTTCTGCTGTTTCGACTGGCAACCACTGACAGAAAAGTTGAAGAATTAAGCGTGTAGCTGTTTGATTTTACGTGTATGAAAGAGTTTGGTATCTTTTCTTTACTTTATTCTTCATCGGGCCAGATTGTTGTTCATGAATTATTATTATGTTTAGCACTTTTGAGATGTGGGACCACATATGGCTAAATGTAGCAGTAAGGCAGGGTTGAGGTGAGTTTATACTGCTGTTCAGTTCTCCCGACGTTCTTGGAGTGACCTCTATTGCTATTTGCATGATGGGGTTTAGTCTCGGCCTGCATTTGTATTTGCCATGCATAGTACAGTGAAATAAAGTGCACTCAGTTCATTTTACTCTTAAGCAAACACTGACTGTGAAGACTATTATACAAGTTTACTTTCAAAATATGTTGCTGTTCATTTGCAGAATTACATTGTTATTCTATAATATTACAATAACAAGTAAGAGATTTTATAGTTTAAGACATTTTAATCCACCCATCATCCATTTTGTATATCACCCTTTTCCATTCAGGTTCACATGGGCTGCTGCCTATCCCAGCATGCACCAGAAGAAACACAACAGGATAAAAAGTGCCATCATATATGTGAAATTATGTAAACATGGGACAGCAAGTGCTTGACATCTTTTCTGAGTGTGTGAATGGCCTTTGTATGCATTTTTACAAGCTTCAATCCCACCAAACAATTGCAACAGAAAGAGGCCAAAAAAGAGAAAGGGCTGATTTACCTAGCAGTTAAGGCTGTGGCTCCTCTGTGCTTGCTCCTGTTACTCAGACCGTGCCCTTTGTCTGGGGCCAGGGCTTGGTAGGGACAAAAATTTGCATGCCAAGGGCCACTTGAATGCGAAGCTCCCTGGATTCTCACTACCTGACATGCAAAACCAGTGGGGGACCAGTTAAAATGGTGCACACGCACAGTCAACACAGGTGTACTCCAGTCAAAACACTGAGTCTCCTACCCCTCCTTCTCTACAGCTCTTCACCACTCTTCCCAGAGAGTGTTATGGAAATGAGCGCTGTGATTTTGCTGGGATACTGTGCATGCAGGTTGTCAAGGGAAGAAGGTTGGATGTAAGGTAATGTCCAAGTTGATCCATATAAGAACAGACCAAAAACTTAAAGTTGTGGAGGTTGAAAGGTGTGGCGTTTGAGTGCAAGGATCAGAGGTTGAGGGTTAGTTAAAAGGCTGAAGTACAAAAAAAATAGGAATAAAACAGAGAATTCAAAGGATGCCGAGGTCTTTCCTTGTGAAAAAGAAACGTGGAGCATGTGGAGCATGGCAATGGAAAGAGCCAGAACAGCTTGAGTGGAATGAAGATGATACAGTCGGTAAGAATTTTGAGTATCTTAAATGTATTCTCAGCTGTCAAAAACATACAAGTTGGTTATCCCTGTTTTCATTTATATACAGGCATTCATTTGACCTTGTTAATTTACTTATAATGGTAAACAGTTGTTTCCTTTTTATCGCTTTTTAGAAAATGAAAATGCTAAGGAGGAGATATCCTGCAGTCCTGGCACCCAGCAGCCTGCCGCTGTGCCTCAGCCAGCAGCCACCTTAGGATGTGGGACAGCAGCAGAAGTGAGGGTGCCAATACCTATTGCAGGATCAGGAGGACCAAGGGCTGAAACCAGGCCGGACTGGTCCACACTGATGCTCCGGGGCTCCTTTTACCATCCCAGTACACTGGCACTAGTCAGCAGAGCAAAGGTAAGAACAGACTTTTCTTCTATAACATGAGCAAGTAGCATCAGCAAGTGACAGCCTGGACATGAAACATGGACTGGCAATCCACGGTGATAGCAGCTTAGTATGTTAGACTGCACTATTTACACAGTATCAAACGTAGAGGAAAGACAATGATACCGTTTTTAATTGTATGCCCTTGTAGAGAAATGCTAAAAGACCAAAACAATGGGACAGGAATAAAATAATAATCACCAAAATTGTCTTAGTTAGTCTTTCCGCTGTCTTTCCAACAGTCACCAATTCTGGTTTGTTTAAAATAAATCCTAATTCACAGTTAGATGCGAAAACATTGGTGAAAAGAGCAGCAATGGCCACAACATGAGCTAATGTTAGTCCTTGGGGACATATGTCGCATCAAGTTCGTCCACTAACAGTGCTGTTTTTTTGCTGTTTTCTCTTTTTTTTGTCTTTTTTTTTATTATTTGACACATTATGGAATAGATCCCTACAAAGATAGGCCTTTTGTTTAGCCAGAAACAGCAGTAACTTACCACCACACTCCATAGACAAAAACCCTAATTTTACCTTGAGGATCATTGTAACATCCTAACTTCATTCAAAGTGGACAGAATAAAACTCACAAAAACCGTCTTTGTTAGTCTTTCCACTGTTCCAACAATTTACCGACACAGATGATAAAAACAACAGTTTCAGTCCGGCTATTGAAACAAACCACAGAGAGGCTGCAATACAACACAGGCAGAGGGAGTGAGACACCATGTGACTCTGTATCTAGTATACTAGAATAGTTTGCTGATATATTAATGTTTTAAATAACCTTCAATAAAGGATGATTCAGTGTGTCTGATTGAGGAAAAGGCACTCTCCGCTCGCTGTTCACTCTGAGGTTAAAATAACCTCATGTTTAATCCATCAGAGACCTGAAATCAATCAAAAGTAATTTGAGACACAAAACACAAGTTCAGCTGGATTCTAATTAAATCAGCCCGTTTGATGAGGAATTATAACGTAACGACAAGCTGGAAATCACTGTGATTAAGGAGAAAAACAAGACTGATGAGACCCTGATTAGACACCATCATCCACCCGTTGGACCATCGATCCTCTGCTGCTCCGCCTGCAGCCCGCTCGGAGCTCAGGTGGTCTCATGCCGGATGGAAATGCCACACAGGGATCGCGGAGGCTGAGCCAGGCCCGGGGGGCCCCTCTGGTGCGTCACCTCCTGGCCCACGGCCCCCCAGGCCATCCTCAACCCTGCCACACAGGAAGACAGATGGCCGACTTCCCACAACAACACACAGCAAAATGCCAAAAGCTCCTGCGCAGCCGTTATCAGAGGTTTAAAGACGGAGCGGGCCGGAGTCCGGAGGCACTCTGGTTTTTAGGTTAATGCTCGAGAAGGGAGCGATGAAGAGGAACCGCCTGCAGGTTATCACACAAAACAATGAGGACATATTAGTTTAAATCTCTAAAGCTGTATATTTTTGGCACATTGAAATCTGATATCCACATCCCCAAAGAAGGAAGGAGTCTTTATACTTCTGTGACCTTTTTACCTTTTCTGAAGTGCTGAAATCAGGCCACAATATGCTTTATTAGAACTGTTTCAATGCCATTATCAGAAGTTCACAGTCTAAATAGAGTGATTCCGGCTTCATATAAAGGTTTAATATCTCAGAAACAGAACTAAATACTTCCTTGCTCAAATAGGCCAACATGAACACAGTGTCAGGATTAATAAATGACATCAAATAAAATCCTGTCTCATTAATTAAAGCATGTAATTTTTCATTCAGCTCAACCAGCATCTGAAGGTTTTTACTTCTCCAGTGAAATATCTCTGACATTGACTCTATGTGGGGTCGACGTTTTGAGTTAAATATATATTGTCATTAAATTTGCTTCAGATATTAATGTTCCTGTAAGGATGAATCATAATTCTTTGGCCTTAAACCAAACTGACATGTTGGCACTGCAGTCGGAGGATCAGCAAATATCTCAAACATTTTGTTGTGTAGGATTCAGCAGCATCTAGTGGTGAAGTTGCAGATTATTACATTTGAATACAGCTCAAGCATGTGAGAGGTAGAAAGTTAAACAGGGTTCCCTCACACAAGGATTCAACATGGTGATTGGCAAATGCTAGACACATGTTGAATTAAGAACTTTGTAGTACAAAAAATACAAACAATATTCAACACAAACACTAAAAAAACATTTTTGATAATGAAATAAATATTAAAACTATGAAAATTCTCAGAATACTTGTGTTTCTTGGATTGTGGATCTGCATCAGTGGCTTTTTTGTTATCTAACTTCCATCTTCTGTTGGTGGGCTGATTGCTGCTCTGACCGCAGTCATCCACACACCAGGTGAACAGGGTCTCCAGCATCAAGGGAAGGTCACCTGCAGACCTCCTCCACCACACGAGGATCCTCCGCAGGCTGATCGGCTCCCAGCCGCCCGGAGACTCAAAAGGCCGCTGAAGAAAGTTTATAAGAAGAAAAAGATCAACTGGGAAACAACTCTCACTCTCAAACCTCCTGTTGAGCCGGACTGACAGGAGCTGGATCCCCACATGTGAGCTCTGTAAAGGGCCGTTCAGTTGGAAATGGGTGGGAAAGAAAGCCGTACGCTTGGGAGGTTGTGCTACTGAAATTCCTACTAAAATAGCTTTATAACGTCATGTCAGTGTTGCAGTTTGGCTCCGCGATCCACGTGTCTTCAAGTCCGACCGATAGCGTTTAAAAGGCGGAGCGTCTTCAGAGCGTGTGCGTCTACAACGCTGTTTACTTGTGACTTAAGGTCCACTTAGGATCTCCTCTAACCTTTGATTGGAAAAGACCCAAAACATTATTGTGGTACTAAAAGCATTGAACTGAAATATCTAGAAGCGGCATTACAAATTAATTTTAATAAATTTAAAAAAAAAAGCAGAATAACAGATTCATTTCTACTTTTAACATGTTTAAATTAATCTAAATAAACGGGAGGGGAGATCTGCCCCTGGTAGCATCTCATAATTGTGCGATTAAGGAAGTTATTTCACAATAAAATGTCTTTATTGACGTAGGCAGTGTCTGAAGTTATATTTAAATTAAGTTTATACTGACATTTTAACAGCTTTATCTCTGCCTCCAAATGCTCCAATTTATTGTTATTGCTTAGTTGGTTTCACTGTAATTATCTGATGGTTTATTTTAGATGTTATACTCATGTGACATATGTCTGATAAGTGGAGACACTGAGGGGAGTCCTGCAGAAACGTTTGACGGGTGTTGACAGACTGGAGACTCGGCGTCCCTCTGGAGGTTTCCCCCTCGCTGCTGTATCATTAGTGTAAAGAGACAGATTAGGACGCTGCTCAGCTTTGATGTCCCTCGGACTGAAACAGCTTAACGGCAAATAAAAGTGGCAGAGAAGAAAGAATCAGCTTTCTCACTGGCAAGAGAAGATCTTTGAAATACAGTTAATTGAGTGTTTCAGTTTGTCTTGTCGAGGCCCGTCTTTGGCACGGCGGTATGCGTTTGGATGGCGAACAGTTGGATGAGTTTTACTAACCCGGGCGACTGTCCAAACATGAAACCCACAAGAAAAGCCGGTTCCATGAGCTGAGCGGCCCACATGTAGGATTATATTTAGTGTCTGCTCACAACCTCTGCTTCAGCTCACACAGACTTTAAATTTGTCACAGTGCTTTTAGCAAAGACATAAATTGTTGCTCGTCACTTATAACAGGACATCTTAATAAGTAACAACCGCTTTGTTGTTACGTATCACCGTAAAACTGTAAATATCCACATCTGGTTTTCATAAACAGCATTTTAACTGCTGCTTTCTATTGGTGGACATTTAACCAAGCGGGTTTATATTCCTACTTTAATAGTGGTTGCTTATACAAGGTAGTTAGCTAACTGGTAGCAAATACAGAGCCAAAGATTCTACATAAGGGCTAGCATCTGTAACTCAATCTGTAATTAGCATTTCTTTCATCAGTTTTTCTAAAATAATATTCCTGAGGCTTTCCATCTTCTGGTTTTCAGAAGGTAATTTGTCTGTTTCCTCTGACTTTCCCGTTTATTATGCATATTATGTCAGAAATATAATTTAACAAACAAATAATATTATTTAACATAAGGAAAAGTGAATTGCCATGATCATCTTTCTAATAATCTTCCAGATAAAAACATAATTTATCACATAAATTGCCAGTGTTGACCTGCTAACGGTCACAAAGCTGCTGCTCCTGTATTTACCTAGCTAGCCTGGTTTTTAGCATTTAGCTTGCTAGTGCTAACTCACAAAAAAACACGCTGACAAATGTAATAATTATTGTATTAATACTGCAAAAGTATGGATATTTTATACATACAGCAACTAGCAAACACTGTGAGCTAGCTAGTAAGCTAACTACCAATCAAGCACTATATTTGAAGCTAATCCACTAGCGGAGGAGCTAACTGCAGTTTCTTGACAACGATAGATTAACTATAGTTAGTCAGCAGTTTTATTGTGTTTTTGTATACTGAAAACTACTCAAAGTTCAATATATTAGTGTTTGATTTTGATTTAATCCAAAAGTGTTCAGATTAGATTATATATATTTTTTTGTAATACATTAGATTATGTTTCTAATTACAATAACTGACTACATGTTACAGTAATCTGACCCAACACTGATTGCATAGACAGAAAAGGCAAATTTAGATGCTGAAATTGTTTTTTGCCCTACAACACACTATATAATTCCTTATACACACAGTGTGTAATAATAGTGAATTATTTCTGGACACAGGCCACAGTACACTGTTTGTTTCAACAGAATTTAAATCAAATTAACTTGTGAGTTAACAGAGATTTGTGTGTCCATTGTGTGCACATGCAAACATCTCATTTCAGCCCCAAAACAGGTTTTATTTATGGTCTTTTTCAATCCCTCCCAGACACAGAGAAGTCTGTTTAAGTGCTGCCTGTTGAGAAAAGAACAACAGTGCGATGTGACAGGCAGACGCAGACATAGACAGACAGAGACGCTGCAGTGTCAGCTCTCCGTCACTGTTTGTTGCAGGTTTGGATGAAGGAAGCTGGAGAAACAGATCTCATCCCCGAGGACCAATCTGTCCCTTTCACCTTCTGTCAAGAGTTTCTCAAAAACTTTCCACCTCAGCGAGGTAATGAAACCAGAGGATATTTGGCAAGAATGTGTCCATGTGGGTTTGGATGTGTCTGCTCACAATACCACAGTGACCTTTGGTTAAAGTTGAACTGATGAGGAGATATTTCAGAGCATCCTACTGGCCACAAAGGACAATAACATCCTGGAACACAGAAAGTACCAAAAAAAAACAAAGGTCGGAAAGTTTGTGTGACAGAATTTAACTTATTTTGACATTTTCACTGCAAAAAAAACCTCTATGGTACGCATTATGATGCCAGTTAGGAAAAACATCGTACTATAAAGTGAAAAAGAGAGTTTTTTTTTCAATTTGAACATAATTTATTTAAACATGTGTAAAAGATTCAGTAGCTTAAAATTTACCATTGAACCAACAACCCATTGAAATGAACGTCTTGAACAGTCTAAGTGTAAATCTTCAAACTTGAAACAAACTATTTATCAAAACAAAGATTGCAAATCAGTCCTGTCAGTCCCCTGTGTCTTTCCTGGCATCCATTTGTGGTGTCCACTGCTGCTCAGTGCTTATGGAACTCCATGAAGCAGTTCTTTTCGGTATGTGACACATTTTGTGCACTGGACTTTCACTATACCCTTGCATCCAGGGTATTTGCACCTGTCCTTTTTCTCCACCCAAATAGGCCAGTGGTCAGTGTTGATCTGACGCACAGGTGGTGATGGCACTGTTGAAGTAGAGCCTCTGTGGCTCTTCTCAGCCAGGTCTCCATTGGTTGATGGTCTTCCCCTTTTCTTCAGGACCTTCCTTTCATTGGAGCATCATCTGGATGCCACAGTCCATGCAATCCCTGCGGTACAAGAGCCACACATTCACTACAGTAAAATCCAGCATGTGGAACACGATC
>NW_023339652.1:1714991-1718720 GCF_004916995.1 Morone saxatilis | reverse complement strand
CCAAACCGTGTAATTACAGCGTCTGTCATGTGAAGCTGTCACTTTTTATTCTAAGTGCAATGAATTTAAGGTTTACTGTCTGGTAGTTTGTCTTGCGATCCAGCAGAGGGCACTTGTCAGTAAACTAAGCTCGTAATGTTTTGTTGTTTATCTGCTAAACTGGAGGACCACGACCGCCCCGAGGACAATGACGACAGTAAAGCATCTGAGAAGCAGTTGGAGCCTTTGACCCTCTGCCAGAGACTCATAAAAATGTCATCACCAATATGAATTGCGCGTCATTTGAAATTTGTGACAGCGGCTGTAAAACGTTTTCTTTTAAGTCACAAACCGCCGCGAAATTACTCGTTTCACTATCAGAATTTGAGATCCATTTGTTACGACATTTTGAAAGTCTAGAAGAGCCGCACAATTCAATTTTACATTTTATCCTCAGGGCTAAACAGAAAGTTAGCTGGCTCAGCTGGCAGTGTCGCAGTACGCGTTCAGTTATTACTTTGCATCAGATTCATTCTCATAGGCATCATCATCCTGAGCGTCTGTTTCAAAAATAAACACATGAAAAAGTCTTCATAATCAATTATTTTTTATACCAGCCAGATAAAAGACTTTATGTGATTATATGACTGACACAAACTAGATTATTGCCTCAGTAAACTCCATGTTAGGTGTTTTACTTAAACTGAAGCAATTCTGGTTCTTATGAGGGTGAATAAATTCCCCGTTGACGTCCCCTCAGAGAGTGACATATTTCACTGAGCCTTCAGACGGAGCGCGAGGGGAAAGTCCCTCCCTGACTTTAATAAATCATCTGCTCTTCAACCTCTAGAGGCCGAGCAGTCCGCCGTCCTTCACGGAGAAACATACGGCCTACGCCGCTGCTGCTTCCATGTCAGCACTCGGACATTCGATCCATCACGGCATCATGTGTTGTTACCAATGAGATGAGTGGAGGAGCTTTATTGAGCCTCTGCGGAGACGAGGACGTGGCAGGATTGATGTTAGCTGTTCGCGATCAATAAGGTGATGTCGTGGACTTAACCTCCAAACCTCAGGAGGGGCATTAACCCGCTGTGGTCGGGGTAATGCTTCTTTAAATTAAGTGGCCCTGTCACTCGCTCTGCTGTTGAAACCAGATGGATACGAATGTGTGACGGGCTGCAGAGCGACTCCAATCACGGATGTGGATGTTATGCAAATTTCCTCCGAGGTGCGTTTGTTTTTCCCAAAACACTGATGTAATTTCTGGTGCCCTCGTGAGTCATCAGCCGCCGTCTTTCCCGTGGCGATTCTGACACGTGAGCAGCCAAATGAGGCCTGAGAGGCGGCAGTTACGGCTGATCTGGCGGTTCAGGCCTCAACGACCCTCCTGATCTACAAATACACAGAGGAGGAGGAAGATTAAAATATCTGAGTGGAGAAGAGGATGCTGTTTGTCCTGGTGGAAAATATTCAGCCAGTGCATCTACCAGCTCAGAAAGACAGGAATCAGATTCAAACTGGAGATCATTTTATTGGAAAGGAAGAAGAAAAAGACAATTAGGCGAGGCTGGTAGAAAATACTGGGTTCTCACCCGTCCTGAAAACCTGGTTGCGTATTTGGTTTGAAACTCAACTGTTACTAGGATGAGCTGCGTGGTGTGACACATATTGTGACAGATATTACTGCTGGTTTGTTCCAGGTCTGGTAAACCGTTGTACTGCACAGATTCCCCTACAAACAGTTGAGTTTCAAACTAAATACGTAGGCGATCTGAGTGAGGGGCTAAAATACAAAAAAATCCAGGACAACATAGATTATTTTGAGGATATTTGGTCATTTTAATACATTTCCAGTCTCTAACTTTCCAGGTTTTCCAGGGAATCCTGTTGAAAGTGGGTTAACCAGAAGCAAAGTGGGACATATTTAATGCTCTGTTCCAGCTGTGTCAGTCAATCTAGCTGTTAGGAGTGGAAAGGACTTCTTTGCAGCATTGTAACCTCAAAAAATGTCCGTAGTGTCTGTGACAGTGTGGTCAGCCCGGGCTGTTGCCATCTTGAATGAAGCCTGGTTACTGAAAACAGCCGCCTGTCACTCAAAGCAACCCTTAAACATGCATTTAGTATTAAAGCATCACTATTAATCATCTCAGGACCCAACAGATTCAACCTGTGGCCCCTCCCCATCTGGGCCCTCAGGTTGGGAAGCAGAGATTTACAGTGACAAACAAAACTCTGGTGCAGTTTCTCTCCAGGAAACATCTCACCCTGTCATTTATTCAGAACTGGGTAATGGGGCTTTACCAGCCGTTGTATAGACAGTTAACTGCACACAGCTTGCTGCTGTTTATCACCGCAGTGCTTTACACACCACAGAGACAAAAGCCGTAAACAGTGAAATGTCGACAAGTCTGTTTTTCAGTTTATTAAATCCTGCAGGCGGAGACGATTTGCCAAAAATGTTGTTTTGCACAAAAACATCAACGCGTGAAGGTCTGAAAATTTTAACCGGTTCTCACAGGGAGAGAAAATCTCAGCGTCGCGGTGGGAGATTATGCACATGAAGCCTGCAGGGAGCTGGACGGTTGCTGAGCTGAGAGGCTTATTTCTGAGAGAAGGAAACAGAAAACAGATGACAGAGACCGAAGGCCACCGCTGCTCTACACACACCAACTGCAAGACTCAGTTTGTACTGGCATTTAACTGCTGATCAATATATTGATGGTCCAGTTCCACCTAACCAGTCACACAGTCGGTGGTGCTGTAAAGCGTTGCACACTCGCTCTGACCCGGAGCCAAAGGTTACAGAGGCACTATTCTCGTTGTTACAGCTCAATGCAGCAGCAACATAAAAAATCCCCAACAATTCCCTTTGGATGTTTTCAGGAAATAACAATGTAATTTAGTAATTATAGGTAAAACCGCCTTTTTAATCTATTAAACACTGCACTCAGTAAAAAGAAAATAATCCCCAGTTTCTTCGGTTACACTGCCTGGCAACAGTGCTCTCATCACCAATACATAAAACATTATATCTAATACACAAACATATTGAGACTGTCCATGTGGAAAACACCAGCACACATTTCCATTTTAATATTTCCACTCCCTCACACACGTTTGTTAAAGGCAGACAGATAAAGGTTGCGTTTATACACCAACAAATAAAAGCTGAATTTTTTAATTCTACTTTTTAAAAACACATTTCTGCAAAAGGTCCAACAGTGAAACTGACAGAAATGGGGTGAAGAGAGGAGTAATAATGTCAAATCTGTGCAGGAAATCATCAAAGAACGACATTTTGTACTTCAAAGCGACGCAGTATTTGCATATATTCACACTGGAGTTCCTTATACAGTCTGCAGGCTGACTGATGCTGCTGATGGAGTCAGTCAGCCTGCTGATGAAACAGCTGTATGGGAGTTTAAAGGGGATCATCAGGCCGGTGTGACAGATTCCGGTCCAACTAAAACTGATGCTGATTGGTCTAAGAGGGCACCAGATCCAACATTGTTCAGTCCTGTTTGGGACTATTTTGCATCCTGACATATAAAGTATAAGTGTTAACGTCATCGTAATGTCACCCATTGGTTTGAGGATTTTGAAGCCTACAGTTTGGCATTATGGTCACCGCCATGTTCGTTTGTCGGAGCCAGTGGAGGTTACATACTGCGAGGACCATCAGTTACTAAATGAACATCATGCTGTATGGAAGAAGACTGAAACTAGAGACTGAGACCAGAAACTCAT
>NW_023339652.1:1713687-1714891 GCF_004916995.1 Morone saxatilis | reverse complement strand
GCGTACATGCATGCAACATGAATGCACACACACACACGCACACACACACACACACACACACACACACACACAAACACAGAGGAGATGAAGGAGGCTGCAGTATGTTGTTCAGTGCCAGGTTTAGCTGAATGGCAGATGAAGGCAGAAACACTCAGACGCTCATTTAGTCGTGTTTTAAATACTCTGCAGCAGCAGTGGTTCCCAACCTGCGGGTCAGGGGCCCAACTAGGGGTCGCCAAAGCTTCACAGGGGGGGCGCGAGGGCCTTCTTGACTTTAAGGGGTGTAAGAAAACTTTAAATAATATCCACAGTTGAATTATATCTCAGCGTTTTGTTTCATTTCTGTGTAGGAAACTAGATAATAATTATAATGTTATTTAACACAATATATTCAGTCTCAGATAAACAACCTCGTCCTGCTTTAATAAACAAACAAACAGCCGATTGAACAACAAGAAGAAAACACAGAAAACACAGCCTATTAAGTATTTATGATTGTTAAAATCTGCTAGAACTTCCTTCAAATCTCTGGTTTTTACACACAAACTTCCTGCAGTTATTATATGTTCACTGTTTGGGTTCATTGCGCAGTTTATCTGTTGTTGTTGTTGTTGTTGTTGTTACACATTGAATATAACATAAAATATACATAAAATATTAATAATATTAATCAGGGGTCATCTGTTTGCTCCACATATTGCTCTGTTAGCTGCTGGTGCAACAAACAGTCAGTTCAGTTCATGAAAGCTGCTCCAGTTTCTGTTTCTCTCTCTGAAAAGGAGGTTATGTTTTCTGCCCCAGTGGTTTGTTTGTTTGTTTGTTTGTTTGTTTGTTGTCAAAATATTTGGTGGAAAGTCACAGACGGAGAAACTGGATCAAAATGTAGTTGTTTAATAAGATTTGTGAACATTTTTAATCTTTTTTTTGTTGTATTTGTGTTTATTTTGATGCAGTTTAACATTTAAGGTCTATAATGTTCAATAAATAAACAAATATTTAAGTTATAGTAGCTGTACAGTTCCTATATCAACCTGGTTGTCTTTTAAATTCAGAAATAAATGTTTTAAAAGAAAACTAGATCTACAATGTCAGTAAAATAAATAATATTCCTGATTCCCAGACACAAACTAAACAAAACAGAGTGCTTTTATTTTGGTAACAACTCGCTATTAGCCTAGCTAGTGCACTTAGCTTCTGTAAAACA
>NW_023339652.1:1711763-1713679 GCF_004916995.1 Morone saxatilis | reverse complement strand
ACAACCCTGATTTATATCACACAACCCTGTGTTTTGTAAAAGGGAATGTGTAGCTGTAGCTTTAGCCTTCGTGGTGGCATCTAGTCTCTCTGTGAGGTTTATTCAGGCTCAAATGTCCATTACAGACTCCTGTTTATTGGGCTCCATCTCCGCTGTACAGTACGATTTCACTCTGGCAGGTATTCAGTCATAAACCAGGTTTTATTGGATAAACTCGGTCATTCATTGAGCTTTAACACTGCAACACCAGCAGTTTAAAGGTCATAAACACATTTCTGTACGTTTCTAACTGTATTAAGTGTTAATATTATTTCTGTAGGCAACCACACATTATAATACTGAGAAGATCTCAATCTGCTCCCCACAATATACAGTAGAATATATGTTAAATATGTCCAATATGTGACTCCCGATTTAGTACATAGACATATACTCTAAATGCACAGACTTTTATTTTGAAATACATCACAAAAGTACTAATTAAGTTGGATTTTCAGTCCACCTGTAACAGCTTTAGTTGTCGTTCTAATCACAATTTTTGCATTCTTTGTGTGTGTGATGTGTAATAAAGTCAGTAAACAGTAAACAAACTGACCAAAACAACAATCTCTAACTATATACAGACAATAAATATGAATTAAAATGTGCAAATATTCACACAGAAGTGCAGAAAATTGATTAAAAATATACATATTTGGACCATTTCAGCATCTATAAGGTGGTTTACACTCTCGTCTGCAGTGATCAGTGATGTTCAATCTGCACTTTGACCTCTCTGCTGTGTCAATAGAGGTGTTTAATCGAGTGATCCGGTCCATAATGGCCGCCCGCCCCGCCCCGGTGTCAGCGATGTGTTCGGTTTCTTTTCATGTGAACGGCATTGATTTTGTTAGCAGCTTGATATTATTATGGACACAAAAGGAGCTTAATTCTTCTCCTTTTCCATCGTTTTCTGTCAAAGACCTCCACTCGAGTCTTCATCGACTCTCAGAGAATCACTTCAGCAGCTGATGATGAAAGAAAATCCTCTCTCTATATATATATTCCTTCATAAAAACTGCACACAACTACTATTTATTGGGACTAATTCTGCCTAATTTAGGGCATTTTCTACCATTTTTATGGAAAAAATAGTATAGACTCATTAAATATAGTGTGATTAGTGTGTTTAGTTTGACCAAATTCTTCAGATTTGTGCGTAAACGAGCCCAACACTTTTTAAAGTCTAGATGAAATGAAAAATGTCATTTTGTTCCCATATTTAACAAAGTGTGTCAAAAAACTTCACAAAAACTCAATTTATTTGTATTTTTATATCAAAATCCGATCAATTTCGTCTTCCTGTAAAACAAAATGTGACACAATAATATCACAACACTTACCCGTCAATCAATCTTCAA
Organism: Morone saxatilis; assembly: GCF_004916995.1. Classification (NCBI taxonomy): domain Eukaryota; kingdom Metazoa; phylum Chordata; class Actinopteri; family Moronidae; genus Morone; species Morone saxatilis. Next base: position 1,712,279 of record NW_023339652.1, on the reverse strand, counting down.
CTTTTAGCGACACAGAGCGAAGATTCATTAGTTAGCTGAGCTCACTGATTACTGTACAAACACACAACTTTATCAGTGATTTGGGTGAAACTGGATCATATTTTATGGAGAGAATATTGTCTGGTTTTCCCTCTGACTCGTCTTCCAGCTATCTTAACTTGCTAATCGTAGCTGCAGTTGGCGCTCAGCAACTGAACGGGGTTCAGCAGCCCTCCCCAGTGAAACACAACCTCCGAGACAGACAGAGAACAGTTGGACGACAGCTCTCTGCTGTTGTGGACTTTTACGTTATCGCCAGCAAAATACGAACATATCCGCCCAGAGTGTACTTTGCTAGCGGTAACAACCTGAGTAAATGTATTTTCCACCGCACTTTATTCTGTGCAACACATTCATACTGCAAGGTGAAATAAATACTGTGGTAAAATAATAACACAAACTAATAAGAAAGGCGCTTACAGGAGCTCCATAATAAATCATAAAAAGTTATCTAGATATTACAATATACAGGTTATA
>NW_023339652.1:1711456-1711742 GCF_004916995.1 Morone saxatilis | reverse complement strand
ATATAAGCCTACTGCACGGGAAAGAAATAACTGTTAAAGAAAGGCAGAGAAAACAACATAACTATGTATTTCCTGTTATCTGTATTGTGCATATGGTCATTTTTCTCTGGGAGGGAGAGCGATGGTAATCCAGAGGCCTGCTGGGAGAATGTTTTCCATAAATCACAGCGACACCTTTAAATGTGCGACGGCCATTATCTTGATAAAAACAACTGTAGTGGGTTTTTTCTTTGCAGCCTCTGGGCCCTGCAGGGGCGGCCATGATCGATCAGAGAGTGTGTGTGTG
>NW_023339652.1:1711091-1711444 GCF_004916995.1 Morone saxatilis | reverse complement strand
GGGGGGGGGGGGATGTAAACGGAGGTTTTGGTCAAATGTCTGTGCCAACATTAGCTGCCTGCCGGACTGATTGATTCGTCGTTACTTGTGTTTTATGTTACCTCTTCCTCTTCATGCGGGAATCTCCTCCATGCTTCATGAAATGTGTCGGATAATTAAGTTTTTAAGTGGCTTTTCTATTTTCAGACACACACAGATTTTCTTTATTATGTTTAAAGAAACAGCTCAATATTTTGGCAACCCTGCAAATGGCAGTAGCCAACTAACATATCCACTCAGATAGGATTATGCAAGCGATAACATTCGTGAGCAACCCCAGAGTCTGGATGAAGCACTTGGGAGCATAAAGGTCA
>NW_023339652.1:1705274-1711009 GCF_004916995.1 Morone saxatilis | reverse complement strand
GAGGAACAAAGCTACGCTACAACCAAGTTTAATGTATAGAAATGCATCAGATTAGCTGAGTTATATATTGTATATGTGTATATACCTTGTTGTTTACATTTGGGTCAGAGTTTCTGTGATTAACAATATTAGCATCGATCCCTAAATGTGTGTCTGATACAGTGAATTAGAAGCTTTTGTCCACGCTCTTGTGCAACCAGCGCGCTGACCGTCCTTGATAAATGGAAGTCAGCAGCCTCTTGTCTTGGAAAGGACGGCGGCCATCGCTGCTTATCTTTCCTCCGCAGCCTCCTCTCAGCCGACAGTTCAACATTTTTTAATCTGTCCGGACTGAAATCCCACTGCCACAACCGGCTGTACTGCACCGGTTGAACATTTCAGCCCGTCGTTCCTCCGCCTGCGGATTATCCAGCAGCTGCAATACGGTCCTGACACCAGTTAGTGGCTGTGTGCTCCGGCTCTGCTCTCAGGTGAGGTCTGATCTCCCAGTGCGACTGTCTGAATGCTAATGAGGCTGGTGGATCATCCGTTTCCACAGCGATAAATATCCTGGATGCCGTTGCTGTGTGTGAAAACCAGCTGTTTGTACACACACAAACACACACATGTAATAAACAGCATTTTTAAAGATATATTTCAACCTCTGAGGATTTTCTGACTCACAGCAGAATGACTGAGATTAATAAAAAGACTAAAATATGACACATGAAAACCAGATGTTTCCTTCCTTTTAGGCCCACAATGCCAGAACCTTCAATAAAACAGGTAAAATAACTGGTTCCAGGTTTTATTGAGAGAGTATTTGCTGCTTTTCTCTTTTTCATGTCACTGAAAATGTGAAAATCTTTAGTTTTTTGGACACAACAAATAGTTTGTAGACGTTGTTTTGGACTCTCAGAACTAATAACTAATTAACTAGCTGTAGTAACATATACTCAACTAAGAGAGAGTATTTTTCTAGCGAGAATGTCAGCAAGCAAGCACGCTAACATTAGCCAAATAACATATCCTAGCAAGCTAAGGTTAGCCAGCCAGGTGCAACCTAGCTACACTAATTTATGTTATCCAGTTTCGCAAAGTAACCAGGAAGGAAAGTGTCGTTAACTGCTGTAAAATTACACGTGTTCACAAGCAAAGGTCATGCTAGCTGGGCCGTCACCCACTGATTTGAAGCCCCGAACTCCGGGTACTGCTTCATGACATCGCATATCCAAATCCCACCAAAACGTCTTCAGAGTTGGGGACATAAAATCCTGATCTGATCCTGGAGGTCGGCTCTCCTCAGAGGCTGCTGGCAGTTATTTATCTGTCTCTCTCTCTCTCTCTCAGTTTGTGGTGATGAAAGCCGTGCGGTCGTCCTCCTGCTGATGAGGATAATGGCCGACACTCAAGCTGCTGCTCTTTATCGCAGAGATCACAGAGAGCGAAGAAAGATACGACTGCGGATCCACCTGAGTCATCATCTCACGGGTTACTGCTCAGGAAGTGGATCCATCACATCATCAGGCAGCAGTGATTTATCACAACCGCTCGCTCTGTAACAACTTTTCTGACGGTTTTAAGAGGTGTTGTTGTTTTGATGAACTTTATATCCCACAGAGAGCGGGTGTGATTATGATTAGAGTGTAAAGATTTGCCCATACGAGTCGGAAATCGGTGTAAACAGTCTAATATTCTGGCAGTTGGAGCACCAAAAAATACAGTAAAACAACAGAAAATAACTGACTCGTAAACATACAGTAATGTTCTGTAATTAAAATACAGTTTTTAGCTTTAATTTGATATAAAATACTGTAAAAACAATTAAATGAGCTATAAATAAAGGCTTACAGCAGAGTGCTGTTATTAGATTTTTCTTATTTTAATCTGAATTTTAAGTTACAAAACTGTAATAAAAGTCATTATCTGTGAAATTACAGGAATTATTTCTGTTTTCACTGATAAAAAAACATAATTATACAAGATATGTCAATTAACAAACAAATCCATGTAAAATTACACAACAAATGCTTTTTTCCCCTGTTGTCACTAATTTTACACAATTTTAATAAATGTATTAAGAGTATTAAACTTGAATTTAACAGTTGAATCTATTAAATAAACTAAAATTAAAAATGTATTTTAACTTTTTTATGTGGAAAAAATAAACATTTCTTTAAATAAGCAGTAGTTTTATGATTATTCCACAGGTTATTTTTGTAATTTTAAATATTTCCATGTATTTCCATGTAAAATCTGTCAAATAGACGGGAAAAACCTGTAAACTTACAGATCTTTTTTTTTTTTTACAGTGATCAATGGTCAATGGATAGAAGGTCGAAGATCAACGTTTACAGTGCACCATCAAATCTAAAATCTAAAGTTTGGAGGACGTAAACACATCAGAGGATTAACCCCAAAAGCTGGATCACTTGGGTCCTTGGCTTGCTGACAACCCAACCTTCACACTGTGAGGGGACGCCGACCCTCCAGGCTGATACCAACACCGCAGAGATACGTGTATTAATTGTCACCGGGAGAGCAAGTTCATCTACGCCGAGCTGCTGCGTCCAGAATGTCATCAAGACCTTGAGATTACAACAGAAAATCAATTAGGGGCTGTAATGCGGTGCGGCGGAGCCAGGGAGCCATCGCTGCCGCTGCCACTCACGTCTCTAAATTGGCTGCTGGAGCCGAGGGCCGGCTGCTAGGCTCTTGAGCTGATTGTCCCTGGCAGAGGTCAGAAGAGCTCTCCAAACATTTAACACCAAACAACAAGATGGCTGATTACGGCCGAGCGCTCAGTGATTTTAGATGTGGTTTTATTCATTTACAGCCGCAGACGTACATTTTTATTAATTACTGTTGTGAAATCAACGTGGAGAGATCGGGTAGGCTATAGGGCGGCATGATTCATCGAAATATTATCGAAATATGCAAGTGTAATATGGAAATCACAACAAGCTGTAAAATGTGACAAACAGCATTAAAATGCAAAATATAATAAATGTTGTTCTCATGTTTGTTTGTGACATTCTGACAATAATCGTGAATCATATCGCAATATGATGTTTTAACCATATCGTGCAGCTCCCATCACACACCGATCCGACAGTATTTCATAATTAGTCTCTAAACATTTCTTTAAACTCAGATGTATAAAAAAAAACGATTAATTCAATTTGTGCTAATTTTAACCTTCTCACTGCATCCTGATTCTGATTTATCACAAACCTTTTATACGTATATTTTTTTCACTAGGAACTAGTTTTTGAATTTGTAACTCCACTGAAACTGAAATTAAATTCAATTTCAGTCTGTGAAAAACAATTTACAACTTTTTAAATTTCAAATTCAAAATGATTAAATTCAGATTCAGTTTGTGTTGGCACTAAAATTCCTCCACTGAACCGTTTTCTTTCTGTTTATATTGGGTCTGTTGCTGGTTTTAGTTTCTTATTCATAAGTCTACTGTATGAAATTTATATAAAGACACATAAGAAAATGCTTATTTACTAATTGATGAAATGTATGAATTGTACAGCACAGATTAAAACGTGCAGTAGATGCAGTATTGTCGGGGGTGATGGTTTCAGGGTATGCAGTTCAGCAGTAGGAGCATTTAGATGTGGACTTTCCGTTCCTGCTCTGGATGGAAACTGATAAAGCCTCGTTCAGCCGTCCAAACGTGGCGGCGTGCTGATAATCGCAGCGTTCAGATGGCCTCAGGCTCAGTGGGAGCTGCTGGAAGAAGTGTCACAACAACAAGGGCCGTCTGCTGCAACGTTGACATCTGCTGGCTGCCGGGCTGAAGCACAGGACAACATGACAGCCTTCAGACCTGGACCCTGCTGGATTTCAGTAGAACCCCAAAACACAACACAGAGGAAAGGAAACTGTTACAGGAAATACACGTTCTGTTATATCTGCTAGGAAACGCTGTAGTGAAAGTACACACAGTAACTGAGGGTAAGATTTATGGCTTAAATGTGGTCCCAAAGGTTCATGTATTTACTGATTCAGTTTGACGTGTGAAAATAAATAAATTAGTATTATCATATTTTGTTATTGTATCACAAACATTATGCAGGTTACATCTCAAGTATATCCACGTGTCTTTGTCCTGCTCTCAGTGTTAATGGATGATGAATCTACAGTTGGACATCGAGAAGGATGAATGGTTGGATGGACTGATGGTTCTGTCTTTGGATAGATGGATGTACAGATTATTTTACGATTAGATGAATGAATGGATGAATGGATGGTGCTTTAGTTGTATGGATGGACGGACAGGTTGAAGGTTCTTTGGATGGATGGATGTAGGTTTCTTTGGCTGATTGATTGATACCTTTGGACAGATTCATGAATAAAAGTATGTTTGGATGTAAGGAGACAGTCTCAGAACCTATTTGCTATCGTCTGATGGTGATTTATCCTCTTGGGACAACTGACAATGCTTCGGGGCTTCCAGTGTAGCCAGCAGATATCCAATATCTGCAGTCTGATTAGCAACTTCATACACGAGAATGACAAGAAAGACACATTTCAGCTCCCTATAAACAGATATTAACAGATAGATGCAGATCCATTTTAAAAAAGAAAATCAAAAGCTTGCAGTTTGTGCAACCAGAGACCTCTCAAACAGGATTGATCAATACTACTTGGACTACAACTACAGATTAAAATGTAGGTGGGCGGATTCATCCAAGAATAACACCAAACGGGGAAAAATGTTTCGCCTCGCATTACTCGTGCAAGTTTACTCGCTTATACACTTATTTTTGCTCAAAGCTGAATATTTTTAACTTTTTTTAATTTGTCCAAATCGAGTGTGAATTTGCATCTATTAGAGCTTTTCACTGATGGTGAATCTAAAGTCAACCCACCATAAAACCATCATAAGTGGATGGATTGAAAACATGTTTTTTATGTTCTTTGTTTTATCTGTTTTATTTTATATATCTTGATTTTGAACATTTTGTCTTGTCGCTCAGTGGTTGGATGAATGGTTGGATGGATGGTTCTGAGGTTGCGTGGATGAATAAATGGATGGATGAATAAATGGATGGATATTTGAATGGACGGATGGTTCTATTGTTGTATGGATCAATGGATAGATGGGTGGTTTGATGGTTAGATGGATTGATGGATGGATCGTTGGGTGGTTGCCTGTCTCTCTTCCTGTTCATGACTCCGGTGAGAATGTTGTCAATGATGTGAGAAAGAGCGAACGTCTCCATCCTTCCGTCTGAACGTCGCCTGCAGCGTATTAAAGCGATTCTCTCCGTGAGATCCAGTTTTGTGTTCACTCCCAATCCCCCCACCAGCTTTCCCTCGCCCCTCCACTCTGTCTCTATTTATAGATCCTGGTTCATTGTAATGAACAGGATTCCCAGCTCTCTCTCTCTCACTGTCTGCCCTCCCCAACAGCTCAAACACACAAAAGATAAATGGGAAAAAAAGTGGGAATTAAAGGAATATATTAAAGAACGGGCACTCAAGCAAAATATACAGCAATGTGTTTGGATTTAGATGCAATGACAGAACCCACTGTTACACATATTTGTGTAAGTGGTTGACATTGGACTCAAGGTTATTGTAGTCCTATCATGTGCGTGGACTACAAAAATGTAGGTTGACGGAAGCAATATTTAAGGAAAAACACCCAACAATTGGCTAACTGGTTAATCTCAGAGAACCAGCTTCTCAGACCAAAACAAGGAGAAAACTCATTAAAACCGTCTCTGTTAGTGTTT